>NC_135239.1:20279029-20589029 GCF_051348905.1 Ranitomeya variabilis
TGCATTACAATAAAAAACATACAGAACATCCGAGCAGCTGAGCAATAAATCTCGATAGGGCTACAGAGAGTGTGAATGACGAGTCCCAGATAGTATGCAGCAGCACTCAATGCCAGAAGGCTGCCCTGCACCTTACAGCTGTATGATTATACCCACAGATACATTATGTATACGTTTACAGTACACACTCCGTGTTTACATCATCTCTGCTCCAAATAGTCGACCGGTGGACGCATTATCGCTTTTAGATTATATATGCACCAGCTGATTAAAGTGACCTTATATCACCCTGAGCAGCTCAGGTTACATGATACAGAGGTAATGAGAGGCTTATAGGTTAAATCACATTCTGCATTTCTCGCTAGCAATAACTCAGAAGCTTCAGGGCTCAATGTCCGGCCAGGGACCACCTGTCAGGGTGGAATCAATGATACAAACCTGAATATGATATTGCAGATAGCTGTGACTTCCACATGTACAAGGAAAATATAAATATACAGATGCCGGAAATAAACATATATTATAGTAAGTGCCATGATAAACTATCCGCCTGGCGTGATAAGGCAGGATTGGTTATGTTCACATGGAGTTGGTTGCAGGGGAAAAGCTCCAAAATCCTCTCCAAAAACCACTATGTGCACATGGCGTCTTTTTCAGGTGGATTCCGCCCAGATTCTACCTGAAAACGTACGGCAAAAACACCCCATAAAATGAACACAATTTACAGCAACGTCAAAACGACATTGCTGTGTGCATGTTCCATCTTATGTCACTTCTTTTAGCCGCTTCAGGGTTCAGAAACTGTGGAGTGGTTAAAAGTAGTGACATGCTCATTCTTCGGGTGTCATTCTTCTGCTCGGATGTCGTCCACTTTCTTTACTTCATGGTACAGAGTAAAAAAAAGCTGGCGTCAAACCTCTGCAAGAGCAACGTCAAAAAGGGCAGCAAAGCCGCTTCTGGAAAATGACTGCCGGTATTGTCCAGAAGCAGCTTTACCTGGGAAAACATAAGACGTCTTATGCACATAGCCTCAAAATACTTGTAAGGCTATGTTCACATGTTGCGTTTTTGCTGTGTTTATTTTTCTGCAGACAAAACCTACTCTCTTGGCAGTAAAGATGCTGGTTTAAAAAAACAAAAAAACAATAGGTTTTGCTGCATTTTTTAATGTGTTTTTTGGCTGCATTTTTTAATGTGTTTTTTCATGCTCATACAGTTTAGTTTAGTGTCTGCTGTTCTCAAATTTTTCTGCACCAAAAAACACAGTAAAACCGGATACCTGCTATAGTTTACTCTTACTCATTGCTTTCTATGGGTGAAAAAAACACTGCAAAAACGCTGAAAGAAGTGACATGCTGCAACTTTCAAAAACTCAGCAGTTTACCAATTCACTCAGGAAAAAAAAGACAATGTGTGTCCTTGAGATTTCTGAAATCTCATAGCTTTTGCTGGTACTGTAAAACGCAGTTTTTAATTTGCTTAAAAACGCAACATGTGAGCATAGCCTAAAACTCTTCCAATTTCTTTCTATTGAAAATCCACTTTGCCGTTCACATGGGAAGTTTTTGGCGTGGGTTTTCCTGAAAAGGTTTTGAAAAACTGGTGGGGAAAAAAAAAGTGTGAAGAATGAAAACTGAAGCATAAATTAACATCCTGTGGATTAAAAATCCACAATGGAGCTGAGCTTTTGCTGAAGATTTTTAAAATCTGGATGGATAATTCTTAGCACATACGAGAACACTTCCAAGCACACTGTGCAATACCCCTCTCCCCAATTAAAAAGAAAAAAAATCTATACATCATGCTCTTAACTTAAGGGGTCTTGACCCAGCAAACCCCCATATTTGACCCTGTAGCCCTGTGGTCTCCTAGCTCTGGTGGTCAGGCCTGAGTCGCGGTCTCACTCTTTTGCTGGCTGCATCATTGGCAAGAATTCTCTCCAGCTGCCAGTTAATGTTCCTTAATTCTCAGCCCCATGATGATTCCCGACAAGACCCTGCTAACTATGTAAAACTATGCTGATGAGTGAACTGTCTACACAGGGGTCTACTAAGAGCTGCACTGTGCATTAACGGCTCAGACCACAAGTGCATCTGAACAGTAAATTGCAGCTAAATTATGTATCCAGCCCGAAAGGCGAGTGATGTATCCACTCCGCAGCAGGTGTCTGCAGCGCGTCTCCATCCATTACCAGGCTCCACTAGCATAGAATCTATTGACCAAACCTCTCCTGCACACCAGCACTGACCATCACAAAGAACATGGGGTTACCTACCTAAGGGAATATATTAACCCTTACCCAACTTCTGTATATAAAGAAACATTGCATGATAACAAACAAACAAAAAGGACCTTATATCTGAGGGAGCAGGGGGGCAACTACTGCAACAAGGTGTTGTCTCAAGTTCTTAAACAAGTAAAAATGCAAAGCCATTAAAATAACAAGCAATGTTGCAATCTGCCTCCAATTAAAAATCCCCCCTATTATCAAAAGCAGAGGGATTTTTAATTTCATAGTGTAGAGCTCATTGCTTAGGTTACCGGCCACCTTACAGTCTAAGGCTAGTTTCACACTAGCGTTTACCTGATCTGCGGCAGGCTGCGGACTTCCTCCGTGAAGCCCCGCCCTCGGCCGCTAGCTCCGCCTAATTCTGCATGCGGCCCGCATGCGACCTCTGTACCTATCTTTAACATTAGGTACGCAGGTCGTGCGGCTGTATGCGGATGCTGCCGCATGCGTCGTTTTGACGATGCAGAAAAAAAAAAATGCTACAGGCTGCGTCCTACGCTGGTCGCCGCCATCGTCAAAACGACGCATGCGGCAGCATCTGCGTACCTAATGTTAAAGATAGGTACGGAGGTCGCATGCGGGCCGCATGCAGAAGTAGGCGGAGCTAGCGGCGGAGGTGCGGCCGAGGGCAGGGCTTCACGGAGGAAGTCCGCAGCCTGCCGCAGATCAGGTAAACGCTAGTGTGAAACTAGCCTAAGGCTGTTTTTACACTTATCAGCGGGCCGTATTGCCGCAATTTTCAAGGTCTGCCGCAATATCGGACCACAAAAAACTTGCTGATCCCCGTTTTTCAGGGGAAAAAAATGGCGGTCCACAAAACCGGAAGTCACGGCGCACAGCAAAAACAACCTTCCGTTGTTTTTGCGGCCCCATTGATTTACAATAGGGGCCGTGTCCGTAAGCCGTGAAAAATATCGAGCAAGCTCGATATTTTTTCACGGCCATACGGCGGTTCGTGGAATTATTGTGGCCCGTTTTTGCGGCCCCATAGAAGTGCATTGGGGCCGCAAACATGGGCCGAAAAAACACGGCAAGTGGTAAGGTGAGGGTAAGTCAAATGCAACCACAAAACATCCTCCTGGGAGTTAATGAGAGATGCAAAAAAAGTATCTTTATTTACATGTGAAAGGGGAAGATACAATGTATAGCTGCAGGAAGAATTTGTTCAGCAAAGTAAAACAATGTTTAGTAGCAGACTGATCTCCTGACACACGCTTTGATACAAAGTAAAGCAACGTTTTGGGAGAGCATGGCGGTGAGTCACTTTGGCAGAGCAATGTAAAGAAGTGAGCAGCAGCCGGCGCCAGGGTCATTAAACAAGATTGAAGATATCTTTTTTTTCCCTTCTTCATACACCAATGTACTTAATAATACACGCTGTGCTGCATCACCACTTAATGTACAGACACATTTCCTAAAGTTTAACAGAGGTAATGCAGAGAGGAAGCAGATCATGGAGAAAAGCTTTCAGCATCTAGAACTTCAGAAATTAAAAGATACAATGTAATACCTTCAAGAAATCCTGAAGATGCCCACAGACACACTATATGCCCAGATATTAGAGTCGGTCCACAGGGTAAGAGGTCAATCTCCCGGTTGGCCTCTGTGCAAGAGAGGGTCACCCAGCACCTTATTTGAGCAGAATTTGGCTCAATCCACCTGATTAGCTCTGCATAGTCAAAGGCAGCGTCTCATCATTCATTTAGCAAAAAATAGAATCCTAGGTCATTTTGTGAATGATTATGTAATACTAGAAGGTGGCCAGATTCTAACGCATCGGGTATTCTAGAATATGCATGTCCACGTAGTATATTGCCCAGCCACGAAGTATATTGCCCAGTCACGTAGTATATTGCACAGCGACGGAGTATACACCACAGAGCCACGTAGTATACAGGCTTAAAATAAAAAATAAACATATACTCGCCTTCCGAAGGCCCGTTGAAGTCCTGGCCCTGTGTGCGGTGCACGTGGCAGCTTCCGGTCCCAGGGTTGGTATGAGTGCAGGACCTGTGATGATGTCGCGGTCACAAGACCGTGACATCATGGCAGGTCCTTCTCGCAGGACCTGTGATGACGTCGCTGTCACATGACCATGACGTCATGGCAGGTCCTTGTCGCATACCATCCTTAGCACCGGAACCTGCCGCTTACATGGAGCGGTCACCGGAGCGGCGCAAGGAGCAGGAAAGGCGGCGGAAGGCGAGTATATAATGATTTTTTAAAATTATTTTTAACATTAGATCTTTTTACTATTGATGTTGCATAGGCAGCATCAATAGTAAAAATTTGGTCACACAGGGTTAATAGCAGCGTTAATGGAGTGCGTTACACCGCAGCATAACGCGGTTCATTAGCGCAGCCATTAACCCTGTGTGAGCGCTGACTGGAAGGGATAATGGAGCGGGCACTGACTGCGGGGAGGAAGGAACGGCCATTTTGGCGCCAGACTGTGCCCGTCGCTGATTGGTCGTGGCTGTTTTGCCACGACCACTCAGCAAGTTGGATTTCCGTGACAGACAGAGGCCGCGACCAATGTATATCCGAGACAGACGGAAGTACCCCTTAGACAATTATATAGTAGATTTGAATGTAGCTGACCAGTGGCCCCCCCAGAGTCAATCTTACTGTTGGGCCTTGGCACCCAATCAGACACAGCCTGCAATTACCCATAAAACCCCCACAATTGTCACTTCTGTACAGTCATACTGTTTTAATAAGCAGTAGCCTGAAGAAAATAATATGATCATCCTGGTAAACCCTAACCCATTGCTACTACAATACTGCTCCTATGTACAAGAGTATAACTACTATAATATTGCCGCTATGTACAAGAATATAACTGCTATAATACTGCCCTATGTACAAGAATATAACTACTATAATACTGCTCCAATGTACAAGAATCTAACTGCTATAATACTGCACTATGTACAAGAATATAACTACTATAATACTGCTCCTATGTACAAGAATATAACTACTATAATACTGCTCCTATGTACAAGAATATAACTACTATAATACTGCTCATATGTACACGAATATAACTACTATAATACTGCCCCTATGTACAAGAATATAACTACTATAATACTGCTCCTATGTACAAGAATATAACTGCTATAATATTGCCGCTATGTACAAGAATATAACTACTATAATACTGCCCCTATGTACAAGAATATAACTACTATAATACTGCCCCCTATGTACAAGAATATAACTACTATAATACTGCTCCTATGTACAAGAATATAACTACTATAATACTGCCCCTATGTACAAGAATATAACTACTATAATACTGCCTCCTATGTACAAGAATATAACTACTATAATACTGCCCTATGTACAAGAATATAACTACTATAATACTGCTCCTATGTACAAGAATATAACTACTATAATACTGCCCCTATGTACAAGAATATAACTACTATAATACTGCTTCTATGTACAAGAATATAACTACTATAATACTGCCCCTATGTACAAGAATATAACTACTATAATACTGCTCCTATGTACAAGAATATAACTACTATAATACTGCTCCTATGTACAAGAATATAACTACTATAATACTGCCCCTATGTACAAGAATATAACTACTATAATACTGCCCCCTATGTACAAGAATATAACTACTATAATACTTCTCCTATGTACAAGAATATAACTACTATAATACTGCCCCTATGTACAAGAATATAACTACTATAATACTGCCCCCTATGTACAAGAATATAACTACTATAATACTGCCCCTATGTACAAGAATATAACTACTATAATACTGCCCCCTATGTACAAGAATATATCTACTATAATACTTCTCCTATGTACAAGAATATAACTACTATAATATTGCCGCTATGTACAAGAATATAACTACTATAAAACTGCTCCTATGTACAAGAATATAACTACTATAATATTGCCGCTATGTACAAGAATATAACTACTATAAAACTGCTCCTATGTACAAGAATATAACTACTATAATACTGCCCCTATGGACAAGAATATAACCACTATAATACTGCCCACTATGTACTAGAATATAACTACTATAATACTGCCCACTATGTACAAGAATATAACTACTATAACACTGTTCCTATGTACAAGAATATACCGTATATACTCGAGTATAAGCTGAGATTTTCAGCCCACTTTTTTGGGCTGAAAGTGACCCTCTCGGCTTATACTCGAGTCATTGTCAGCAGGGGGGGTCAGCGGGGGAGCGGCGCGGTAACATACTCACCTGCTCCTGGTGCGGTCCCTGCATGTCCGATGGTCTCCGGGCAGCTCTTCCTGTGTTCAGCGGTCACGTGGTACAGCTCATTAAAGTAATGAATATGGACGCATATTCATTACTTTAATGAGCGGTATGTGACCACTTAACACAGGAAGATGCCGCCGGCTCTCCCGGAGACCATCTGACAGTGAGACGCTGCCAGGGACCGCGCCAGGAGCAGGTGAGTATATCGGGGGAGGTGAGCATTGCGCGTTAGTCACCTTCCTCGTTCCACCGCTGCATGCTGCTCTGTCTTCCATTCTCTGCACTTACTGTTCAGGTCAGAGGGCGCGATGACGCGATTAGTGTGCGTGCCGCCCTCTGCCTGAACAGTCAGTCAGTGAAGAGGATGGAAGACAGAGCGGCGCGTGGAACGAGGAAGGTGACTATCACAAGTGTCGGGGGCCTGAGCGAAGAGAGGCGAGTATGTGATTTTTTTTATTTTAATCGCAGCAACAGCATATGGGGCTAGTGTGTGCAGCATCTTATGGGGCCACAATGTATGGAGCATCTTACGGGGCCACAATGTATGGAGCATCTTATGGGGCCACAATGTATGGAGCATCTTATGGGGCATAATGTGTGGAGCATCTTATGGGACCATCAACCTTTATGCAGCATTATATGGGGCATATTTTGTATGGAGCATCTTATGGGGCCCATCATGAACTGTATGGAGCATTATATGGGGCTCCTGATTCAATATGGATATTCAAAAACACAACCTACTGATGTCTCAATTAATTTTACTTTTATTGGTATCTATTTTTATTTTTGACATTTACCAGTAGCTGCTGCATTTTCCACCCTAGGCTTATACTTGAGTCATTAAGTTTTCCCAGTTTTTTGTGGCAAAATTAGGGGGGGTTGGCTTATACTCGGGTTAGCTTATACTCGAGTATATACGGTAACTACTACAATACTGCCCACTATGTACAAGAATATAACTACTATAATACTGTTCCTATGCACAAGAATATAACTACTATAATACTGCCCACTATGTACAAGAATATAACTACTATAATACTGTCCCCTATGTACAAGAATATAACTACTATAATACTGCCCCTATGTACAAGAATATAACTACTATAATACTGCTCCTATGTACAAGAATATAACTGCTATAATACTGCTCCTATGTACAAGAATATAACTACTATAATACTGCTCCTATGTACAAGAATATAACTACTATAATACTGCCCCTATGTACAAGAATATAACTACTATAATACTGCTCCTATGTACAATAATATAACTACTATAATACTGCTCCTATGTACAAGAATATAACTACTATAATACTGCTCCTATGTACAAGAATATAACTACTATAATACTGCCCCTATGTACAAGAATATAACTACTATAATACTGCTCCTATGTACAAGAATATAACTACTATAATACTTCTCCTATGTACAAGAATATAACTACTATAATACTGCCCCCTATGTACAAGAATATTACTATAATACTGCCCACTATGTACAAGAATATAACTACTATAATACTGCCCCCTATGTACAAGAATATACCTGCTATAATACTGCCCCCTATGTACAAGAATATAACTACTATAATACTGCCCCTATGTACAAGAATATAACTACTATAATACTGCTCCTATGTACAAGAATATAACTACTATAATACTGCTCCTATGTACAAGAATATAACTACTATAATACTGCCCCTATGTACAAGAATATAACTACTATAATACTGCTCCTATGTACAAGAATATAACTACTATAATACTTCTCCTATGTACAAGAATATAACTACTATAATACTGCCCCCTATGTACAAGAATATTACTATAATACTGCCCACTATGTACAAGAATATAACTACTATAATACTGCCCCCTATGTACAAGAATATACCTGCTATAATACTGCCCCCTATGTACAAGAATATAACTACTATAATACTGCCCCTATGTACAAGAATATAACTACTATAATACTGCTCCTATGTACAAGAATATAACTACTATAATACTTCTCCTATGTACAAGAATATAACGACTATAATACTGCCCCCTATGTACAAGAATATACCGTATTTTCCGGCGTACAAGACGACTTTTTAACCCCTGAAAATCTTCTTAAAAGTCGGGGGTCGTCTTGTACGCCGGGAATCGCCTTGTACGCCGGGTGTATATGGTGGGTGGGGGGGGGGAGTGATCCTGATGACGACGAGGGGGCGTCTCACAGGAAAGTGAGTATCCCCCATTACCTTATCATAGCGCTGCAGCGTGGGGTCTCTGTGCTGGGAGCGGCGGCTGCTGTGCTGTGCTGTGGCGGCTCCTCTTCTGCAGTGTGGGGCCTCTGGTGCTGTGGGGCGGTGGCGGCGGTGGCGTATCTTCATGCAGTCGGGGCTCCTCCGGCATCTCAAAGCCTAGAAGCCCCGCCGGCAACTCCATCGGTGTAATGCGCTGGCCTCCGGGAAAATGGCCGCTGCTTAGATTCAGATCTCGTGTCCCGAGATTTCGGGACGAGATCTGAATCTGAGCATGCACAGCCCCCAGCGGCCGGGCCACCGCATCGCACCTATTGAGCTGCCTCCGGGAAAATGGCCGCTGCTCAGATTCAGATCTCGTCTCCCGAGATCTCGGGACGAGATCTGAATCTGAGCAGCGGCCATTTTCCCGGAGGCCACCTGACCGCATTGTACCGATGGAGTTGCCGGCGGGGCTTCCAGGCTGAGATGCCGGAGGAGCCCCGACTGCATGAAGATACGCCGCCGCCACTGCCCCACAGCACCAGAGGCCCCACACTGCAGAAGAGGAGCCGCCACAGCACAGCAGCCGCCGCTCCCAGCACAGAGACCCCACGCTGCAGCGCTATGATAAGGTAATGGGGGATACTCACTTTCCTGTGAGACGCCCCCTCGTCCTCATCAGGATCACTCCCCCCCCCCCCCAAAAGGCACATATTCACCGGCCCTATAAGACGACATACGGTGTATAAGAAGACCCCCAACTTTTAAGAAGATTTTATTTTTTAACTGGTAAAGTTGGGGGGTCGTCTTATACGCCCAGTCGTCTTATACGCCGGAAAATACGGTAACTACTATAATACTTCTCCTATGTACAAGAATATAACGACTATAATACTGCCCCCTATGTACAAGAATATAACTACTATAATACTGCCCACTATGTACAAGAATATAACTACTATAATACTGCCCACTATGTACAAGAATATAACTACTATAATACTGCTCCTATATACAAGAATATAACTACTATAATTCTGCTCCTATGTACAAGAATATAACTACTATAATACTTCTCCTATGTACAGGAATATAACTACTATAATACTGCTCCTATGTACAAGAATATAACTACTATAATACTGCTCCTATATACAAGAATATAACTACTATAATACTGCCCACTATGTACAAGAATATATAACCTAAATATACATTATATCATTTATAGGTACAATGGATCATCATGTTTTTCTCCGGGTTGTGTTTGCTACTTTTGTACATTTTATAGGGTCTGGCACAAGACCTGTAGTGGAAGAAGCCAGGTGTTCAAATAACAGATTTTCTGAGCCAAAAACTAATTTAAGCTAAAATGAGATTTTCCTGGCCAAGTGCTGGAGCAGCCAGGAATAGATCGCTGTCTTCATTCTGGTGAGCTAATCCATTCATCCTCCTTTGTTCATACAGAACAGAGTAATCTAGAGACTAATGTATGTACAGATTATACAGAACA
Organism: Ranitomeya variabilis; assembly: GCF_051348905.1. Taxonomy (NCBI): domain Eukaryota; kingdom Metazoa; phylum Chordata; class Amphibia; order Anura; family Dendrobatidae; genus Ranitomeya; species Ranitomeya variabilis. Next base: position 20,289,371 of record NC_135239.1, read on the forward strand.
CATCAAGAATAGGAATAAGGGTATGGTCACACGCTGCGGATTTTGCTGCGGATCCGCAGCGTTTCCGCAGCTGCGGGTCCGCAGCAGTTTCCCATGCGTTTACAGTACAATGTAAACCTATGGGAAACGCAATCCGCAGTGCACGGAAAAGCAGCGGTTTATATTCCGCAGCATGTCAATTCTTTGTGCGGAATCCGCAGCAGTTTTACACCTGCTCCATAATAGAAAACCACAGGTGTAAAACTACAGTGGAAGCCGCACAAAAACCACGGTAAATCTGCGGTAATTCCGCAGGTAAAACGCAGTGCCTTTTACCTGTGGTTTTCACAAATCCGCTGTGGAAAAATCCGCTGCGGAAAAATCCACAGACCTCAAGAATACGTGTGCACATACCCTAAAGGTACCGTCACATTAAGCAACGCTGCAGCGATAGCGACAACGATGCCGATCGCTGCAGCGTCGCTGTTTGGTCGCTGGGGAGCTGTCACACAGACCGCTCTCCAGCGACCAACGATGCCGAGGTCCCCGGGTAACCAGGGTAAACATCGGGTTGCTAAGCGCAGGGCCGCGCTTAGTAACCCGATGTTTACCCTGGTTACCAGCGTAAAAGTAAAAAAAACAAACAGTACATGCTCACCTGCGCGTCCCCCAGCGTCTGCTTCCTGACACTGACTGAGCTCCGGCCCTAACAGCAGAGCGGTGACGTCACCGCTGTGCTTTCACTTTCACTTTAGGGCCGGATCTCAGTCAGAGCAGGAAGCAGACGCTGGGGGACGCGCAGGTGAGCATGTACTGTTTGTTTTTTTTACTTTTACGCTGGTAACCAGGGTAAACATCGGGTTACTAAGCGCGGCCCTGCGCTTAGTAACCCGATGTTTACCCTGGTTACCAGTGTAAAACATCACTGGTATCGTTGCTTTTGGTGTCAAACACAACGATACACGGCGATCGGACGACCAAATAAAGTTCTGGACTTTATTCAGCGACCAGCAACATCACAGCAGGATCCTGATCGCTGCTGCGTGTCAAACTAAACGATATCGCTAGCCAGGACGCTGCAACGTCACGGATCGCTAGCGATATCGTTTAGTGTGACGGTACCTTAACTGGATCTAAACTGCAACATTCTGGAATTCTGCACAATCCAAAAGCGCAACTGCACTAAATTCTGCAACTTTCTAACATAACTTGGGACCGATTCATCAAGGAGTGTTTGCCAGAAATTACACAGAAAACTTTATCCTAAGTTGCAAAAAAAGTTTCGTCATTTTAACAGCAGTGGCAGCCAGCTCCACTAACTCTTAGAAAAGTAGGAGGGTTCGGGTGAGATGGGGCATGGACGAATTGATCACAGGCCGGTCGAGAGCTCCTGTGTATGGGAGAGGCCGCCGAGGTGGCTGTAAGCGGAACACTTGGCCAAAACATTATTCAGCAGACAGACAGCTAATGTGTATGGAGGCCTTAAAGGGAATCTGTCAGCAGGTTTTTGCTATGTAACAGCAGAATGATGGAGGGAAAGAGACTCTGATTCCAGCGATCTATCACTTACTTGGGTGCAACAGTTGTGATACAAACACCGCTTTCTCTACTGCAAATCTAGCAGAGCTCAGAATGCTGAGCTGTGTATAACCAACAACATTGATCAACAGCTCTCTGTGTACACTATATATTGACAGAAAGTGGCTAATCAGTAGTGGGAGAAGGCACAAGGTACTTCGTCCTCTAGTGATAATCTCCTGCTGATAAAACACTGATTTTATTAAAACAGCAAAACACAGCCCACAGTAGACACACATTGCTGGAATCAGGGTCTATGCCCCTACATTAGGCTGTATTCAGATTGAATAAAAAAACTGCTGACAGATTAATTTGAAATGTACTCTTAATGCCCCCATACACATTACACTTAAGTTGACTGACTCCCCGATATCGACGGATTCAGCCGGCAGTTTAATGCTGATTGCACTGTTCACCTTGAGATAAGCCGCCGTCCAACATGTCATTTTTTTTAAACTACGGTACTTTTCTTATTTGTCTTGGGGTATTCCTTGATAAAAAATTTTTTTGTTGTGCTAAATTCTGCGGAATCCTCTTTAATTTTTGTCTGTCCCCTTTTGTGACTCTTCAGCATAAAAAGTCACACGTTTTGCAAACTTTCTGAAAATTTGCACAAAACCCAGACATAAATAGAATCACACAGGACGCGGGGGGCTTGGCAGGTGCACATTAGCTTCAACTTGTAACAACTTTTTAACTGATTCATCATTTGTGACTTTTTTTTAAAACAACTTAAAAGCCCCAAACGTAACCCACAATGGCAAATACAAAAAGAGACACAGGCGAACACATAAAATGGGCAATAGGAAATTAAAACAACAATTAGGTTCAAATTAAAACCAGGTGAAAAATACCAAAAACTATTAAAAAAAAGACGCAAATGCAAAAAATAATGGGGCAGAGAAGCGTATTTACAAAACTTTTTTCATATCGCAAGTAATCTTTACTCCGAGAGGTTTCTATTATGACTTCGGGGTGCAGAGTAAACCCCCAGTAATCTGGGGGTAGAGGCGAAAAGTATGGGTGGGATTAGTGGGTCTACAAAGCAAACTGATGGTTGGAGATATCTGAATCACAATGGCCGCAGTGAACAGATTATTTAGTTTTAGACTAACGTCAGAAAATAAAGGAATGTGAGAGATTCATCTGCAAGTTCAGTCTTATAAGCGGAAAGTTGGAAAACCGGTTCCTCAAGCTAAATACTGAGGAGGACAAAAGAGCGCTCTGTGACCACTGAGCTCCAGGCTCCAAGTTCCTCTAAACGAAATCCCAGGTTTGCTGATTTTAATCTCGCTCACGCTTTGGTTTAAGCCCCCGTCTCACTAAGCGAGATCGCTAGCGAGATCGCTGCTGAGTCACAAGTTTCGTGACGCAACAGCGACCTCCGTAGCGATCTCGCTATGTGTGACACGTAGCAGCGACCAGGCCCCTGCTGTGAGATCGCTGGTCGTGTCGGAATGGCCTGGACCTTTTTTTGATCGTTGAGGTCCCGCTGGGTAGCACACATCGCTGTGTTTGACACCTTACCAACGACCTCGTTGACGACTCAGACACTGAATCGTCATAATAGCTCCCATGTGAGATCGTTGTACAGGTCGCTACAGGTCGCTGGTGAGATGTCAAACAGTGAGATCGCAGCTGCGATCGTTAGTAAGATCTCACTGTTTGACATCTCACCAGCGACCACATAGCGACGCAGCAACGATCCCTGACAGGTCGTATCGTTGTTGGGATCGCTTTAGCGTCGCTAAGTGAGACGGGGCCTTTAGAAGAAACAGCTAAGATGGTTCAGATAATCAAGACGTCGGGGCAAATGGAAATTCAGGTTACAAGTCTCCTGATTGTGAGATTCAATTCCGTAAAATGTCTCTGGAAGTTACACTCATAAGGCCAGAGCCGCCGCGCTTGCTCAGCACACACAGGATCGAGGCGGCACGAGACGTAGAACGCCAGGATTTAAATGTGTCGTTTTCAAAATGGAACGTAAATAATGGAATTAATGCAGTCAATAAATTACTTCTGAATTAAAGTTGTCAATCAGCAGCAAACAACTCCCTATTATTCTCACCTCCATGACCATCGCTGCTGCTCCATACTCAGCGCTTTACACACCACTAGACTGCTGGGATCAATATCCACATGAGCGCTGCAACCAATCCAAACATGAGCGCTGCAACCAATCAGCAGCGACTGATCAGCTGGAGCATTCACACTTTATATGAGTGGAAGAAGCTAAACATGAGCACGGCCGTCATCGGATGCTGATCCCAATGGGGAATATTATTTTTTTTAATTTTTTTTCACCTGCCTGGGCCCATTAATAAAGAGTTGAACAGGAGTCAACAATCACTTTAAATGGACTAATAATTTATACACGGGTAAGATTTATACAAAAACGTATGTTCCGTTATTTGGAACAACCTCTTAACCACAAGTTTTTTTATATGAACTCCCAAAATTGTACATCACCATGTATAAGAAATGTATGGTTTGTTTAAAGAAAATAAAACCCTATCCCATAAATTTTCAGTCACTTTCTAATCTGTTCGGGTCCTGACTTACATCCTGTATTATACCCCAGAGCTGCACTCACTATTCTGCTGGTGCAGTCACTGTGTACATACATTACATTACTGATCCTGAGTTACATCCTGTATTATACCCCAGAGCTGCACTCACTATTCTGCTGGTGCAGTCACTGTGTACATACATTACATTACTGATCCTGAGTTACATCCTGTATTATACCCCAGAGCTGCACTCACTATTCTGCTGGTGCAGTCACTGTGTACATACATTACATTACTGAGCCTGTATGATCCTGAGTTACATCCTGTATTATACTCCAGAGCTGCACTCGCTATTCTGCTGGTGCAGTCACTGTGTATATACATTACTGATCCTGTACTGATCCTAAGTTACATCCTGTATTATACTCCAGAGCTGCACTCACTATTCTGCTGGTGCAGTCACTGTGTACATACATTACATTACTGATCCTGAGTTACATCCTGTATTATACCCCAGAGCTGCACTCACTATTCTGCTGGTGCAGTCACTGTGTACATACATTACATTACTGATCCTGAGTTACATCCTGTATTATACCCCAGAGCTGCACTCACTATTCTGCTGGTGCAGTCACTGTGTACATACATTACATTACTGATCCTGAGTTACATCCTGTATTATACTCCAGAGCTGCACTCACTATTCTGCTGGTGCAGTCACTGTGTACATACATTACTGATCCTGAGTTACATCCTGTATTATACCCCAGAGCTGCAGTCACTATTCTGCTGGTGCAGTCACTGCGTACATACATTACATTACTGATCCTGAGTTATATCCTGTATTATACTCCAGAGCTGCACTCACTACTCTGCAATTTTCGGAGCTGAACTTTCACAGTTTTCCCTGCTTGTTCAGTGTCTGCACAAAGCTTGTACTGATGACTTCGATTAAGTGATTTATACATTTATGCTGCAGACACAGAACAACACTTTTACTTCAGCTTAGCCGTTTTTTTGGTGCCTGACAACAAGTTTCAGTAAAAATTAGCAAAACTGCACCTGCATCTCTGGAGTACAGACTGGATCTGTAATAGGTAATTTCATTTTTTTTTTTAACATGACACGGTTTCTAGGGGTTGTCTAATCATTACAAGTTAAGCCCCACATACACAATAGATAGCTGTTGAACGACTAATAATTTGTCCCATCACCGAACTCCTCCATACACCGCAGCGCTCCGCTAATCTCACCAAGCAGGTAAGGTCGGCAGCCCAAAACCAGACATGCCGAATCATCGTTCCCCCCCCCCCCCCAACATCGTTTGTTGTAGAAGCATCAGGACCCCCAAACACACTAGATTTGCAGATGAGCCTGCTGCAGGGGGGTCAGCCTAATGTATATGGGGGGCCTTTAGCCACCTGGGGGTCATACACAATCCGCTGGAGCTGCTGTTTGCTGATGTGTCTAAATCCAAAAGGGGATTCGCTCAAGTAAGGGCTGTGTCCATCTGTCCATAGTGCAGGACACAAAGTATCAAGTTTCCAGCTACACAGTATAAAAAAATACCTAAACTACTGAAAGAATGGAGCCTATAGAGAGCCACGTTCGCTCCATTCACACCTCTGATGGGTCCAGTAACTTTTCATGCACTGCAGGCATTTCACTGATAGCAGCGTTTTTTTCCCCTGGTTCGGAGCAGATGTGTATTAGGGCTGGATGACGCCCCATGCAGACACCACTGAAGAACAACTTGTATAAACTTATCACATCTGCAAGAAACATTAGTTGCTATGAAGCCCTGAAGTGGCGCCTTCGGCCCATAGTGGGCGCTGTCGGTCTACTTTTCATGGGTGTGGCCATAATGCCGTTACAGACATATTTGGAATCTGCCCCCCGAATGTTCCTGTGACTACAAGAGGCGAGATGTTTGCAGAATAAACAGCCTTCTGATTTATAAATCACAGGGGAGCAGAATATTAGAAATTAGCATGCGAGCGACCGGGGGGCTGTATAACAGGCAGAGAATGCTACAATAGCTGTACAGCGAGGCGGGGGCGCCGCTCTACACTGCACAGTTCTGCATGGAAGCTGCAAACGGCTGACAACAAATGTCACATGAAAAAAACATTACTTTCCCCGCTGGACAATGACATTGATGAGCTGCAAGCGACGTCTCCGTGTCACTGTTTCCGTAGACTGAAGGCATCTAGTGGCACGAGACGCTACACTGTAACGCACAACCAACGACAAACGCACCCAGGACAGAAACTTACACAACAGGGCAGCGAGCAAAAAGAGTCTGCGTGACGGATCACCGTGGGGCCCGATTCCTCAGGGAAAGGCATCATCAGCTATTTCCTAATATAATATATCTTGTATCTCATAAATTGTTTTTTTTGCAGCAAAAAAATAAATAAAAAAAAGAGATTGGTGCTTTACACTGCAGGTCATTACTGTTCACTCTACAATTAAACTGCTCATAGAGATTAAGGCCTTGCGTAATTAGGAATGATCTATGTAGAGGTGGGCACAGACAGAAGAGGGCCCCTGTGGAAAGACGACATATGGGCCCTTTGCAATCAAATAGTTCTTCAAAATACATTTATGTGTCCGTGACAGAAGGGGCTTACTGCCTTGGAGATGGAAGTGAGCCACTGGTACAGCTGCACAGGTAGGTCCACCCCTGAATCTATGCATACACTGACTACCAGCAGAATAGTGAGTGCAGCTCTGGGGTATAATACAGGATGTAACTCAGGATCAGTAATGTAATGTGTGTGCACAGTGACTGCACCAGCAGAATAGTGAGTGCAGCTCTGGAGTATAATACAGGATGTAACTCAGGATCAGTAATGTAATGTATGCACACAGTGACTGAACCAGCAAAATAGTGAGTGCAGCTCTGGGGTATAATACAGGCTATAACTCAGGATCAGTAATGTAATGTATGTACACAGTGACTGCACCAGCAGAATAGTGAGTGCAGCTCTGGGGTATAATACAGGATGTAACTCGGGATCAGTAATGTAATGTATGTACACAGTGACTGCACCAGCAGAATAGTGAGTGCAGCTCTGGAGTATAATACAGGAGGTAACTCAGGATCAGTAATGTATGTACACAGTGACTGCAACAGGCAGAATAGTGAGTGCAGCTCTGGAGTATAATACAGGACGTAACTCAGGATCAGTAATGTAATGTAATGTATGTACACAGTGACAGCACCAGCAGAATATTGAGTGCAGCTCTGGAGTATAATACAGGACGTAACTCAGGATCAGTAATGTAATGTAATGTATGTACACGGTGACTGCACCAGCAGAATATTGAGTGCAGCTCTGGAGTATAATACAGGACGTAACTCAGGATCAGTAATGTATGTACACAGTGACTGCACCAGAAGAATAGTGAGTGCAGCTCTGGAGTATAATACAGGATGTAACTCAGGATCAGTACAGGATCAGAAATGTAATGCATGTACACACTGACTGCACCAGCAGAATAGTGAGTGCAGCTCTGGGGTATAGGATATAACTAAGTAATTTAAGTCAAAGTTCATAACCGGAGAAGAATCATAAAATAGTGTTACCTAAGCAAATGATAGGTATACTAGGTTGTAGCCTTCAGTTAGGAGACTGATTTTTGGTAGAGAAATACAACAATATATTGTTTACAAAATGAATAATTATTTTCTTATAATTTAATGTTGTGACCCCCATATAAAGTATCATGTATGGATGGACTCACCATTCTCCGGCTGGTCCTTGATATCAGCCTCGCTGGGCTGGCTGGGACTCTCTGACTGACTTGAATCTGGTAACAGAAAATAATGACTTTTTATAATCTGTTTCTGAGTAAAAATACAGCAAATTTATGATTCAGGAACATATAACAAAAAGTTCATTAGTGTCCACAAAAATGTGATAAACTATACAGCATTGTCAGTGTTACATTCTTGAAGTCTGTAACATCTTTGCTCCTGTGACCCCATGATAACACTTCCAGTTGTGCACTCCCGTTTCTCCCTGCTGCAAACATTGTGTGAATCCAAATAACCTTGTACGTCGCTGTGAACACATGCACTCACGGCCGGCAGTAGTGGAGGCAACTGTCCCTATGAGATGAAAGAAGCATTAAAGAAAAACTTCAGCCCGTGAACTGGAATATGATGCTACGTTGATCTGATTTACAAAGATTCCACTTCTTATGCTACTTCTTGCTACAGACAGTAGAAGAGAGGCAAGGCACTGCAGGATCAGACTACATAGGGGTTGTTTGTAGTCTGTAACCATGGAGACACATAGCCTTGCACAGTAGCTGGGTACGCAAAACAGAGATTTTTAATCACGTTTATTTGAATGATGCCTTCATTTTTTAAGCGGCGGTAATAAAACATTGGTTGCATGAGTCTATACGCCTACTAGTTAAGTCAATGCCATCACGTAGAGTCATTTATATAATGAAGGCTGAATGAGATATACTGATTATTTTTTCTTTAATTAAACAAACCGCCCCCTCTACTTGTCTGAAGTAAAATATCGCCCTCTAGATAGTAAAAAAGCCTGCTTCCACTTCGTGCAGATGAACTGAGATGATGAAGGAGCCGTCCGGATTTCATAGTCCCCCTGTGCACTAATGTGTAAAACAGTGAGAGCTGTCAATCATCCGGGGGTAATAGGTAATCCGATGAATAGATTAATATCTGCCCATCTATAATGAATGCAAATGACGGATCCATATTGGAAGCATTTCCATGAAATCAATAGCATTACTTAGTGCCCGGACTCGGCCGCTCCCATTGACATTGGGTACAGAGCATTAACTCATTGCATTTCCCAGGAGTCATCGCTTCCCTCCAGGAACCGGTTCAATCCCCGACTGCACAGAGCTCAGATTTATTTATCTGTGATTTGGCTTAATTAATAATAACTGCTGTAATCGGGAATATCCAGAAATATCGACAAGCTTGTTTAGGGTATGTGCAAACACTGAGTAGTTGCAACAGATTTTCCTGCACCAGGAATGAATGAAGAGTAAAATACGCACGTTTTTACGTGCATTGTTATTTGCACTTTGTTTTTCCTATTGACTTAGGCTGCTTTCACATTAGCGTCGTGCACTGCACGTCGCAATGCGATGTTGCGGCGCACCGACGCATACTGTGGAAGCGCCGCACAACGGGGGCAGCGGATGCTGTTTTTCAACGCATCCGCAGCTCCATTGTGAGGTGCAGGGAGGAGGGGGCGGAGCTCCGGCAGCGCATGCGCGGTCGGAAATGCTGGACACGGCGCACCAAAAAACCTTACATGCAACGTTTTTTGGTGGCGACGGTCCGACGCAACACAACGCAACCGTCGCACGACGTTAATGCAAGTCAATGGAGAAAAAACGCATCCTGCAAGCACTTTTGCAGGATGCGTTTTTTTCTACAAAACGACGCATAGCGACGTGCAGTGCACGACGCTACTGTGAAAGTAGCCTTAAATGAGTGAAAAATGCTGAAAGAATTGACATATTGCAGATTTGAATTAAAAGAAAAGGAAAAATTAAGCAGCGCGTGCATGATATTAAAGAAGGCTCGTCCACTTTGCTAGTACTGTAAAATGTAGCGTTTTTTACACTTCATAAATGTAGCGTGTGAACAAGCCCTAAACCAGCAGTTATTGTGCACATTGTTACAGAAAACAGCTGACGGTAGTTATTGTACATGTAAAAGTTCTGCAACTTTCTATTGAACTGTATGTTGCAATTGCACAAAATGTAAACATTATTGCTTGCCGTCAGTGAATGGAAACATTTTTGTTCATTTTCAGAAGCAAAAATCCATCCTAATCATGTCCCCCTGACAAAGCTTTAGGGCTCATGACAGTGCATCAGAGACATAGGCCATGCTCACAAATTGCAGTAGTACGCCATGCATCATGGCCAAACACACTGCGGAATTCTGGAATTATTGGATAAGCATCAATTTGCTCTTCGAGGCAAATGCCGAATTCTGCCCATGTGGCGCTCAACTAAAGCCTATGAAACCCGCCAGATAAGGGGTTTTAAAGAACCTGCAGCAGATAGATGTGATCATAACAGAATTTCTTGGTAGGGATGTAAAGTATTGTCCTAATCATTAACAGTAAGCAGAGATCATGAGAATGGTGGGATTGATAGATATAAAGTCCATTGAAACACTGCAGCAGATTTGTCTAGACTGGATACAATTGTAACAAACCCTAAACTGTATATGTATGAATGATTCAGTCACTGGATACAAATGGCAATGTGTCCGTTTACTAACAACAAGCAGAAAACAGCAGGAAATGAACATATAAAGTATAAAATAAAGTATTTATTTTGCCATAGACTCTTCAAATATTTGCTTTGTAGAATATTCAAGCGGGAAGTGAACTCTGAAAATAAGTTTTGACCGGAGGAGATGAAGATCTGGGTGCTGAGAGTCCTCCGAGGTTGGATGAGCTGTAGAGGAGCTGAATATAACGTTTATGGACCCATCTTCATGTACTCTTAAGTAATCAATTAAGGCAGCAATCTCCTGATTGCATCTCACTGTCCGGTTGGCATCTCAGCACCCAGATCCCACCAATCAAAACTTGACTTTTTTTTTTTTAATTACACTGAGGGTATGTGTCCACGTTCAGGAAACGCTGCGTTTTTGACGCAGCGCTGAGCCGCAGCGTCAAAACCGCAGCGTCCAGATGTTACAGCATAGTGGAGGGGATTTAATGAAATCCCGTCTCCACTGTGCATTAAAAAACGCATGCATTTTCCCCGCAAAAACGCACATGCGTTGCGTTTTTTCAGAACGCAGCATGTTGCTACAATGAGCAAAACACGCAGGAACACCGCAGGTGACCTGCCAGTGACCTCAGGAGCATTTTTGGTCAGGATTTTACCTGCATAAAATCCTGACCAAAGCCTGAAGCAAACCTGACCGTGGACACATACCCTTATAAGGGAAATTACACTTCTTTGTTGTGATTGTTCCACTATACATTCCAGATAACATCTACATAAAATGTGTAGTAACTTTGTACATATTTTGCTTTTCTTATCTGTTTTAATTATTGTTTTCTTCTCCATTCACATCTAAAAGCTAAATCCACAATTCTGCTACTTTCCCGTTACCGGAGAGCAGTGCACTGTGGGAGCTTAGATGACTTTATTAGAGCTAAGCTATTGGCTCACAGATCTGACAGTGGGGAGGAGCTAAACTGCTGTCTATTTCTAGGAGCAGCCAGCAGAAAACGGATTGCAGCTTTGGATGCGACTGGAGAAAAAGACTAGTTCCATTCCGAGAGGCCATGATATAAGAATTATACGAAGACTTTGCAGACGTTGTATCGTTATACTTTGGAAGTCTCCTGTATTAGACTACGTGACCTGTGTAGTGTCATGTGACTGGGGATAAGTAGACGACACGCGGTTTACTACTCCGCAATTTTCTATGGCCCAAATGATAGTGAATTGTAAACCTTCAGTGACCGTTACTTAAACTTGTCCCCCCTGACCATAAATCTCTAGGGTTATTTTGCCATGACCGGCTGAGTTTTGGCATGTAGGCAAGTAGTGGCTTCTGGCCATTTTTTATTGCACGCTGAAAAACCCACATCTTTTGGCCGCTGGGAGCCAGATGGCTGCAGGCCCAGCGGACAGCTGAATCTCCACGGGAAAAAAAATGAATGCATTTAAATTAAATCATTTCATCCTTTCCTGGACTTTAATATCAGATAAAGAACCGCAAACCTATGCACCAAGCCTCACACCGGGGGATTCCAGGTTCTCTGCAGCCATTGGGATCCCATCTAGGGAGTTGTGGACCCTCACAAACCAATACAAACCATATAACTTCCTTTGGAAACTAAATAAGGATATATTCACACGTTGCGTTTTTCAGCAGGCAAAACCTGCCATCTTGGCAGTAAAAATGCTGCTTACAAAAAGCAGGTTTTGCTGAGTTTTCGCTGCATTTTTATCTCTGCGTTTTTGCTCTCTTGTACAGGTTGATAAAGTTTAGTTTACCCCCAAAAAGCCTCATTTAACTTCTTTAGGTTTTTCCACCACAAACGCTGCAAAAACCCGATACCTGCTTTTTTTTGCTGTGTTTTTCCTGCATTTTTGCACTTACCCATTGTTTCCTATAGTTATAAAATTGCTGAAAAAAACGATGAAAGAAGCGACATGCTGCAGTTTGCAAAAACGCAGCAGCTTTCCAAATCAGTCAGGAAAATAGAAACTAATGTGTGTGAATTACCGTAGAGTTCTGGCCTGAAAATTCAAAAGGCTAAATCAGAAATGTCACAACTGAGGGTCTGCTACAATTATATCCCATCTAGATAATCCGCTGAGTTGTAATCATATAAACAATCACACATTCCCTACTTTCATACATTTTAATAGACCTGATACATTGTAACAAAGGGAAGGTGTCAGTAGCATCAACCCTCCTAATCCGTTTATATGGGCATGCAGGTATTGTGAATAAATTGACAACTTGAAGTGTGCGATCCCATGTCTTATTCCAGAGAAGTCCACACTTTTTTAATATGTAAATGAGCTGTTAAGATCTATGGGCCTGACATAGATCTCCCTGAGGCTCCGCCTCCACAGCTTATAATGAGAGACAATATTACCAGTGTGAGACATGTAGATCAGGACAGCAGACTGTCAGCTATTACATGACTCCCACTGGTTATGCCACCTTCCATTTACAATAATCTCTGGAAACAGATTGTCAGGGAGATCTATGTCTGGCCCAGAAATCTTAATAGCTCATTTACATATAAGAAAAAAGTGGATTTCTCCGGCATAAGACATCGAATTGCAGATATTAAGGTATCCTTTTTTCAGCTTCCTATGTCCTGCGTGCTCATGTAGACAGTTTAGGAGGTTTGATCCCACTGACAATTTCCTTTAAGCTGGAGTCCTCTCTGCTCAGTTCACAGATAAGCCATTCTTTGAAAATGCTTACCTACCCCATGGTTTTGTTTATGCAATCAATGTGATTTGAATTAAATTATTCTGATGACTGTATGATTGCAAATAGCTTGTTTACAAGACAGCTTGAGATTTTTTTCTACTGCAGAGCTCCAAATCTCCAGCATTTCCAGAGTTATATAATTAAATCCAGCAAGCCTGCAGCCACCACTAGGGGGAGCTTAAGCACCGACTCTGATACAATGATTTCAGGAAGAGCTGAATGCAGAGAGCTCCCTCTAGTGGTGGATGCAGGAAGACAGAATTTGATCAAGCCTCTTTATGGTCAAGAAAAGGCCAATTTGGAGTTTTTGATCAGAAAAAGGATCTATACCCTTATATAAATATTTATTGTTTGAACATAACTGTACAGAATATTGGGCATTAATAAATACATTTAAATACATGATAACTACAAAACTGGCAATTGATAATATTGATGAAAAAGATAGTGATGGTTCCACAAGCAGGAGAAGGAAGTGCTTTTCCGTACACCACCTTTTTGGCCCTTGATCCCCTGTGTGATCGGATGCAGCTATGGATACAATGTTTGGATCAGATACACTTTTCCATATAGGCCACTATATATTCCTAGGAGCCGCCATGACCAGAATGGAGTCAGTGCGTCCTGTCCGGCGAGATGTCTCTTTTACCGTCGCGTATTCAAATAAGAAGCAAACAAAAAATAATGAACGATTCAGACAAAAGCTGCGTCCATACAAAAGTGGGGGGGAAAAAAAACACCCTGAGTATGTTGTGCTGCGAGCTGGGAAAATATGGGATGCCTTTGTTACTTTTTATATACTTTCTAAAGGGGGATAAAATCCCCAAAGAGAAGAAAAAAAACGTAATTGACTCAACCCTTCTCCCTAGACAAAAAATAAACACCCCCCTTGCTTGTTTGTATGCTTGTCAGTAGCTTTCTATGCAACAGCAGCTAAAAACAAAAGAAGTTTTAGATTCTCAGACAAAATGCAGAATCTCCCCAAACAACGCCGAGGGGGGAGGCCGGAGATGGGGCGGGGGAGTGTACGATGTGGGAAGGGTGGGGGGATTCTTTCAGACAGTACATTCAATATGGCAGCATCAAAAGTCCCCTCACTAATTAAATATGCATCGGCGTGGAGTTTTTGATCGATGCAAGGCATGGATCCGATGACACACCTGCAAAAAAATCCTGAGCTCAGAGCTCCCAGGAAAAGAGGGGGAAAAATTCAAGCTCTCGTCTTATCTCTGCTTTCAAAGGCTCTCGATTTCTTTTTGCGTAGAGATCTAATTTAATTCTCTCACCCCTTCTGCAAAGTGGATTAAAGAAAAAAAAAGTCAATACCGCCTTTGTGCAGCGTGCAGGAACACACTGCTGCTCCTCTCATTCAATTTAGGTGTGACCTTTCGACCAAGGTAATGACTACTGTCTGGGAGCGAGGTACGGCTGGCAGGAGTCGGGCAGCACCCTATACATCTGTCCTGCACAGGTGGGTGATGGTAATAGGGAGAGCGCCGGAATCCGGGAAGTGAATGGGAAAAAAATGTAAATAAAAATCAAGAAAAGTTCTGAAACTTTGTGTTTCAGATCCCTGCTGGTTTCAAGATCTCTGCATGCCATAAGTGAACCATCTTTTCAGTTAGCCATTAAAAGGTATCAACCACTGAGGACTCTCAATTCTAAATATAAGTGAACGGAATCATTCCTATCTACAGCCATACAATAGATACTCCTTTATTTTTTTAGAGAAATTTTCAGCAAAAAAAAAAATCTTGAATCTGTGAGGCATCAGCATAGTAGAAAGCTGCTATCAGCAAATGAGGACATTTTTTTTTTTTTTTTTGCTTTCGGGAGTCAAAATTCTGTTACAGCTCTTCTCATAACTGATGGTGTAATATTATTGTATTCAGGCTAGACAATTCTCATTATCCCCTCCCCATCTCTGCTTGCTGTCATTCATTTTTATATCCGGAGCAGTGTAGATGTAGAGCAACTCAAATTAAGCTACAAATATATTCATTCAGTTTAGACCAGAGCTGGGTAAAATGCGGCCCATGGGCCGCATTCGACCCTCCAGCTGTTCCAGTCCGGCCCGTGGACCGTGATAGCTGAAGAACTGAAGACAGTGGCCCACAGGTCGCACAATATCTTCACCCACCACCCAGCTACCGCCACTTACTCCCTGATAACACCGCTATCCACCTCCTCAGAATACACACAGTGGTTAATACATTGGTGGAAGGACAGGCAGCTCCGTCCTCCTCCAATCAGTGTGTGAGGCTCTATGAGGCTCATACTGTACATAGGAGGCTATATGGGGGGTTCACACTGTATGTATAAAGGGTATGTGTGGCTCACGCTATAAAGGAGGCTATATGACGGCTCACACTATATAAAGAGGCTATGCGGGGGCTCCTACTTTCTATAGGAGGCTATGTGGGACTCACACTGCATATATGAGGCTAATGTGGGGGTCACACTGTATACAGGAGGCTATGTGGGGGTCACACTGTATATAGGAGGCTATGTGGGGGTCACACTGCATATATGAGGCTAATGTGGGTGTCAAACTGTATATAGGAGGCTATGTGGGGGTCACACTATATAGGAGGCTATGTGGGGGTCACACTATATAGGAGGCTATGTGGGGGTCACACTATATAGGAGGCTATGTGGGGGTCATACTGCTCTTAGGGGACTGTTGAGGCTCATACTGTATATAAAGAGGCTATGTGGGTACTCACTGTATATAGGGGGTGTCAGCATACTTAATTCTGCTCAATATTAAGTGATAATATTAATATAAAATAATGATAAATGTAATTAATATGGTAATATTAATTTTTTAGCAGAATTAATTTTAGCCTATTGATTCGGCCCTCCACAACAGTCATGGCCAGTCATTTGGAAAATTAATTGCCCGCCCCTGGTCTAGACAATTCTCTGTGCGTTACACAGCAATCCCCTTTTCCTATCCAGATAATTTACAGCAATTTCACAGCGCAGGAAAGATGTATCGGTTTTAAGTAAAGACTAACAAAGAATTAGCTGGACTATACAAAACCATCAGCTGTTATAAATATTAGGCCTGTTCCAGTTTGGATTCTTTGACAACAAGCAGAGATCTTGACAACTTTGAACATAAAGTAAATTGGAAAGTCGTACAGTGATTAAACTTTATTGAAGTAAAAGCGGAAAATCCCATTAATGGGAAAAAGTTATAATTTGTTAAACAGAGGAATGAGGATAATCGGAGGAAAGCGCAAATCTGTTTCAAGAAGGAAGAAAAGGAAAAAAAAAAGTTCAAAAGTGCATGGCCGTCTCCTCATTACAGCTGACAACCGCTGATGTATCAATTACTTTGCGTACTTTTAGCTCTTGAGTCGAGTGTCTCCCTAACAGCCATAGCGGAAGGAAAGAAAACACGCTGCTGCCTGTGTACGGTTTCCTCCCTGGATTTCTGCATTTATTTCTAAGCCTGCTATCGAGCTGTATTCAAAACCTCTACTGCTATATACACATGTATACATGCGGAATGTTATACAGGGAAATGTGGCAAAATCTTGGTCTTTGAAAATCTAATTTCATATTGAAGAAAGTCCTATATGATATCACAAAAGATCCGGAAAATGAAGACGACTAGGTGCCAGATTAGAGGAATTTTACTGTAGGAGGCAGCTATATAAAATATCATCACAATTGAGAGATATATAAAAAATGACCATTTTCATGCCGCCCATGTCTGCCAACCGCCTGCAGCAGTTCTTCCGCAATGATATAGGCATGCCAAACCCAATCCGTTTTGCTTAGCCTTGACGTGGATAATGAGATATCAAACTGGTCGATATTTGATAGATGCATTTTTTAGCATTTATGACATATCCAGCGGCTTCACCTCTGAGACCCTAATTGTGAATACAGGGACATGGTAACCCCCTTCACAGATTAATAATAATAATTTTTATTTTTATATAGCGCTAACATATTCCGCAGTTTGCACACATTGTCATCGCTGTCCCCGATGGGGCTCACAATCTAAATTCCCTATCAGTATGTCTTTGGAATGTGGGAGGAAACCGGAGTGCCCGGAAGAAACCCACGCAACACGGAGAGAACATACAAACTCTTTGCAGATGTTGTCCGAGGTGGGATTAGAACCCAGGACTCAAGCGCTGCAAAGCTGCTGTGCTATCCACTGCACCACCGTGATTCTCAACTGCTCATGCTCTATTTTGCTCAGCTCATGTTTCCCAGAAAATTAGCCACTTTCTTCCCTCCTTCTCACAACCTCAGATCACACCAGTTACTGGCAAGTCAAGAAACTGGCTGCAGCAGAAGACCTTCCCTATTGATTTAGACATTCTAAGCCCTGTCCCTTTAGCTTACACTTGCAATCGTGTCACATCCTCCTGGGAGATCTGGAGTTAGAAGATCACTACGTATTGTGAATTGCATATCTTCCATTTAGCCAATGTGTTTGTGCTTCATATTAAATGGGTTTAGTTTTCTTTGGTACTGAGCAGGTTAACGGCACTTTCTATGCTGGTTAGAAACTTGCAGCACCATCTCACAGCTGTTGCGGACCTGGTCATTTCCTCTTGCTATAAAATCTGGCCAGACCTTCTCTTCCTTGCCTGTGAAAGTTTTACTTCCTAGCTCCTTGTGCAGAGCTGGAGATCGTTGCTTCTGCTGGAGTGTTATATGCTGTTTTTGAGTGTATGCTTTCCCCATTGACCTATTCCCATTTGGTTTGTACATATCTACGCTTCCCTATATATTCCTCTCTACCTTTGGTCAGTGTTTTATATGTTAGTTGCTTTTTGTTATCCCTGTTTGTCTTACATGTTTATACAATAGCATTTCTGTCTCAGGCCTCCTGAGGTAGAGGGAGGGGACAGCTTAGAGTATAACAGGAGAACACTAAGGCTGGTGGCCCAAACCTTCTCACCTTAAGGCCGGCCTCACACTCAGCGTATGTAAATACGGTCCGTTTTTTACGGCCGTAATACGCAGAAAAGTCCCCAAAATAGTGATCCGTATGTCATCCGTAGGCAGGGTGTGTCAGTGTATTTTGCGCATGGCATCCTCCGTATGTAATCCGTATGGCATCCGTACTGCGATATTTTCTCGCAGGCTTGCAAAACCGACATCTAATGGATTTATGTGCTCAAATGTTCGTTAAAACATATATACAGTATATATATATATATATATATATATATATATATATATATATATATATATATATATATATATATATATATATATATATATATATATATATATCATTGAGACACATATATATATATATATATATATATTCTGTATTTATATTTAATTCAGCGCGATATATGTGAAAAGCCGGTAATTCAATTGCCGGCTTTTCCTTTCTCCTTCACAAACCCGACATGATATGAGACATGGTTTACATACAGTAAACCATCTCATATCCCTTTTTTTTTTTGCATATTCCACACTACTAATGTTAGTAGTGTGTATGTGCAAAATTTGGGCACTGTAGCTTGTAAAATAAAGGGTTAAATCGCGGAAAAAATTGGCGTGGGCTCCTGCGCAATTTTCTCCGTCAGAGTGGTAAAGCCAGTGACTGAGGGCAGATATTAATAGCCTAGAGAGGGTCCATGGTTATTGGCCCCCCTGGCTAAAAACATCTGCCCCCAGCCACCCCAGAAAAGGCACATCTGGAAGATGCGCCTATTCTGGCACTTGGCCACTCTCTTCCCACTCCCGTGTAGCGGTGGGATATGGGGTAATGAAGGGTTAATGTCACCTTGCTATTGTTAGGTGACATTAAGCCAGATTAATAATGGAGAGGCGTAAATTATGACACCTATCCATTATTAATTCAATAGTACTAAATGGTTAATAAAACACACACACATGATTACAAAGTATTTAATAAAGACACAGGGTGTTGTAATATTTTATTATTCTCTTAATCCACCTGAAGACCCTCGTTCTGTAACAAAGTTAAAAAAACAAACAACAATATTCCATACCTTCCGTTGTTATGTCCCACAATGTAAATCCATCTGAAGGGGTTAAATCATTTTACAGCCAGGAGCTGTGCTAATACACTCGCTCCTGCCTGTAAACCCCGGGTACTGAAAGGAAAGCTGGGTGATCTGTAGTTACCTTGAGTTGCGGTGAGGCGCCCTCTGCTGGATGTCCTCATATGAACTCGAGCGTGGAAACTTTTCCAAGGCTCCAGTTCATGAGGACATCCAGCAGAGGGCGCATCACCGCAACTCAAGGTAACTACAGATCACCCAGCTTTCCTTTCAGTACCCGGGGTTTACAGGCATGAGTGAGTGCATTAGCACAGCTCCTGGCTGTAAAATAATTTAACCCCTTCAGATGGATTTACATCGTGGGACATAACGACGGAAGGTATGGAATATTGTTGTTTGTTTTTTTGACTTTGTTACAGAACGATGGTCTTCAGGTGGATTAAGAGTCTAATAAAATATTACGACACCCTGTGTCTTTATTTCATTAAAATACTTTGTAATAATGTGTTTTATTAACCATTTAGTACTATGGGATTAATAATAGGTGTCATAATTGACGCTTCTCCATTATTAATCTGGCTTAATGTCACCTTACAATAGCAAGGTGACATTAACCCTTCATTACCCCATATCCCACCGCTACACGGGAGTGGGAAGAGAGTGGCCAAGTGCCAGAATAGGCGCATCTTCCAGATGTGCCTTTTCTGGGGTGGCTGGGGGCAGATGTTAGTAGCCAGGGGGGGCCAATAACCATGGACCCTCTCTAGGCTATTAATATCTGCCCTCAGTCACTGGCTTTACCACTCTGGCGGAGAAAATTGCGCAGGAGCCCACGCCAATTTTTTTCCGCAATTTAACCCTTTATTTTAGCAGCTACAGCGCCCAAATTTTGCACATAAACACTACTAACATTAGTAGTGTGGAATATGCAAAAAAAAAAAAAGGGATATGAGATGGTTTACTGTATGTAAACCATGTCTGATATCCTGTCGGGTTTGGGAAGGAGAAATGAAAAGCCGGCAATTGAATTACCGGCTTTTCTCTCTAACACCGGTGCGTATTTCTCGCAGGTCACACTGCTGGTCCGTGTGTAATCCGTATTTTTCTCGCCCCCATAGACTTTCATTGGCGATTTTTTTTTGCGCAATACGGTGACAAACGCAGCATGCTGCAATTTTGTACGGCCGTACAAGACCGTATAATACGGATCAGTAAAATACGGCTGATAGGAGCTGGGACATATGGAATCATTGGGCCGTGTGTTATGCGTATTTTACGGACGTAGTTTATGCGCTCATACGTCCGTAAAACTCGCCAGTGTGATGCCGGCCTTAGAGGTACCTTGGGGAGCAGGGATATTAGGGTCCTAGCCCTATGGACAGTACAGCGCCCCTTTCCCCATTTACAAAGCGTAACAATTGGAAAGAGATTCAACTTATCAATATTTGAAAGGAATATTCCAATTTTCAGCATTTATGACATTTCCCCAGGTTTACTTCTAAGACTCTGACTTATTGGGAAAAAGAGGATATCATCATCCCCATTGACAAATTCTCAGCTGCTGCATTCTCCATTGGACTAGCTGTCTCTGTAAAGGCTCGTGAAAACGACCGTAGTTCCGGTCCAAGCGTGATCTGTCAAGACATCGGATCACACTCAGACCAATGCTATTCAATGAGGCCGTGCACATGTCCAATTTTTCCCTAGGACCGAGTGGTCTATGTAAAAAAAGATTGTAGCATGCACAATTTGCCTCCTATTATCGGACCAAAATCAGCCATTCAAGTATATGGGTTCTATGAAAAAAATTGGACCTCGCTTGGATTACATTCGAATATGGTCCAATTTTCACAGACTGACAGGATGGAGAAAGTTTATTCTTTTTATTTTTATTTATTGTTCACATCAGAGAAAAATGGATCCCACTCTGATCAAAGACTGATTAGCATAATTGGACAATTTTTCTCGGACGGAACATACGGTTGTGTGACTATAGCCTATCTTTCACATATATGATCATCACTGCATTAAACCCAGTGCAGCAACCTGGAAGCGATAGTCACCAGACCCCCAATTGTCCTGATGGATGAGGGTTTCTGTCCATATGCCATAATTAGTAAAAGATAAAACTACCACTGTGAGATGGTACTTACAATTGTAGTAGCAGAACCACAACTCTTAGGCTATGTGCACACGTTCAGGATTTCTTGCAGAAAATTCCTGAGAAAATCCTGAGATTTTCTGCAAGAAATCTACATGCGTTTTTACCGCGTTTTTGGTGCGTTTTTTTTTTTTTTGCGGATTTTTCCCAATGCATTATATAGTGGGAAATCCGTGAAAAATCCGCAAAATTAATGAACATGCTGCGTTTTTTACCGCGATGTGTTTTTTTTTCGCGGAAAAAAACACATCAGGTGTACAAAAATTGCGGAATTCATTAAAAATGATGGGATGCATAATGTATGCAGATTTTTTGCAGTTTTATAGCGTTTTTATCGGGGAAAAACGCAAAAAAACCGCGAAAAATCTGCAACGTGTGCACACAGCCTTACAGTGCCTCATAGCGCTCACTGCATGCTGGAATATGTAGTTCTGTGCTTAAGAAAAAAGCCACAGGTTGGAAACCACTGCATTTTACAGAAAATGATGAGCCTTATAGGAGAACACCGCCCTGAATCTGCAGATCAATCTCATTTCATTGTCCTTTCATACACTTGCAGGGAAATGTGATTTATGCTCCGTGGCCCCACATTTTATGTCGTGATTGAAATTCATGGGACAATTTCAATTTCAAAGAGACGAGAGCGGAATTCTTGGACATATGCACAGATCCGTTATTTCAGATTAATTGAAGGGAAGTGTAATAATTGTAAATTGCTTCCCACACTACTACTTAAAGCACTTTCCCATGTTTAATCCAGTCAATTTAAAGCCAACATTTTAAGGATTTGTATAATTTCTGAAATAACTGTCAGGAGATATGAGAGGAGAGATCATATTTTCACACTCCCTCGTCAACGGCGGCAGAAACTGTAAAATAGACCATCAAAATGAAGCTGAAAATATCTAGATATTCTGCTCAAAGAGCCACATTTTGCAATAAATACAAAAGTGACAAAATTAAAACTTTTTTTTTTTTTCTTTTAAATGTAAATTGGCTACAATCAAATCAAACCGCTACATTATTACACTGCGTGCCTGTGATACTACAACTCAGCTGTTTTCTACGTCTCTTTCTCTTCGGACGTGACATAATAATTTCCAATTGTTAATTAAAGTGCAACTCCACCCATATAATATTAAGCACCCTTAAAGTTTTTGAACCGTAAGGCTACGTTCACACGATCCTTTTTTCCGTCCTTTTTTTTTCAGGTCCTGTTTTGAAAAACCGCAGCTAAAATCCGCACTGATTTTTCGCTGCGGTTTTTGATCCTTTTTCTTCTGCGGATTCCACTGCGGGTTTCCAACTGCAGTTTCCTATTGGGGCTGCTGGAAACCCGCAGCAGAATCCGCAGAAAGAATTGACAGGTACTTCTTTTTTCTGCAGGCAAAACCGCTGCGGATTTGCCTGGGGAAAAAAGGATCGTCGGCACAGCGGGTTTTGTTTTCCATTGGGTTACATTGTACTGTAACCTACATGGAAAAAAGCTGCGGATCCGCAGTGCCAAATCCGCTGCGGATCCGCAGCAAAAACCGCAGCGTGTGAACATACCCTGATGCTTTACCCTTTTCCATTTTCAATATAGAACAGAAAAGTACATACTCTCCATATTTTAAGGGCTCCATACCAGGATGGCCCCAACTTTCTTCCCCATAGATGGTGTGAATTGCGACGGCCATTTCAGCAAATAATGGCGGGTTAGAAAAACCCATTGGACTCCTTGCCTTTTTCCTGTACACGGCAGTCCCTGTTTTTATCAGCGACACAGACGAAAGTGTACTGATTGAAAAAAAAGGGTGGTTTATGACAAGAACCGCCCAAGAGGAGCCAGGGAAGACTGGACGAGAAATAGACATTGTTCAAGGAGCAATTATACGTGGCACTTTTTTTTTTAATTGGGGAAGAAGGGAGCATGTATCCTACACTTCCATGGAGACTTGAAGCTCCATATGAGGACAGTCCCATTTCCCTGACATGCAATGGTGTGAACTATGAAGAAACTTACACTCTGCATACATTGCCAATTCAGCAAATAAAGGTATGCAGCCATCAAAGGATAACCTTGCACTTTTCTCATAGAAGGCAGTTCTTGCTCTGATTAATGGCTCAAGTCTAAAATACAAAAAAGGGGTGGGGCAAGATATATGGCCCACCCATGAGGAGCGGTGCAAGGCAAAAAAGGAATATTGCAATATCTTCAGTGAAGAGGAGGGCTTTAGTGTGGGGGTATGTTTTAAGTCTTATGATGGTTGTTTTCACTCCCAAAAGCCCCTTATATCCTCTTTTTCTATGGAGAGATAAGTAGTTATAGTAATGAAACAAGGAAACCTACTTATTTACTGTTTCTAAATCTACCAGATACTTTGAACGTGTGAGACCTTCCATAAAAGGTCACTCGTATGTCAATAGTAGAGACCAGGGATCAATGTCGGTGCCAGTCACCAGAACACTAATCAAACATATATGGGAAATCTATTCAAGATCCCACAGTTGACATAGCCAAGACCTTTCAAGCTGTGTAGAGGCCATACATTAATTCTAAGATCCCAACCTGAAAATTGATGTAATAAACAAAATCTAATTATTTTATGTTATTCCTTTATATTCATGGCGGCAATTTATGACTTGTGCTGATCTGACCCTAAAATTTTAGGATCGAGTCTTTGTAAGAAGATAACCTAGCGATTTACACTACCAGAGTAATTCAGTAAATCGCTGCAGTGCTGAGAGTTGTCTTAGTTTTGCAGAGTCAACAATTCCCAGACACCATCCCAATCTTTTTTCGCAGCTTTTCTATTGGATTTATGTGGCTTTCAAGTTTTTTTTTTTTAACTGACACTAATAATCAGTAGAAAAGAACAGACCCTCGTGTTGTAGAGAGATTTCAAACAACACCACAATGGTTATCGGATGATTTACTGACATGATGTGTGCTGGGGCACTGTCTGACCAGCATCTTTCATCTCTGTACATTAAATTTAGTATTCCATCTGTACAATGTAAATTCCACTAGAGAATTCTGCGAAAATATGGTAAATGCACATTATTTATACAACTCTTTACAGGGAATATCAACCTTGAGCAACATGTTCTACTTTTTATATAGAATAACTTTACATGAAAAGTGGAGTCACTGTGTACATTCATTACTGATCCCGAGTTTCATCCTGTATTATACTCCAGAGCTGCACTCACTATTCTGCTGGTGCAGTCACTGTGTACATACATTACATTACTGATCCTGAGTTACATCCTGTATTATACCCCAGAGCTGCACTCACTATTCTGCTGGTGCAGTCACTGTGTACATACATTATATTACTGATCCAGAGCTACATCCTGTATTATACCCCAGAGCTGCACTCACTATTCTACTGATGGAGTCATTGTGTACATACATCACATTACTAATCCTATAATACTGCCTCTACGTATAAAAATATAACTACTATCATACTGCCCCTATGTACAAGAATATAACTACTATAATACTGCTCCTATGCACAAGAATATAACTACTATAATACTGCCCCTATGTACAAGAATATAACTAATATAATACTGCCCCTATGTACAAGAATATAACTAATATAATACTGCCCCCTATGTATAAGAATATAACTACTATAATACTGCCCCTATGTACAAGGCTATAACTACTATAATACTGTCCCCTATGTACAAGAATATAACTACTATAATACTGCTCCTATAAACAAGAAAATAACTACTATAATACTGCCCCCTATGTACAAAAATATAACTACTATAATACTGAGAAAAAGCAGAAGTCCAGCGTGGGTGATGTCCATAAAAAATACCTTTTATTCCATTTTTGTTAAAAGCACATAAATCCAAAGTCCATCTTCATATCCATAGACACAAAAACGGGTGATTCATACCAGTGACAGTCACAGGCTTAAAGTACATTAAAATCAAACGCGTTTCAACGGTCGTGCCGCCTTACTCATTGTCACAATAGGGACAGTATTATAGTAGTTATATTCTTATACATAGGGGGCAGTATTATATTAGTTATATTCTTCATTGTCACAATGAGTAAGGCGGCACGACCGTTGAAACGCGTTTGATTTTAATGCACTTTAAGCCTGTGACTGTCACTGGTATGAATCACCCGTTTTTGTGTCTATGGATATGAAGATGGACTTTGGATTTATGTGCTTTTAACAAAAATGGAATAAAAGGTATTTTTTATGGACATCACCCACGCTGGACTTCTGCTTTTTCTTCGTACTACTTGCAGCACTGCATGATCCTTGCGCTGGGACTGAGAGGAGGTGAGCTGATCTTCGTTGCTTTTTCTTTTCTACTATAATACTGCTCCTATGTACAAGAATATAACTACTATAATACTGCCCCTATGTACAAGAATATAACTACTATAATACTGCCCCGTTATTTTTAGGGATCTGCAAGCTTAGGGGGAATCACATACAAGAGTCCTTCTTTCACCATAATTTCTCATTTTCTTAATGTACGGCGCCTTTCTCCTTTGATTACAGGAAGAACTTCTTCCCCTTTAAACAAAAAATGTCTGAAGTCACGACTCAGAGACATGAGAGGCCCCTGTCCAGGCTCTTGGTGAGAACTCACAATTAGCGAAAGTCAGTCTGTGGTATTTAAACAGTGCGTATTGTCTCTGCGGCGAGTCAGCTCGTTTCCACTTTACTAACCCAAGCACATTGCTTGAATGGAAAACTCTGTACAACTTCCAATGCTCCAACAAGGCTCAAAACATAAAAGCCCCATTCAGTCGGCCTGGTCTCTCCCCTCCTCCCCCCCAAAGGACATTTAATTGGATAATTGCTCCATAAAATCTTCCCAAGTGCATAACTGATAAAGAAACGAGCCCTGAATAGAGAAGCCACCGCTGAGCCTGACGTCGCCTTATTCCAATGTTTGCTGAAACCATATTTTTATTTGCACACATGGTGCGAGTTATGCTCCGTTCCAGTGTGCGCCGGAGGTTGGACCCTGTTGTGGTTACTGCAGGCGCTTCCACTTAGCGCTGGTGGGGAAGAGCATTTACCCGCAGACGTCTCGAGTAGACTCTTCTCTGGTGGGGTCCGTGCACCTTGTGAGGACACCGAGGAAACGACCTTCACATGGTGATTCCTTTGTGTCTTGCAGACACTCCACATGGCTATGAGACTCTTCGGAAGAAACGGGAGTCAGGGGAACGGTGACCCCCCACTATAATAATACAAGGGAGATGTGGAGGAGATTGTGTTCACCCATCTCTATGCTACACACATGCCACCTCTTAGCGGCGGCTTCCCCCCTTCTGCACGTCCTTCATCTTGACGAGTCACTTGCGGTCTCCTCCAGATCTAGGGAAATGTTCCAGGTTAGAGGGGTCTCTGGTTAAGACTGGAGCTACCTGGCGACAGGCGTCACACGGAGATTGCGGTATCACATTGTCGCACCGCAACCTTTCGTAACTGTGAAACATAGTTGCAAAGGTTTCTAAATATGTTGGATCTTTTTATTCTTTTATGTGACTGTCGTTTCATAGAGTTTTCAGCATTAAGGTCAATTGAGAATTTGCACCATTTCTTATCCACTGACAGCAAACAGAGATCTTGAAAATGATGGAGAAACAAAAGGCAAAGTATATTGCAAAGTTAGAAAAGTTGTGACGCAGGTCAAGTTCTGCAACTTTATTATACGCTTTGCTTCTAAATTCTATATCATTTTCAAGAGCTCTGCTTGCCATCAGTCAACAGGAAACGATGCAAATTCTCAAATGACATTAATTCGGAAAATTTAGCTCTCGAAAGATTGCCTAAGACTGGATGCAATTGTTTAGCTGTGAGGACGCAATTCCTGCCTTGACTGCGGTTAGGGCGCATGCAGACGACCGTATTCGCGGTCCGAGTGAGATCCGACAAAACATTAGATCGCACTCGGACCGATATTATTCTATGGGGCTGTGCACATGTCAGATTTTTTCATGTCTGAGGAAAGAAATCACAGCATGAACGATTTGCATCGGATATTCGGATCGCACTCGGCCATGAAAACCAATGAGTTGGTCGAAAAAAATCGGACAGGACTCAGATGACATCTGAGTGTGGTCCCATTACCACGGACTGACAGAATGGAGAAGATGGAGACATTATGTTTTTCCATCTTCTCCTCATCCGAGACAATCGGGTCACACAATCGTCCCACTCTGATCAGCGTTTCGTTCACGGAGGATTGTCTGAACTGCACGCAACTGTAACAAACCCTCAGCTCAGACAAGTTTTAGGTCTGTAAAACCGCAAACATTGCTCAGCATGGACACCTGTGTGATGTCTGCACTATCTGAGAATAGGGACACAGTGGACGCTGTGACTGATGTAGAGTCACGGACCCTTGACAGTTTTCATTAATTAAAAGAGGGGCTTTTTATATTACAGGAAATTGTTTACATAAGAAGTCTGCAATGGCGGCAGCATCCAGCATCGGTACACACTATAGTAATTAGCAGTATTTGGAAGACCCCCAAACTCCTGATAAAATGATAAACCGATCTGGTTGCCATTATTGCCCTCACGGGAGTATAGGTACCGTATATACCAAAATCATGATATTTTATACAGTAGACATTGTATGGACACAAAGCTCAGGTTTGGCAGCCATGTTTGTGGGGCTGAGCTGTGTAGTAGGCCTCATTAATCTGAAACTGCCTTTGTTGCCCTTAGCAACCAATCAGAGATCAGCTTTCATTTTTTTATACAGCTTTGGTGCAATGAAAGCTGCGCTGTGATTGGTTGCTATGGGCAACAAAGACAGATGTGATAAATGAGGCCTACTTTTTCTATGTACAGTGTTGATATTTGAGTTGACATAGCTCAGTCTTATAAGACAAACATGGGCCCTAAAAATTCTAAGCTTCCCCATCATGTACAAACTTGATGATCCTGCCTTACTCCTAAATATCCATACATCACCATGTTTCAGCTGTTAAAATTAATCACTTCAGACCAAAGTGAACTTTGAGTAATGTGGATCCATAACAAGCATAAGAAATTTATTCTGACCTAGTCCTCCTGACACAGCCGAGAACGGCAATCTAGCTTACCCAATACTAACACACAGTAACAAAAATACACCTATGTGAAAGGGAAAAGTCCCATCGGCTGTACTCCCAATATGAAGGACAGAAAAGAGTGACAGTGGGCTCAACCGAGTTACACCCCTAAACCTACCGACAGAAATAGTGGCCCCTAGTGAAGCCCCTTCGCGTTGCCACCTCCACTTATATACCCCCCCCACATCATTTCCCCCCACAATGCCTTCACAGATGTCCCCAAGACATATTAATGCCCCCAAAGTGCCACACATTGCCTCTAATGACACATTTACAGTTGAATGTGCAACATGCCACCGACTCATGCGACAGCGGGAAAAGCTCCCCAAAGCTGAATTTCGGGACAGTCAGGAGGCATGCGTTGGTAAACAAAAATGGTGGAGAGCCCATGACAAAGTAGTTGTCAGCAGATTTTTTGGGGGGATATAAGATGGCAGGTTGGACGCCCAACCGCTTCACCATTCCTTCATTATGGGGCTGCAGGAAAAAGCAGCCCCCTAGCGAATGAATGGAGTGTCGGAAGAGCACATGCAATGCTGCTCCACTATGACAGGGATACAACTGGCCCATTTAGCCTATTGTTGGGGGTACCAGCGGTCAGACCCCAAACTAAGTTACCACCTATCGTGTGATTGCATATCCTATGCGTAGGTAATAACTTGTTTTTACTGGAGAAACCCTTGAAGCTTAAGTTGGGAAATACTGCCCTACTGATTGATAGGAGTAGAATTGTTGTCAATGGTATAATATTGGGAAATGGCTGCGGAATGAGAGGGTCATTTTCCAATTTAAATAGGATTACAAGTAAATTACAGAGTGACTCCACTCAATGCTAATATGGAGGAGGGTTGTCTGGTTTGCCTACTGTGAATTGTAATTAATGAGCAGGGGGGGGTCCTATTCTGCTAACAACTGGCGAGAGCACCCCCCGACCAGCAGGTGACCCCAAACATGTCATGAGCCTGAGAGCCTGTTCCCATTCTCCAAAAATGCAGCCCAAGAGACGGAGAATCCAGAGACCCACGGGCTGTATATTTCCCCAGATCCCGGGGGAAGCCTGGGACACTCATTCCTTCTGTTTCGCTGGGATGCGGCCAAAATCTTTCCAGAGCCTGAAAGGGGTTTACTAGTATAAAAAAAAAATATATAGAATTCCCCCCCCCTGTGCCCCGATCATCCACATGGTAATAAATCTGATGTTTCCCACAGTTTCTTTCAGAGCTGAATGTTGCAGTGTCAGCTCTGTGCGCCGGATCTCGTGCTCGCATTGTTCGAGAGAACGCGCTACAATTTCAGGGGGGAAGTCGTCTTTTCATAAATAGAAAAATGTGAGCTGAGCGTTTTCATGGAGTTGACATTAAACAGCAGGAACCGTCCATCAATGCAAAAAAAAAAAAAAAAAGGGGGAAACTGCTGCAAAACGTATCCGATCTTTCCAATTGAAACTTTCTATAAAGCGCAATCTCAAACGGGTCAACAGATTAGTGTCCAGCTCAAGTGATAATTCAATCAAGAAGGGATGAGCAAAATGATTGGCACAATGTAAGATTGGCGCTCTATGCAAGCCTACAGATACGAAAACATTAATCTATCGACCTTAAAAGGAACACGGCAGGCAATATTAATACATTATCTTACATCATAAGTGGAGGGTGGCGCATGACACAGAATTTCAGGGGGCACCAAAGACAGAATCATGACTGCCCCCCAAATCTTTCACCAGGAATAATACAGTGTCAGTTCTGCCTGGTATGTAACTTTAGAGTTAGAAAACTGTATCGGCCACTCATCCATTATGGATAAAGATTTTGGCACCGTTGATAGAACCATCTATCCCACATCTATCTAGTAGGAGAAAAATGATAGCAGCACTACCGGTACTGGTACGAAGCCCCCAAGGGCCACTGACTGAGGGCCCTATCCAATAAATCAAAGCAAGAAAAATGAAGCTGCACCTTCTAAGTTTGGTAAAGAAAGAATTTGGATCTGTATTCACCCATCTGCAAAGTTTCACCTCCATTCAATGGAACCAATTTCTCAAACTGGTTCCGATCTATGTCTCCATCTATTGTATATCTTTATATTAAGAATAAATAAATCTTCTTGTTTTATATTTATCTATATCATATCTACCTATATAATATTTATCTTATATCTTCGATTTATCTTTCTGACATCTATTTACGTATCCATTACTGAAAACTATGATAAATAAATAACTCCTTGTGCCTGATGTCATCTTCTTTCCGCAGATATCCAGCACTCACAGATATTTATCCTAAACATCAAACAAGTCATTATGTGGAAGGGATAACAGCTGAGGCTTTGGACAGGATACAGATGGACAGGAATATAACAGAGAACAAAGCGAAACGGCAGACACAGGAAAACAGCACAATACAGCGCAGTATCTGCAGACAAACACAGTGTAACAAAGTATCGCTTCATGCGCCTAACGAGGCCTCGATTGAGGAGAAACGTTGAAAAGTCGACATTCATTTCCCAGTAAAGAAACAAAGAGACTGCTGCCAAACTTTTTGGAAATCTAGAAACATATTAAGCAATATTCACATCAAACAACATCATGGACCATCATAGATTGTGACAATTATTGTTCAGCCGGCACAATTTAGCCAACATTGTCAGTCTGGGCTGAAATAATGAGTGCCTGCTCATACCATTTGCCAATAGGAATCAGAAGACATTATAACTCACCACTATAACACATTGTTGCTCCTCACAGTGAAATCTAGACTGACTCTCTATATTAAAAATAATAAAAAGTTAAAAGGGTTGTCTATATTTTTTTCTTTGCGTGCAGTGACAAAATCAGGGATCGTAGTGGTAGCAATTGCAGACAAGGCAGCAGGTCCTTGCAGAAAAGTAGGCCCATCCACATCAAAGGATATAGCTGCATTATTTGTGTATGCAGTATATAGTGGTATAAATTGTGTGTGCAGAATATGGTAACGTCATTCATGTGTTCAGTATTTGGCAGCATTATCTGTTTATAGTATATGGCGGTTATATTTACATGTAATAGATCTTGGCATTATCTATGCATATAATATGTGGTGGCATTATCTGTTTGTAGTATATGGCGGTTATATTTACATGGCATTCTTGGCATTATCTATGCATATACAGGAATGGCCATTTATATGGATACACCTGGGTGGGGCATTTATAAAGCTGGATCCAAAATGTCCGACTTCAAAATGGCTGCCATGGTCACCACCCATCTTGAAAAGTTTTTCCACTCCCATATACTAATGTGCCACAAACAGGAAGTAGATATCACCAACCATTCCCATTTTATTTAAGTGTACCCATATTCATGGCCCACCCAGGTGTATCTATATAAATGACCCACCCCGTAGTATGTGGTGGCATTATCTTTGTACAGTGCTCAATACAGTAGGATTACTTGTGTTCATATCATAGCGCTATTATTTATATTGACAGTATATGGCTACATTAGTTATGTCTAATAAGATATTTTAATTGTGTCAACCATAGTAAGAGTGGGAGAGGGGACTAAGCTTGGATTTTAGATCAGGTCCCTTGGACCTTTAGCTATGCCTCTATTTGCAACAAATACATTACAAAACTCTTTAAAAAGGACCACTTAAATTAAACCAAACTGATATTGTTATTCTCACTTTGGATAATGAGATGTTAGACATGAGAGATGCCACCTAAGCAGATCAAATCAAAGACCACCTATCCAATGAATGAACATATAGAGGTGGATCGTAAGTGGTGTATCTCCTGATGTTATGATGAGCGTATGCCTTACTAGCACTCTTATATACCCCTTTAAATGCTAATGGACAGTTTATCTAGAGAAGGCAGAAAGTCTAGATTCTCTGAAGTCACCTACTGTATCCTCACCCATCCCTTTGTAGATTGTGAGCCCTCGCGGGCAGGGTCCTCTCTCCTCCTGTACCAGTTGTGACTTGTATTGTTCAAGATTATTGAACTTGTTTATATTATGTATACCCCTCCTCACATGTAAAGCGCCATGGAATAAATGGCGCTATAATAATAATAATAATAATAATAATAATAAAAGGCTTCCTGCCCAGATACTATAATTAGTAGGTTATGAAGTTTCAAAAAGTTTGTTAGGAAATGTAAAAAAGTTAAAGTTCCAAAAAGCTTGTTCTATAATTTCATAAAGTACTTTGTCGTCAATCAATAATACCCTTGGAGGAAAAAAAACAAATATTTCAAATATTTAAATTCAGGAAGATGTCCTGCAAGGCAAGTCAGAAACAACGTGTAGTAGACGGCCTCATCTCCCAACTTGGCAACAGCCTTTTTGAATGCTGGCCACCTTCTCTCACCTATCCTGGCAAATATATCTACCTGGCTGTGAAGAAAGCCACAATGTGGAAAGGAAAAGCCGTCAGAAGAATGAAAATAGAACGTGTCTAAGGTTTTGGCAGAAGAATATTAAATAAAATAGAGCGAGGAGAAAGTAGTGACTCATTTTGGCAGTAAATCCACATCAACCCCTTCAAAGGCTTTGGCAAGTGGCCTCAGAGGAGACCCCGTGTTTCTGCCAAGCCACAAAACACCACAATTATTATCTGAACAGTCATCGTGAAAACACATTTAGCAAACTGACTTGTTGGCTCATGGAATAAATCAGCTATTAAAAAAAAATAAAAAATCGGAATCCCAGCTGTTTTGGGTGTCGGATCAAGGATAGAAAATAAAAATAATATAAAAAACAGCTGAGGTTCTACCTTAAATACCTGTGGAGCAGCACACGGCATGTGCAGTAGTTTTATATACAGCAATCATTACGGTGTGGTGGGGTTTGCAACCTGAGCAGCTCAGTGGGGGTGGTCTACAGGGCGACTGACTGGCCGGTATTGGGCGATCACTGCACACATCAATCTCTTAAAAATTAAAATGAAGGTTACACTTTATTTTATACATCTATAATATGCATGAAAATAAGAAACTTTGTAATATATTATATCAGACATATCTGCTTCTTTCTGCAGCAGGACTAAACATTCATTCTCAATTCCAGGTTGAAATCTGTCTTCAGTGAAGGTAGATTATTACATTTCTGAGATAGAAGATGACAGTTACTACTGGTAAGATTCTATATAGATGGAAGGGAAGGGTGGGAAGAGCTCTGCTTCTAGCTCCTCCTCTACAAAGAAGATGATGATTGCTACTAATAAGATTCTATCTCCGCCATTTAAAAATCTGTCTTCACTGAATACAGATTTTACCCACAAATTGAGAATTTTGATTATAAGGATCAGTCCAGGTGGAGAAATAAGACGGTATATCTGATCAAATATATTCCAAAAGTTTCTTATTTTTATGTGTACTACTGATTTATTAAATAAAAAAATAAAACAATGGCTACTCTTTAAAGGCACAGAGTGAAGAAAATGCAGATTTGCACATAATCAGACTGTGGTTCCTTGGACCTTTCAGAGGATTCAACCCTCCATCTAATCAGAATGTCAGTCTGCCGATATGCTAAAACTAGCACAAAGGTGTTGGAGTGGCGAGTGCCCAATCAAAATCCTTCTTTCATTTTTAAAGGGACATTAAGTAAATGAGAGCTGGAATATGATTGGTTGATGATGTTGACTTTCTAATTTTTACAACCCCCCCCCCCCCGATTGTATTGCTATCTTTATTCAGCTCTTCAGTTGCTGTTTATTATACCTATTCTACCATGGGATGCCCCTTTAAATTTACATAAAGGCATAAATAATAATACAAATGTCTTAATCGTTGCTTATACACAGCACAAGGCCATTCTGCAACCCGTCGTCCCTCACACAGTCGGAGCTGAAATCCTATAATTATAGAGCTTGTCATTTGCACAGAAAGTAGAGCGATCAGATCACTCTTACCTAGGCCTCTTACCACACGAGAG
Source organism: Ranitomeya variabilis (assembly GCF_051348905.1). Lineage (NCBI taxonomy): Eukaryota > Metazoa > Chordata > Amphibia > Anura > Dendrobatidae > Ranitomeya > Ranitomeya variabilis. The sequence continues at coordinate 20,323,618 of NC_135239.1, forward strand.
CGCATCCTAACATGAATCAGAGGATTGGTTATATAATCGGCGTCAGAGCCATCTGTTCCAGTGACCTCTAAATGCCCTATCTGTTATCTGGCTACACGGGATTTGGAAAAGCCAATTGTTTCTGCGGTATTATTCTTCCACAGGAGGGGATTTAACATTTATGGCTACTTTATCCAAAAATGGATGATATACTCATATGGGTCACTGCCTTTAAATTACGGAGGCCAGGTAGAAATATCTAGGATATGGAAAACGTGTTCCAACCTTTGTGTTGTACTCATAGGCACAAAGAAATTCAGCCATTGAAAACTCCTTATTCTAGGAAATAATAAAGAGGTCCCCATTCGGGACCCCCATCTATCTGCCACAGTGGAGGACTTCTTGCTCTGGAGGACCTGGCACATCCATGCATTATACAGACTGTCAACTGATTTTTATTAAGAATTATGTAATGCTTCTTTTCACCTGTGGAGGCACTGTAAGGGAAATGATCACTTTTTTCCCCAGAGTTGATTTGCGGTGATCCAAGCAGGAAAATACTGTCAGATGAGCTGTGGGACCAGTCTAAAAAAAAAAAAAAAAAAAAAAGGACTGAACAAAAAACCTTTAGGCTGTGTGCACACGTAGCAGATTTTTTGCGTTTTTTTCGCGGTTTTTCGCTATAAAAACCGCGAAAAAAACGCTAACATTAAGCATCCTATGTAACAGAATGCAATCCGCATTTTTTGTGCACATGCTGCATTTTTTTCCTGAGCGGAATCGCAATCCAGAAAAAAACGCAGCATGTTCATTAAAATTGCGGAATCGCGGCGATTCTGCACACACAGGAATGCATTGATCTGCTTACTTCCCGCACGGGGCTGTGCACACCATGCGGGAAGTAAGCAGATTATGTGCGGTTGGTACCCAGGGTGGAGGAGAGGAGACTCTCCTCCACGGACTGGGCACCATATAAGTGGTAAAAAAAAAAGAATTAAAATAAAAAATAGCGATATACTCACCTTCTGGCGGCCCGACCTCCTCAACGGCTTCTGTGGTGTGTGTGAAGGACCTGTGATGACGTCGCGGTCACGTGACCGCTACGTCAATGGAAGGTCCTGAACACACAGCATTAGGAACGGAAGCCGCTGAGGTGAGTATAACCTTTTTTTTAAATTTTTTTTTAATTATTTTTAACATTCTCTCTCTTACTATAGATGCTGCATAGGCTGCATCTATAGTAAAAAGTTGGTCACACTTGTCAAACACTATGTTTGACAAGTGTGACCAACCTGTCAGTCAGTTTTCCAAGCGATGCTACAGATCGCTTGGAAAACGCTAGCATTCTGCAAGCTAATTATGCTTGCAAAACGCTAGTTTTCTGCGGGTATATGCATGGAAATTCTGCATGCGATATACCCGCGGCAGGAGGCGCAGAATTGCCGCGGAAATTTCCGCGGCAATTCTGCTACGTGTGAACTCAGCCTTAAAAAAAGTATTAAAAAATGGGCATAATTCCTATGTAAAAACTACTTGCTGTGCACATGTTCAGGCTTTTCAACGTCTTTTAACCACTTCAGGTCTCTAAAAACACCAAGAGGTTAAAAGAAGTGACTTGTCCATTGTTCTGATATTTTCCACTCAGAAGATGCCCTGTACCTTACATTAAAAGTCAATGGGAGAGTTCAACAGATGCCATGAAGATGTTCAGACATTTTTGGGAGCCTTTCTTTTTTTTGAGCATTTTGACATTTTTCCTTAAAATGCACTAGAGGTTCCTTTGTTATTCATTGAACAGAGTTTAAAAAAAAACAAACAAAAAAACACAACAGTAAAAAAATATTTCACAAAAGTCCCCCGACAAAAAAGGCTGGCTGAAAAATAAATCCCCAAAACTTTCAAGAAACAACTGAAAGAACACCACAACAAGGGAAAAAAAGCTCAAAAGTTTCTGGAAAAGCTTTCTGCTTTAAAAACTTCATGGGCTCACCTAAGTGTAAAAGATGTTGTGTGAATGTCGCCAAAACCTTAAATATTGCAGATAAGCAAACCCTTAATAAGTATATATACACCTTGTGTTATAGTTTTTCTGTGCGTCAGAAGACAAACGAAACAGGTAATCAAAATGTTATTAAAAATCTCAAATCTTTCAAAATGTATCGCCCCGTTGAATCCCATAGTCTTCACCCCCAAAAAAACAGATTGCAATGTTTGTTTGTTTTTCTATCTCTAGTATATTTTAGAAGCAAAAATTAGTAAAAATAAAAGTTATTTTTCCTTTAAAATAAAAAAAAATGTGCAAATGCCGATTGTACGCCAGAAATCTGATTTTGAGCACAAGCCAAGCTCCTGAGTCCTTGGAGCGTGGACAAAATTTGTAGACTTTCGTCAACTTGTAACCAACATATTTCTCTGCCATCTTCCAGCAGTGGCATTGTAATGGCCAAAGGAAAAATAATATTTAGACTTTTTTCTTTTTAACTTGGAAAAGTTTTGTCAGTTTCATTTAATAGATTTTTGGCCATTTTTGGGTCTCTACCCGGTGCCGACAGTGAGAGGTTTCTCTGCTCTGACGCTTAGAGCAGTAGGTGAGCCACAGTAACTGTTCCATGACGTTGCCCTCTCTCCTGCGCGGCGGCATCGGCAGCGACAACTTCACCGCTCGTCTCTCTTGGTGGGTTCCTGAACATCCCGTGTGCCAAGAAGGACGCTGAAGCAAATCAAACACAGTTACTGCTCTAAGCCTCTGGATGACACTGGAAATGCTTGTGCCAAATTTTTTTTTTTTTTTTTTTGCAATTTTGCAGTGCCAAGTGCCGAATCTTTCACATCCTGACCGACAGACCGAGAGAAGTTGGTCACCATTTTGAAATGGACGTTTCTTTCTCCTCGATCTCTCTGCACAGACTTTGGCAGCCATCTTACAGCTTGGCAACCATTTTGAGGATTTATCTGGCAGCCTCACACAGCTGCACATTCAGCTCCGAGCGCTCAGTGTATCGGTTCCACAGTTATAAATAAAACGCAATTCCCCCCAAAAAATGAAAATAAAAAAAATAAGTAAATGGTTAACAGTCCTGTAGTAGTCAAGAAGCTGGCAGGGGGATAAGGATATTTTTGTAACGCTTATTTGTTTTCTTAACAATTGGGCTTCCTATGTTTTAGGTTCTGCAAAAAAAAAAAAATCATATCCTCAGTGTGGTTAACCCTTTAGGGCCAGATTTCAAGCATCAGTATTTTTGGAAAGCCCAAAATATGTATATATTTGCATAATATTTTTACATTTTCTCCATTTTCAGTTTTTGCTCTTGTTGAAACTATGGTGTGTTTTTTTTTTTGGTGAGAGGTTATCATAGTCGGAAGCATTTAATGCAATCAGCAATGTTTTGGGGACCAAGAGGAACTCTTAAATCACATGCTTCAATCGACTGGTCTTTGCAAAATTTGCCTTGGAGCAAAATATAAAAAAAAGAAGAATTAAAACGTTTGGGATAAAAGAACTAAAAGGAAAAATAAAATTAGAGAGACTTATACCGGGGCTCCAAATAATAGGTCCTGATCTTCTCTAAATTATAACACCCCTTCTAAATGGGAGTCAAAAAGTCGAGGAAGCGTGATATGAACGAATAGATTCAATGCAAATTTGATTTGTGAAGAATTTTTAGGAAATTTGCTTGATGCAAAAAATTCAAACAATTTGTGATTTGCACGGTTGTCAGCCTATGTTTTACACATTGCAGAACATTATATCAGCCAGAGAAGGCTATCCTGACCACAAATCATGGCTTGGCAGCTTTTTCCCTCAACGCCTAGCAGCTATCACATCGCACTGTCTAAAAGCCATGACAGGGAATGCAGCAGCCATTTTCTGGTGAAACTGGATAGCGAGAGAACGGCAAATCTCACAACTTGGCAATAGAGATAGGGATAAACTGTACAGATAAAAAATTAGTGTGTGAGGAAAATAGAGTCATATTTTCTTTTTCAGGAAAGTTTGGAGACTTTGGAGTACTTTCATTTGTGACAAATCGAATGTCCCGGGAAAATTCAATGAAATTAAATTAAGAAAGGTTTTCTCATCTCTACCAGTGATTGGCCATTCAGAATTAGGGAAGCAAAAGGGGAAATTACCAGGAAAGTGGAAACAATCAAAATATATTTTAATGTAGCTTTTCTTGACCCCAATGATATTTTTGTTCAAAAACGCTTTTTCTTTTTTTCACAAAGACACCTACACGTTATGAACTGCTATGAATGTACAGTATTTCTTATTCCATGTATTCTAAATGTGGTTTTATTTTAAAGGGTGCACTGCTAAAACAATACACCAAGAGAAGGAAAAAAAAAACCTGCACGTTGGTTTCCCCTTAAGCAAAACTCCATTGTACAGGGGAGGGCTATGCGCCTCGAGTCAACAAATTAGTTAAATCCATACAGCAGGAAATAAAATATGATGAAATCAACCTGGCAAGGACACTGTGTTCAGCAAACAATATTTGTCTTCAATGTATTAGGGGCGGCACACACACGGAACAATTGAAGCAGACTTACAAAATAGAGAATACATTGTTCGTGCTTAACGAGGCCGTAACAAAACATTCAACAGGACACATTTATATATATTTTTAAAAAAGTGTTAATAGCTTATTGTTTTCTACGCTATAGACAGAGATCAATGTAATTTAAGGGCAAAACTATAAAATGTTAAGTTCCCTTCCGACCAACTCTTGGGAGGTCCCACCATGTGTTAGACAATGGGCAATAATGTCCTCTCCAAGTTGAATTTGAACCTCAATGAACAATATGGAATGATTGAGAGATCATTCAATCAGCTTTTGAAACACTCAAGCCAAATCATAGATGTTTGAAGCATGAAAAATAAGGAAAAATGAAAAAAGCATATCCAACTTAAACGATTCAATAAGAAAAAAAACAAATTGGCTTTATTGAATATTCCACAAAGATAAGTGCAAAAAAATGCAACGTGTTTCGGACAAATAATGACCCTTCTTCATTGCATGAACAACAATTTGACAAAAATGCATAAGTGGAACTAACTTTTATAGAAACAATAGTGATGACCTCTATAAGGGCCAAGACTTCCAATGACCATGACTGATCATTTAAAGAAGTATCTGAGATGGTCCCAAAACACAACGCAGTGGGAGAAGTGGCTCCACCAGTAAAACTTAGAAAGAGAGGAGGTTGTTATTTAGGACTATTATCTCCAATTGCTGTTGCTTACTCAGTTACCCAATCTAGACAAATCCGCACTGACTACAATCTACTTGCGCAAAATAATTTACCTAGAAGGATCCAAATTGGTCAAGAACTTTGTAACAAGTGATCCTAGAATTGTCTGATTCTGGGCCAGGACATTGTCCATGGAGGGTTAAACGTAAGTTGTCACAATGTTTCTCCCTCTTAAACCGATATTACCCCTCCATATGGCTTATAAATTCCTTTATAAATGTATATCTATTAGTGCCCCTTAGTCCAACAAACCTTAGAAAAAGCAAATGTCAAAACTTCTCAAACTCTCCCAGAAGACCAGCGCATGCGCACGTTTGTCTTGCTCTGTTCTGGAGAGAAGACAGAAGAATCAACCTTTTTTTGTGCTCACGCCAGTCCAGATGTCACTCCATGTCGGTCATCAGCTTCATGCTATATCTAGACCTTTCGTAGAGGTTCCCACCAATTATGTGTAGATGTTGTAGTGGAAGTGATAACGAGAGCGGCGCATGCACAAAATAAAGTTTATTCCTCTACCCGGAACAGGGCAAAGAAAACTAGAAATGCCATAGAGGGAGATTTCGAGTGGCATTGGGGATCTCATCAACTGCAAACAAAGAAAGTTTAGCCTAGATTTTATATGAGGCTTGCATGGACCAGACACTTTAAGTAGACAGTCAATGCAGACTGCAAGTTGGGAAAGGATTGGAAGAGTAAAACCTGGTGACAGGTTGTTTTTAGCCACCACTAGTAACAAATTGGACATCATAGTCAGAAGAATAAAAGGAACAAGGCGAAGAGGAAGACCAGAAACCCAATGGCTTGATACAATCAAGATAAAGGAGCAGAAGACCCTGGTGGACCTATGTAGGCTGCAAAAGATCCAACTTTCTGCAGAGCGTCCATACATCAAGACACCATGGCTGAAGACCAAGCTGAAGGCAGTTAAAAAAAAAAAAAAGTAATAAATTGATAATCTAGAGGCATTTCACAAAATATATTGTACGGCACATCAGTACAAAACTATTTTACATTTTTTTAATTGAATATAGGTATAATTCTACCCATCAATGAAAATAATACTGTCCATCTCTCACATATCCCAACATACTGCACCAAGTCTAACCAAAAAAAACATTCCCAAGTATGAGTCTTCCAAGTAGTAAACTTCTAGTTACCACGAAGTCATGACCTTGAGGTCTAATATAACTGGAGCAGCAAATCACGGTCTCCGCTTACAGAGCAGACGATTTATTAAGGGAATGAATTGATTGTGGCTAATTTGAAGTGTGATAATAAATACATGAATGAAGCCCTAAATGACAGGATGACATCTGATACATTGTATAGTGAAAAAAAAACATCAGTCAACGCAAAAAAAAATTAAAATTTTTTTGGACTTTTTTGTATAGCAGCGGAGAGTATTTGCAGCTGTATGACGTAAACTGCGGTACTAGAGGGTAAAGCCCGCTGATAAATTGTTCTATCGATCCTGTTCAGTTTCACTTACCATAATTATAGCACAGTAATGGATGACACGAGTGATATATTTTTACTTTAGAGAAAAGCCAAGAGTTTTTCTGTCGCTTTATGAGATTAGACCTAATCCTTTCAATTAATATAGCATGATTGATATCTAAGAGCGCAGTGGAGGACCATGCATGCGTCGAGCTTTCCTATTAAATATTATTCGTTCAGTATTGATCTACCATCGGGTAGTGGTGGTGGGGGGGTGAAGGGCGCTGGTTTCCAAGTTGTGGTGCAATTTTGTTGATTTGATAGATTGATATCTTCCACCAATTTTCTAAAATGATGAAAATTAGCTTTTTGGTTTCCTCTAATAAATGTAATGCTTTATTGTTATTATTATTGAATGGGTGTAGATCTCATGATCCCATTATCACTCGAGGAAATTGTTTCCTTTGATAAATTGCTTGGTTTAATCCCCTCTAATTACATACCAAACTATATACCGGCCCTTTTCATAGAGGCTTTGTGAATAGAAAGAGCAGCCGCCGCCGCTGGTGGGGGGGTATGCAATATCCTATAATTGACGGACAATACAAAAAAAGAAAAACTCTTTAAGACCCATCAAAAGAAAAATAATAGATTTACATTTTTATAATAAAGATTGATACAAATATATTTGTAAACAAAAAACTGTAAACACAATAGTAACATCTTATTCACGGGTGCAAATTTAAAGAGACAGTATGCAGACCTGCGTAGTCAAAAAGTGCAACTGTTTGCCCTAGATGCCAGATTTCCATCAAATAAGATAAATGTATTTACTGTAAGTATTTGATCAGGGATGCGAATGCCTATTGGAACCATTCGTTAATAGGATATTTCTGTCTTGCTTTGGATTCATTATTTATACGTTATACATTACAATTAAAGGACATATTTTTCTATTTTCTAATACATTTTTTTCTCAGAATTAGGAAATTGGCCACAAGTCATAACAAAAAAATTACCAACAGCAAAAGGAAAAGAAAACGGTTCCGTTATCTTCTAGATGCATGAAATGACAAGTCACCCCCCCCCCCCCCATGCAAGCCCTGCCATACTAAAACTTGAGGTGGACCCAAATCTATGAGCACTAACTTCTTTTTTTTTCGGTTCATATTCAAAATGCAAACCCCATAGTAATTTTTTTTAATTTTCACCTTGTTCTCTCTGCAGCAACAAAATACAAATACATTTTACTATTTTGATATGTCAGATAGTGAGAGAATAAAAAAAAATATTAGGCCCTTTGGGCTAGGTACATTCTCAGAGTTCAGAGAACAATGGTATCAAATGGAACTAACTTTTTTAAAAACTTTCATTTTTGTCTTCCAAAAAAAAAAAAAACCTACCTGTGACCTACTAACAATAGCTACATACGACCAGCTCCTACAATTAAGTCTAATAGTGGTCCAAAATAAGACTTTGTGAGGGCAAGAAAATTTGGGCTTCTATCAAAAGAGCTTTAAGTGAATTAAAAAAACTAACAAAACAAATATTAAATCCATACACAAGGAGTTTGGCTTTAAAAAAAAAGCTGCAAGAATTGTGCTCAGTGCATAGGAATTCTGGTTGCCGAATACTTGTCGACATCACTAGCCATGGCGGTCGGTGCCTGTTCTAAATTGCACACTAAATCTCTTTTTCTTTAGTATGATAGCAACAATTGTGGGAAAAAAAACAGGCGAATACAATAAGTAAATAGATATACTTTTTTGTCCAAAATTCTTGGGAAAAGAAAAGTTTTAAATACATTGTATTACAAATGTGTGAAAAGTTTAAAAAAGTAACCAACTTTATATAAAGCTATTTAATACATTTTTGGAGGATGACATGAGCCTCTATAGTAAGTAGATTAAAATCGGTGGGGAAAAATTACAACTCTTCTGTAAACTTATCTGTCTATAGTCGTGATATTTTTTTTTATACTGGAAAACAGACCCACCGCGCAGGGAACACACTGAGAACCCTATATTGATCACGGTATTGATTTTACTATGTGAGAGCCTCAAGAAGGGAAGAAACGGTGAAAGCTAGAATTTCATTTTTATTTTCTCTACTTCTCTGACTTATTGGCTGCCAAACAGTGTGGCCTTCTCCATCTCCAGCCCTGGAAGGCGGCTTGTGTTGCAGCTATGCAGGATGTCTGCCTAAGATAATACAAGCTGAAGGCAGACGATCTGCACCAGGAGCTGATTAAGTCATTGACATCCAGAATGACCGGCTTAGGTCCCACTCCTTCCCAAAAAGACAAGAAAGCTCCACTGTACCTTTTGTGGACGACTGAAATTCTGACATAATGTAACTCTTTCCTCATCAGTAATTATTGCTATGTACACTCACCGGCCACTTTATTAGGTACACCATGCTAGTAACGGGTTGGACCCCCTTTTGCCTTCAGAACTGCCTCAATTCTTCGTGGCATAGATTCAACAAGGTGCTGGAAGCATTCCTCAGAGATTTTGGTCCATATTGACATGATGGCATCACACAGTTGCCGCAGATTTGTCGGCTGCACATCCCAAAGATGCTCCATACAAGGCAGGATGGATCCATGCTTTCATGTTGTTTACGCCAAATTCTGACCCTACCATCCGAATGTTGCAGCAGAAATCGAGACTCATCAGACCAAGCAACGTTTTTCCAATCTTCTACTGTCCAATTTCGATGAGCTTGTGCAAATTGTAGCCTCAGTTTCCTGTTCTTAGCTGAAAGGAGTGGTACCCGGTGTGGTCTTCTGCTGCTGTAGCCCATCTGCCTCAAAGTTCGACGCACTGTGCGTTCAGAGATGCTCTTAGGCCTACCTTGGTTGTAACGGGTGGCGATTTGAGTCACTGTTGCCTTTCTATCAGCTCGAACCAGTCTGCCCATTCTCCTCTGACCTCTGGCATCAACAAGGCATTTCCGCCCCCAGAACTGCCGCTCACTGGATTTTTTTTCTTTTTCGGACCATTCTCTGTAAACCCTAGAGATGGTTGTGCGTGAAAATCCCAGTAGATCAGCAGTTTCTGAAATACTCAGACCAGCCCTTCTGGCACCAACAACCATGCCACGTTCAAAGGCACTCAAATCACCTTTCTTCCCCATACTGATGCTCGGTTTGAACTGCAGGAGATTGTCTTGACCATGTCTACATGCCTAAATGCACTGAGTTGCCGCCATGTGATTGGCTGATTAGAAATTAAGTGATAACAAGAAGTTGGACAGGTGTACCTAATAAAGTGGCCGGTGAGTGTATATAGCCAATAACAAGTGTGTAACAACCGTGGCTGCAGAGGTCGTAACCATGACCAGGCCCAGCGGGTGAGGGGGCCGCCGATGCCAGCAGAAACTTCAACTGGATGTGCGTTCTCAGACATACATTCAGCTGAATTGTATTGCAGTGCAGAGACCCGTCGGGTCTGTGCACGGCAATACACTCTGCCGGCCAAACAGGTGCCAGCAGCTGACGTCAGCATGCATGTGGCTAGGTTCACATGGCAGTGACGCCATGAGTTTAAGTCACTTGCACCCTGAAGTCAGCTGCCGACTTCAGAAGAGGACGTCTCGAGGTGGGGGAGCGGAGGGAAGGTGAGTATAATGTTTGGGTTTTTTTACGTATTAAAGAACATCGGCAGAACGGGGGACATACACCAGGATGGGGGATATATATACCAGGAAGGGAGCCAGCATAAGGAACATATATACCAGAATGGGAGATACATACAGTACAGACCAAAAGTTTGGACACACCTTCTCATTTAAAGATTTTTCTGTATTTTCATGACTATGAAAATTGTACATTCACACTGAAGGCATCAAAACTATGAATTAACACATGTGGAATTATATACTTAACAAAAAAGTGTAAAACACCTGAAATTATGTCTTATATTCTAGGTTCTTCAAAGTAGCCACCTTTTGCTTTGATGACTGCTTTGCACACTCTTGGCATTCTCTTGATGAGCTTCAAGAGGTAGTCACCGGGAATGGTCTTCCAACAATCTTGAAGGATTTCCCAGAGATGCTTAGCACTTGTTGGCCCCTTTGCCTTCACTCTGCGGTCCAGCTCACCCCAAACCATCTCGATTGGGTTCAGGTCTGGTGACTGTGGAGGCCAGGTCATCTGGTGTAGCACCCCATCACTCTCCTTCTTGGTCAAATAGCCCTTACACAGCCTGGAGGTGTGTTTGGGGTCATTGTCCTGTTGAAAAATAAATGATGGTCCAACTAAAAGCAAACCGGATGGAATAGCATGCTGCTGCAAGATGCTGTGGTAGCCATGCTGGTTCAGTATGCCTTCAATTTTGAATAAATCCCCAACAGTGTCACCAGCAAAGCACCCCCACACCATCACACCTCCTCCTCCATGCTTCATGGTGGGAACCAGGCATGTAGAGTCCATCCGTTCACCTTTTCTGCGTCGCACAAAGACACGGTGATTGGAACCAAAGATCTCAAATTTGGACTCATCAAACCAAAGCACAGATTTCCACTGGTCTAATGTCCATTCCTTGTGTTCTTTAGCCCAAACAAGTCTCTTCTGCTTGTTGCCTGTCCTTAGCAGTGGTTTCCTGGCAGCTATTTTACCATGAAGGCCTGCTGCACAAAGTCTCCTCATAACAGTTGTTGTAGAGATGTGTCTGCTGCTAGAACTCTGTGTGGCATTGACCTGGTCTCTAATCTGAGCTGCTGTTAACGTGCGATTCCTGAGGCTGGTGACTCGGATAAACTTATCCTCAGAAGCAGAGGTGACTCTTGGTCTTCCTTTCCTGGGGCGGTCCTCATGTGAGCCAGTTTCATTGTAGCGCTTGATGGTTTTTGACACTGCACTTGGGGACACTTTCAAAGTTTGCCCAATTTTTCATACTGACTGACCTTCATTTCTTAAAGTAATGATGGCCACTCATTTTTATTTACCGTATTTTCCGGCGTATAAGACGACTGGGCGTATAAGACGACCCCCCAACTTTACCAGTTAAAATATAAAATCTTCTTAAAAGTCGGGGGTCTTCTTATACACCCTATGTCGTCTTATAGGGCCGGTGAATATGTGCCTTTTGGGGGGGGGGGGGGAGTGATCCTGATGACGAGGGGGCGTCTCACAGGAAAGTGAGTATCCCCCATTACCTTATCGTAGCGGTGCAGCGTGGGGGTCTCAGTGCTGGGAGTGGCGGCGGCGGCTGCTGTGCTCTGGTGCGGCGGCTGCTGTGCTCTGGTGCGGCGGCTCCTCTTCTGTGTGGGGCCTCTGTGCTGTGCGGTGGCGGTGGCGGCGGCATATCTTTATCCAGTTGGGGCTCCTCCGGCATCTCCTTAGCCCTGGAGGCCCCGCCGCAACTCCATGAGTGCAATGCAGCGGCCATTTTCCCGGAGGCAGCTCAATAGGTGCGATGCGGTGGCCTCCGGGAAAATGGCCGCTGCTCAGATTCAGATCTCGTCCCGAAATCTCGGGACACGAGATCTGAATCTGAGCAGCGGCCATTTTCCCGGAGGCCACCACATTGCACCGATGGAGTTGCGGCGGGGCCTCCAGGGCTAAGGAGATGCCGGAGGAGCCCCAACTGGATAAAGATACGCCGCTGCCGCCGCCACCTCACAGCACAGAGGCCCCACACAGAAGAGGAGCCGCCGCACCAGAACACAGCAGCTGCCGCCGCTCCCAGCACTGACACCCCCACGCTGCACCGCTAGGATAAGGTAATGGGGATTACTCACTGTCCTGTGAGACGCCCCCTCGTCATCAGGATCACTCCCCCTCCCCACCCACCATATACACCGGCGTACAAGTCGATTCCCGGCGTATAAGACGACCCCCGACTTTTAAGAAGATTTTCGGGGGTTAAAAAGTCGTCTTATACGCCGGAAAATACGGTACTTAGAATTTGTATTCTGAAAAGAAAAAAGCAGCTAACAGTCTATTCAGTAGGACTATCAGCTGTGTATCCACCAGGCTTCTGCACAACACAACTGATGGTCCCAACACCATTTATAAGGCAAGAAATCCCACTTATTAAACCTTACAGGGCACACCTACGAAGTGAAAACCATTCCCGGTGACTACCTCTTGAAGCTCATCAAGAGAATGCCAAGAGTGTGCAAAGCAGTCATCAAAGCAAAAGGTGGCTACTTTGAAGAACCTAGAATATAAGACATATTTTCAGTTGTTTCACACTTTTTTGTTAAGTATATAATTCCACATGTGTTAATTCATAGTTTTGATGCCTTCAGTGAGAATGTACAATTTTCATAGTCATGAAAATACAGAAAAATCTTTAAATGAGAAGGTGTGTCCAAACTTTTGCTCTGCACTGTATACCAGAAAGGGACAAAGGATAAGGGACATATATACCTGGATGGGGAATATATATATCAGGATGGGGCAAATATATACCTGGATGGGGGATTATATATATCAGGATGGGGCCCAGGATAAAGGACATATATACCTGGGTGGGGGACATATAACCAGAATGGTGTATTTATTATTATATAAATAGTCTGAAGTTATACCACTGGCCAATAACATTAAGTAAAATTAAATTAACAGTTAAACACAAAAGGAGAAGAAAAATATAAAATATGAATGAATAAAGAACAAATGTATGTCATGTTTGTAAATTATTCATCTGGGATCCATATTGAATACTTGTTATTGTTTTAGATAAACATGAACAGCGATAAAAGATAGACAGATAGTTAATAGAAAGATAATTAATAGATGGATAAATAATAGATAGATAATAGATATAGAGATGATACAGACAGATAGATAAATAAATAGATATAGATAAATAAATGATTGATAGATAATACATAGATAGATAATCAAGTTAAGTAGGTAGATAATCATAAGACAGACAGAATCTCTACACACGTTTTGTTTGACTTGTTTTTTATTTACTTTTCACTTTATAATACATATATTTCTTGTTGGATTTCTTATTCTTCGATTGCTCTAGTGACAGATTTTTTTTTATTGCGCAGTAATAATGAAAGGGAAATACACATGTATCAGTTTGATAGCTCCATGGTGTCCGGAGTATAAAGAGAGCCGATGTGAAAGGTTTTTGTCCAAACATGGAAACATCAGAGCTGCAGTACACAGCGTTACACAACCGAGGCCGAGTTTGTATATCCTTTCCTGACGAAGATGGAAGAACACGGAATATATCCAGGATGATCGGCTCCAGTTACAAGATACTGATTGATAATACTGTAAAAAGTCAAATTGTGGTTCTTGAGATAAGGTGGAACTAGAAAAGCTGTCGTGCCTTATCGGCCAAAGCCATTCTGGGATCAGTTGTTCCAAAGCCTATTAGTGGTCTCCTAATGATGATAGGGAAACTTGCATTAGAAACTTATGGGGTATCCGTTTGTTTGGCTCCAAATCCTTAATAAGGTCTAAGAAACATGGAATGGAGCACTACATACACCAGAAGTTCTGAACCCAAAGCTGCCACAATGGGCAAAGGATACAAATGGCCAAAGATGTTCTGCAGCCAACGGTGGATTTACAATGGCAACAGCAATTAATTCAAGAACAGACTACAATGTATCTATTCCATATAGGAAAATCTGCAGAAATTTGCTTTTCATGACCTTGGCACATTGTGCAATTGTTACATTGTTCTCAGGATGATGAAGTTACATCAGCCATCATAAACTTATAAAAATTGTCAGGGGGTTTATTTAATTTGCAGCCAACCAACTGGACAAAGAATCCATTCAGCTTTTATATATACACAATATATACATATAGTTTTTTGGTTTTTTTTAAGTCACACATCGCCACTTCTCATGCCCACACACGGCCAAGTCAATGATGCACAGTCTAGAAATCTCCCATTGCAAATGCCCAACTCTGGCCATGGCTGGTTCAACTCTACTGATCCGGTGGAGAGACAAAAGAGGATGTGAGTGGGTGCAGGGGGTGTCTGGCCTGCTCGAGCTTCGCAGTCTGTCTGGCTGCACACATAAAGCTGGCATGGAAGGAGCACAGGGATCCATTATTGGTTCTCATAGTGCATCACACACACAAACACATGCGGAAGGTTACGACGGGCTACGGAGAATGGCATACTTGGCTGTATGTTAGGCCAGGTGGCCTGGGCATATTGGCAACCAGCTGGCGCAATGCCCACTGCATATGGCTCTCAGTGCTTTGTGATTCCCATTAAACCTTCTAAGACTCTTAACCCCTTCTATGCCAGATGGGAAAAAAATAAAAAACCAGCTGGGTCCTCGAAGGGAAAAGCAGGCTATGAATGTGGGGTAAAGGTGGCATGCGGGCATCCTGAAATATTTTCTCCAATTATTACGAGTACGTATGAGAATTTAAATGGAATTTCATTTTAAAATATTTTACAGTGAAAATGTCCTGCTGAGCTGTGTATCTAAGCGCATCATGTATGATATCGTCTGCTGAGAAATTGTATCTCTTCCTGTGTGATGATGCTGTCTGCTGAGATGATGCATCAAATTCTATCATGGTCGATACTGTCTGCTGAACCATTGAATCTAAGCCCATAATCAATGATATGGTTTGCTGAGCAGCAGCATGTAGGCCTATATGATTAATACTGACGGCTGAGCTACTGTATCTAAGCCTATATGTGTGACACTGTCTGCTGAGCATTCCTTATGTGGTATGAACCTATCAGACTAATCTGCTAAGCTGGAATATAAAGAACTAGCATTTGGGATGCTATTTTCTGAGTTGGGGTACCTAAGCTTATCAAGTGTGATACTTTCTGCTGAAATGATGCATCCAAGCCTATCATTTATACAATGGATGCTGAACCACTGCCTCTAATCCTATCATTTGTGATACTGTCTACTGAGCTGATGCATCTAATCCTATCGTGTGTAATACGGTCTGCTGAGCTCTGTATCTAAGCCTATCAAATGTGATACTGTGCGTTGAGATGATGCATCCAAGCCTAATATTTATACAATGGATGTGGAACCTGTGGATCTAATACTGTTGTGTGCAATAGTTTCTGCTGGGCTGTGTATCTAAGCCTAAACTGTGTGATACTGTCTGCTGAGCTGTGTATCTAAGCATATCATGTGTGGTACTGTCTGCTGAGCTTTGTGGTACAATAGTACTGACTCTGTGACCGCCGGAATGAAAGGTTTTCTAATCCTAAAACTATTTCTACGTACAGTATATATAATTTAGCATCTAGAACTGTATCTACATCAGATGACATAAGTCAGTATCTAACCCAGTATCTAACCAGGATGTCGTAGAGAGCCTCTTATTTACTATTAAGCAGTGACCGCCATCCTGGTCTCTCCATATTGCCTGAGCGTAGATACGTACAGATGTATCACCATGTATATCTATACACCCAGTGAAAATGGCGGACACCACACCGTATATCCTCCGCTAGTGTCACCACAGAAATACAAAGGCGGGAAGAGACCATCGGGATTAATCCCAGCAACACACTAAGGGTACCATCACACAGTGCAATTTTGATCGCTACGACGGTACGATTCGTGACGTTCTAGCGATATCGTTACGATATCGCTGTGTCTGACACGCAGCAGCGATCAGGGATCCTGCTGAGAATCGTACGTCGTAGCAGATCGTATGGAACTTTCTTTCGTCGCTTGATCACCCGCTGACATCGCTGGATCGTTGTGTGTGACAGCGATCCAGTGATGTGTTCGCTTGTAACCAGGGTAAACATCGGGTAACTAAGCGCAGGGCCGCGCTTAGTAACCCGATGTTTACCGTGGTTACCAGCGTAAACGTAAAAAAAAACAAACAGTACATACTTACATTCCGGTGTCTGTCCTCTGGCGTCTCAGCTTCTCTGCACTGTGAGCGCCTGCCAGCCGGAAAGCGAGCACAGCGGTGACGTCCGACGTCACCGCTCTGCTTTCCGGCTATGGCGCTTACACAGTGGAGAGAAGCAGAACGCCGGGGGACAGACACCGGAATGTAAGTATGTACTGTTTGGTTTTTTAACGTTTACGCTGGTAACCAGGGTAAACATCGGGTTACTAAGCGCGGCCCTGCGCTTAGTAACCCGATGTTTACCCTGGTTACCCGGGGACTTCGGCATCGCTCCAGCGCCGTGATTGCACAGTGTGACCGCAGTCTACGACGCTGGAGCGATAATCATACGACCTAGTACTAGCACCGATGATACCCAGCACAATATAAAAAAAATATAAAAAAGATACATTAAAAAACTATTTAAAAAAAAATAAGATGGAAAAAAAGCACTTTCTCAGGCTGAGAAAAACTATATATATTCTGTACATGATAAAAAAATATAAAAATGAGTTTCCTTATGTCCAAAGAAAATTAAACAAAATTACACAAAAATTAAAATTAAACATAAACTAATCAAAATTAAAACGTGAATATATAAAAATGAAAAATTTTATAGAGATAAAAAAAAATCAAAACATAACATAATAAAAAGCAATATAAACTATATTAAAAAGAAACATATAAAATGAGTAAATAAAAAAAGTAAAAAATAAAATGTTGAAATGTACCAACTGGCCACAGGGGAACAAAAAAATAACCACTTGTATCGTCCCAGATTCCCCCCAGACAAAGCCAATATTATTTCTTTTATCTGCCAACAATGGCTAATTTTACATATAACACTTTACCCGACTATTAAATGCAACTTTCCAATGAGAAACTCAATCTGCTGGTAACTGGCGAGAGATTTTGCCCAGCACGAGGCACATTGTATTTTACCAATTTACAGAAAATTCTCCCAATCCTTTCACAAGATAACGGGAGATTATCAGCAAGGAGCGGCACAAAATCGCTATTTTCTTATACTGTCCCCAAAATTATTATTTGTTCATGAATGGCCCCAGGAAAACACAGAAGAATTCAAAAATAGAAAACAACCATCTGAATTTTTCTTCTTTTTTCGTATTTGCGGTGACTCCCGAGCTCGAGGCTCAAGCGCTCTGCTTAGCGAGGCGACAATGGCCGTCCGTTCTCTTCCAATCTTTTCAGCTTAAAAATTCACAATGTGCCATTATTACAAAACCATTATCTTCCTTAGCTCTGACAACAGCATCGTGCGCTCCATGAAAGGCTTCTTTCTTCTCCTGATTACGCTCCAAAACATGACTGCATCTTACAGCGATTTTCTCCCTGCCCACAATGCACCGCTCAATTACCGTGCCAAAATTATCTGTATGTCACCCTTATTTATTGATAAAAAATAATTAGGCGCGTCGAGCCTTAAATCTGACTTGGCCACAATTCCCATATTAAGTTTCAAGCAATTAAAAGAAGAAATTAACTCTTTGAACGCATCGGCTCCATCAACGGCCATAATTTACCATGGGCAACTTACCCTTGGCTCCTCCGAATGACCCTCATAAAGAAGACTCGCTTCATAATGTCATAGTTTTAGACCGCGCAGGGCCAAGTAAATTAGAAAAAGTTGGAAAGGATTTAGTGGATTCCAATTTCTAAATCCAAATATATAGGATTTTTAAAATTGTAATATATTTTTACAAATAAAATTGTATCTAAGGGCAAAAAAATGTAAGGCTGTGCCCTTAGTATACAAGCTATACATTTATTGATAGGTGACTTACAATTCAGCTTGAATTAATAAACTTTTTTTTTGTTTTTTCTCATTGCTAAAAAAAATATTAAAATTTGGCATAAATTATAAGATATTCACCATGATGTGGTTTTACCTTTTATAGGAAAACTTGTCATGAATTTCTAAACTACGACTTTATATAAAAATGTAAAGGATCCCCCGCTTAGAAGAGTGGGAGAAAGGACTAAAAAGGTGGGAATCCCATCTCAGCCCATTTACACCCCATTTTATTCAGGTGAGGTGTCGCCATTCAGATGATTAGCCTGCAACAAAGTTTTTAAAATACGGCTTTTGAACAGCGACATCAACAGGTCGGAAAAATAATTACAACCAAATCACCACAATCACAGAGCATGCCCACTACTCTCTCCCATTAATGTCAATGAGTTACATTGAAAGGGGTAAAACACTTTCATAAACTGTTACACCACTCCCAGTTTGAGCCAAGAAACTTGAAAGAGGGGTTAGGACAACGATGAAGATTTAAAGAAATAGTCGACTCTATGGCATGCTTTTACCTATGGCCCAAGGATGTCCGGCTGCCCCAATGTAAAAACCCCCATATACATTCTACTAAAATTGTCCAGAAAATAAGTGCAAATGTTTATGGGACCTCCAAACTCTACACCAACAAATAATGATCGGGGAGAGGAGGATCTGTCTGTTGGAATTTCGACAGGCAGATACTTTTGTTCAGAAAGGAGATACGTCGCTGCCAGACTTTGGTCATGGCTGTCTTAGGCCGGTTTCACACGTCAGTGTCTCCAGTACGTGAGGTGACAGTTTCCTCACGTACCGGAGACACTGACACACGTAGACCCATAAAAATCAATGCATCTGTTCAGATGTCATTGATTTTTTGCGGACCGTGTCTCCGTGTGCCAAACACGGAGACATGTCAGTGTTCGTGGGAGCGCACGTTTTACACGGACCCAATAGAGTCAATGGGTCCGCGTAAAACACGGACCTCACACGGACATTCTCCGTCTGGGGTCCGTGTGCGTGCAGGAGACAGCGCTACAGTAAGCGCTGTCCCCCCCACATGGTGCTGAAGCCGCCATTCATATGTTCCCTGCAGCAGCGTTTGCTGTAGAGAAAATATGAAGAATAGTGTTAAAAATAAAGATTTAGGT
This sequence comes from Ranitomeya variabilis, assembly GCF_051348905.1. NCBI lineage: Eukaryota > Metazoa > Chordata > Amphibia > Anura > Dendrobatidae > Ranitomeya > Ranitomeya variabilis. The sequence goes on from NC_135239.1 coordinate 20,343,053, forward strand.
GTCCGCCGCCCCCCCACCCCCTGTGCGCCCCCCCGCTGGTCAGAAAATACTTACCCGGGTCCCTCGCTCCTTCCTGGTCTGGCCGCGCTTCCTACTGTATGCGGTCACGTGGGGCCGCTCATTTACAATCATGAATAGTCGGCTCCGCCCCTATGGGAGGTGGAGCCACATATTCATGACTGTAAATGATCGGCCCCACGTGACCGCATGCAGTAGAAGCCACGGCCAGACCAGGAAGCAGCGAGGGAGGCGGGTAAGTATTTTCTGACCAGCGGGGGGGCGCACAGGGGGTGGGGGGGCGGCGGACACCTAAATCTTTATTTTTAACACTATTCTTCATATTTTCTCTACAGCAAACGCTGCTGCAGGGAAGATATGAATCGCAGCTTCAGCACCATGCAGAGTGGGTACCACACGCTCCGTGTGGTACCCACTCGCCATACGGGCGGCACACGTGTGCCGCACGTATGGCCTACGTGAGTTCCCAGGCACACGGACACGGATAACTCCGGTACCGATTTTTTCCGGTACCGGAATTATCTGGACGTGTGGGACAGCTAAGGGCTGTCCCACACGTCCAGATAATTCCGGTACCGGAAAAAATCGGTACCGGAGTTATCCGTGTCCGTGTGCCTGGGAACTCACGTAGGCCATACGTGCGGCACACGTGTGCCGCCCGTATGGCGAGTGGGTACCACACGGAGCGTGTGGTACCCACTCTGCATGGTGCTGAAGCTGCGATTCATATCTTCCCTGCAGCAGCGTTTGCTGTAGAGAAAATATGAAGAATAGTGTTAAAAATAAAGATTTAGGTGTCCGCCGCCCCCCCCACCCCCTGTGCGCCCCCCCACCCCCTGTGCGCCCCCCCGCTGGTCAGAAAATACTTACCCGCCTCCCTCGCTGCTTCCTGGTTTGGCCGTGGCTTCTACTGCATGCGGTCACGTGGGGCCGATCATTTACAGTCATGAATATGTGGCTCCACCTCCCATAGGGGCGGAGCCGACTATTCATGATTGTAAATGATCGGCCCCACGTGACCGCATACAGTAGGAAGCGCGGCCAGACCAGGAAGGAGCGAGGGACCCGGGTAAGTATTTTCTGACCAGCGGGGGGGCGCACAGGGGGTGGGGGGGCGGCGGACACCTAAATCTTTATTTTTAACACTATTCTTCATATTTTCTCTACAGCAAACGCTGCTGCAGGGAACATATGAATGGCGGCTTCAGCACCATGTGGGGGGGACAGCGCTTACTGTAGCGCTGTCTCCTGCACGCACACGGACCCCAGACGGAGAATGTCCGTGTGAGGTCCGTGTTTTAAGCGGACCCATTGACTCTATTGGGTCCGTGTAAAACGTGCGCTCCCACGAACACTGACATGTCTCCGTGTTTGGCACACGGAGACACGGTCCGCAAAAAATCAATGACATCCGAACAGATGCATTGATTTTTATGGGTCTACGTGTGTCAGTGTCTCCGGTACGTGAGGAAACTGTCACCTCACGTACTGGAGACACTGACGTGTGAAACCGGCCTTATGGAGCACAAAGGCAAAAAAAAAAAATCAAATCAGAACAGGACTATAAAAACGTTTAGTAACTACAAAGATGAAAAAAAAAATGGAAACAAACACACTAGGCCTACGCGTTTCAAGCACTAAGGCTCAGTCTTACTATGACACAATCAGCACTGCCGACCAGAATTAGGATGGTTACGTTATACAGACCACAATGCTCGGACTGACCCAAATTGACAAGCTCTTATGGGCCTATGAGGCTGACGAGTTCTGGTCCAGAGTTTTGGAATGGAGGTCCATATTCGGACCATTACATATGGATGAATGCACCTGACGTAATAAGTTTATTTCTATAGCGCCAACATATTCTGCATTACTTTACAACTCAGAGGGAACTTGTACAAACAAATTAGACATTACAAAGTAGCACACAATTCAACACATATGAAGAAGAGTGAGGATGAGGCTTGCAAGCTGATAATTTAAGGGCTACTGCAGACTATCGTATTTTCAGTCCGGGGGCGATCCAACAAAACATTGGAGCAGTTAGTCTATGGGACTGTGCACTTATGTAATTTTTACCTTGAACAGAGTCTGCCCTAAAAAAATACCGCAAACATGATTTGCGTCCGATATTTGGTTCACATTCAGCTCCACAAATCAACGAGTCCTTGGAAAACATCGGACCGCATTCAGAAGACGATTTTCACGGACCGACACAATGGAGAAAACATTTTCCCATCTTCTCCACATCCAAGAAAATTAAATAATACATTTGTAAAACTCAGATCGGAGTGTGATTGGCATAATCGGCCTTGAATGAGAGAAAATGCGGTGTTGTGACCCTAGCCTATGGGTGACACTACACAGACGCCTGGATATATATGTCCAAACCTACACCTGCCCACAGTGGTCAGTGGCCAGGTGATTGTGAAACTAAGTGTTAGGGGTCGAGTTCCCACCTCTGCACAGGGGGAACCTCGAACCATCTCCGCTGCTTCTCCCATTCTTCTCCAGCCGCAGTGGAGCCTGCTCAGCGGAGACGTCGGTCCCAGCATCTAGCTCAGCCTGATACTGTGCAGATGGTTACTGTTGCCTTTCCAGGCTCAGCCATTGTAGCCAGTACTGGTCAGCAGCGAGCAGACGTCTCTGGGACCAAGTCCTGCTTTTCCTCTTCTGAGCATGCCCAAGGTAAGACCTCTCATTGGAGGTCAGGGGTCATATGCTCAGGTACTGCAGCAGCTCCCATTGGTCCTCTAGGAAGGTCCTGAAGTTGCTCAGGTACTGTGGCAGCTCCCATTTGTCCTCTAGGAAGGTCCTGAAGTTGCTGCAGCTATAAAAGGTTCGCATGGCCTCACGGCCATGCGCTAGTATCACTTCATGTTATGAGCTTTGCTAATTCTGGTCACGTTTGTATGTGGACAAGGTTTAGCTGAAATAAGCCCCTAGAATACCGGCACCGCCGGTGAGGAGTTTGTATGAATGTATTCAGGATTGGCTCATAGCCTCTAGAATTCCGGCTCCACCGGAGAGGAGCATTTGTGTGCTTCTCTGTGTGCGTGACCACTGACTGCCATCAGCTCAGCAGTTAGCGGTGTTCCTTTGTGACGTTAACAGGGCACAGCGTGTTCTTTTCAGTGCGTCTCTGAAGTAACAGAGTTCGCTTATACCGCCATATAGTGTCACCATTTTCTAGCAGCAGGTTCCTCTCCTGCACGGTGGACCCCGGGCTGCGAATGCACCAATAATAACATCTATATTTACTCGGTGCGTTCCGCCAGCCTTAACACTAAGCGTGTGGCTACATGTGGCCAGTCTCCATAGACAAGAGTAACAGAGGAACGGCACAATGTAAATTTTATAATAAAAAAATACCCCAGCACTGTTAATTAATAGGAAATACCATTATTATCTACAACAGATATGTCAGTAGAGATGAAGGGATTTTACTTTAATTGATCACACCTCCTTAAGCTGCAAATGGCGCTGAGCGAAGAAACCAAGGGTCTCATTTCCCGCCTCAGGTTGGCAGACTCGTCCGAGGCAATTTAACTTTTAAGTTTCAGGGCCAGCCGCTAACAATAGAGAACGTTAATCATTCATGCCATATAATTATTGCTCTGCAACTGAGAATTAACAAGTCGCTGGTGTGACGGGCAGGGAGGGACATTGAGGGCTTCCACAAACCACAATATATTTAGGCAAAGCCAACTTGTAACAGTCGCTAGAAGTTGCCAAACCAAGATAAACACACCCCATTACCGGGACTACATAGAAGCCACTGTTGATGGCAATGTGATTAGTCTTAACAGGATAACATTATAATTAAATGAACGCACATGTTTACTGTTCCGGCAATTACAATGCTACAATTCAGTAACTATTCAAAGAGATTAAGTCATTGCAACATTAAACTATGCCGCCATACAATCTCAGCGCTTGACCGGGGCCCAGGGTGTGAATAAATGCTTCCTGGCAGACTCACCTCCATATATCAGATTCTATGGGTCTAGTGCAAACAATCAGCTCTAATATTACCTATGGAACCTCTTAAAGGAAAAACGAGAAACAAAACAAATGTAGTAAACATACAATACACCTGAACCTTGCTTTGTATCTGCAGCTCCTGTGCGTCTCCAAAGTTACACACTACAAACCCTAAAAACTAATTTGAAAATTTGCTGCATTTTGCATCAGAGTAATAAAGTGGTTACAAAATGTACAGATTCTCAGAATAACTGGAAACATTACACAGTTCTTTTGCGTCCATGGCTTCAGACTACAAACCCTGTGTAGTCTGATCTTGCAGACATGCGTTACTCCAACCCTCTATTTCCTTTTCTATTCTCATCCATAGCAGGGAGAGGTGCCGGATCAGGCCACACAGAGATCGTCTGTAGTCTGCAATCATGGAAGTAATAATTGCATAGGGACTGTGAAGAAAAACAGTAGATTTTCATTCAAGACTATTTGCAAAGTTGCTGTATTCTCCATTAGAACAATATAAACGTTGCAAAATATCCAGATCCTCAAAATGACCGTCCGTGCTCTGTGCTCCGATCCTCTCACATCAGAAAATCAGAGCACAGGTGCGGAGGAGATGGAGAAAGTAATTTCTCCGTCTCCTCTGCTGCAGGAGCCGGTGGGAATCGCACTGCACTCAGGTGATATTCGAGTGCAATGCAATGTTTCACTCGCACCCATAGACTTAACTGGGTGTGTGCGATTTCAAGGATGCAATTGCAACGCAAGTGGGAGCGAGCCCTTAGGCTATGTGCACACACCATTTTCTTTTTTACATTTTTTTTTTTTTAATCTGCGCAGTTTTGCCATAAAACTTGAACAGTTTCCTAATGCCAGCATATGTTGCTCATTTGCAGATTCTTTCAGCGTTTTTGCTGCAGATACCACCCATACTAATGAGTGGGGAAAAATCTGCACCAAAAACTCATGTAAAAGACGCTGCAAAAACATGCATATTTATGATGCGTTTCTGCCAAGAGATGCAGAAATGGTGCAAAAGTGCTGCACCAAATACTTAATGTGCGCACATACCCTTACAAGTTAGGATCCTTCCTACCAAGCAGTCTGTGTACTGTAACTGAAATTACTGTTATTTTATTATGTTTTTACTTTTGATTTTAATCGGTGCATGCTTTACTAAATAGCTTTACCCAGACCAGATAAGCCTAAAATCACAAAAGTTTCCGAAAGTATAAAAAAAAGTTTCCAATACAATGAGCTGCAAATGTTAGGATTCTCATTGGGAGGAAAGACCATGTAGTAGTGATCCCCAAACTATCTTTTCCTGAGATAGATCCACAGATAGATAATATAATAAATAGATATATACATATATTATAGATAATAGAGGAAAGATAGATAGATTATAGATATTAGGGAATAGATAGATGATAGCTAATAGATAGATGATTGATAGATAGATAATATAATAGATATATACATAGACTATAGATAATAGATAGATGATGGATATTAGATAAATAGATAGATGATCGATAGATCGATAATAGGTAGATAGATAATAGATGATAGATAATACAATAGATATATACATATGGTAGATTATAGATAATATATACATAGATGATAGATATTAGGATAGATAGATGATAGATATATAATACATAGATGATCTATAGAATTATTCATTCACAACCTTAGATATTACTAGAAGAATTTATGGGTCACAATAAGGACGATCCCACCCACACACACACACACACACACACACACACACACACACACACACACTTCCCTTACCAACCATAAACATTCTCATGGGTTATGGAAGATTTAAATGAAGGAAAAAGTTATGTAAGGTATTGTAAATTCTGAGTATAAGCACGGTGCATAATTAGAACCAGGTTTTCGCTCCTAGCATATCCACTTCTTCTCTCACATCCAAGTCCTTAACCCATTTGGAGCTACAACATACAAGATGCAACAAAATTATCGAGGCCAATATGCATTTCCAAAACTTTATATAGAGCCTAGGAAGGAGACCAGGAGAAATCTAAGGTATGCCTATAAGTAAGGTATAGGACAAAAAAGGAGGTCAAGCACAGAAATACTAACACGGATCATATAGAGAGAATGTGCAAACAAGACAAAATTATGAAGTACGGTATATAAAATACTAAAGTTTATTGAATGACAGAAAAATATATATAATATATATAGACCAGCTGAAACCAATGCAGCGGTGCACAGAGCAAATGTGATGCTTGGGAGACGTAGATGTAAAAGTAATATCCCTATATATAAGTGCAGTACATTGGACAATGAAGTAGTATATAGATAAAATTGAGGCTTTAGTATATTGGTAATGACAAATGAGAATATATCTGTGCAACCGGGTCCCGTATGCGCAGGCAAGCGCCAAAACATGCGTAGGGGACCCAGCTACACAGATATTTATTTCGGAATAAACATAAAATAAATAAACATTAAAACAGATATATTTGTAAAGAAAATAATGATTTTATTTATTCTATTTTTGTGCCATTTTGTATATATTTTTTTATTTAAAGAAACCACCTCCAAAAATCCCACCGTTAGTCATTACCTCAGGTAACCCAGGGCCGCTCAGCTAAGCGAGAGTTAAAAGGTACGAGTGAACTTGTAGACAATTTGGTCGCTGTCCAAACTCATGGTTTTAACATGAAAAATCTTGGCAAAGATGTCTGAACTTGCTGAAGTGAGTTATGGCCCTTACACATGGAGATATCATACAAGTATGTATCCCTTCAACTCTTTCTTTTTCCAGCATACTCACAGCGAGAAAGTTAAATTATTCCCGCGTTTCCTGCATGGAACTGGCAAATGTTTTGGGATATAAATGAAAAGCTCTCAGGTTATGTGCATGACCGCCGCAAATGTCCACCCCAATCTCAGTGTGTTTAGGCACAAGTACCAGGTCCTGCCATCTTTTTGGGCGTACATACAGTTTCTATGCATTGTTATATCCTCTATCTGATAAGGGGTACTCTTATCTGATGCAGGATCAATCTCAAGATTAAGGGTCTCACCGGGGCGTCTAGGTCACAGGAAGCCACCTTTCCCATTCTGATTAATGGAGAAGTAACCCTTCGCTTCGTACCAGAACTTGCATAGACAATAACGGACATTGCCATCTGGCACAGAACTGGAACTTCTCCATTCTCCATTCCTGAGATATGACTTTGTATGTGACTCCAGTCTTGTTACCAAAGGGGTGTGGTCCTCAAAAATACACTCCTTATCAGAACCTTCCAAGATCTCAGGTTTGGATGGAAGGGTAAGGTCTGGTTACGGTGGAAATCTCCTTTAATTGCTTGTTTTGCGGAAGGTAATAGGTTGCAAAGATACAAGTAATCAGCTATTATTGTTCATTAAGGCAATATGCAGGTTGGATGGGGCACCGCGCCACCGTCTGTGGCATCTGGGGACGCAGCGTGGTACGGTGGTGCCATTCCTGCACAGGTTAAGAGGATAATACCGCATTGTGTTCTAATACCCAGGAACGATCAAATACTCTGTAATTAGCTCGGTCCCATCCCTAAGGTCACAGAAACCTATACACTACAATTAAGATGGAGACAGCGCAATATCGGCTGGGCGTCAAAATAATTACAGGGGGCCCAGGGGTGAGTTCATCAGCTGTAAAAACCTCCAGTTAAAAGACTTATTATTTGCCATTACAGCCCAATTGTGCAGCACATTCACCAACATGCCACAGGCACAGACACAAACAGCCGAGGAGGCGAAGTCTGATAAGTACACGATCAGGGGCTTCAAAGGCTTCTCCGTGATGAGAAAAAATATGGCTGCATGCTTCCACAAACAGCGCCACCTCTGACCATGTATTGCAGCTCAGCATTACTAGCATGAATGAAACTGGGATGCAATACCACAAACAACCTGTGAACATGTGTGGCGCTGTTTTTTTTTAATGAAAGCAACAATGTATTTCTGATAGCAATATCTCTCATCTGAGACAACTCCTTTTAAAATGTTGCTGTGTGGTCCTGCTCTTGGACTTTGCCAGAATAAGCCCTTTGTTGGCCCTAGCAATGAAAAGCAATTATTAAATGTCAACTTTTTAAATAAATGGTTATCCTTGTAAGGCAAAATTTCACCAGAACGAGAGCTGCCCCTACAGAGAGGTCCTTCATTTTGGGACATAGGGTGTGGAGCCCCTTACTTGCCAACTTTCAGAGATGGGCTACTACCATAATTACTTTGCGCGCCGTTTAATATTTTCCCATAACTACCCCAAATTTTTCCATATCATGATCCCTGTATGTCCCTTCCACGTCCCCTCATCCACCCGCTGAATATGTGATTGGACACTACGGCCTTGTCTTAGAGCAGAGCATCCAGGTGTAAGCCACAAAAAAAAAAGTCTGGAGGTTCTTTTTACAGGGAAGTTTCAGCAGCCCCTGAAAAGTTTGCAAACTTTTTAGGAAATTTGCAGACCTCATTTTTTTTTTTTTTTCCAGTTCCTTCCAGATGCCCACGGACAGTTAGCAGTCCTAGGGTACTGATATAGGGTCCTCAGTCCTTTATTATGCCCATATATTCTGGTACAGCACAAACATAAGTTGCCCTCTCTGTTCACAACTACACCTGGAATTCAACTGGAATTCGGAACGACTACAGGAGGGATACATGGAACCAGCACGAAGTTTACCCAACCTATTTATATTCTCAGCCGAAGACCTTCACAATCTGAGACGGACTGGTTGCTACGAATGTACAGCATGACAACTCAATAGAAAAGTCTGGTTGTCAGACAGTCCCTAGAAACTAGACTGTGGGACAGTAGCTAAAGCTGTATAGGAGGAATAAGCAGCAGGAGTTACTGGTAGTTTCCATGACATTCACAAACACGTTTCATGATAAATCAAGATTAAAAATAAACTTTTTAAAGTTTAGAACTTCCAGGAAAATAGATAAAAAGTTATTAAAGAAGTTGTATCTGAAGGGCATAAAAAGTGAATAGGAAAGTGCTTGCAGTACCATTCGCAGCCACTAGGCAACTTCGGATGGTCTCTTCAATCATCGGATTGGTGGTGATGCCATGGCCACCAATCTTATATCGATGACCTATCTGTCAATCAACAAAAAGGTCAGACCATTTGGTAGAAATTAGTACTAAATGTTTTACAGGTGATAGCAATTAAGCCAATCCTTTTGGGCCACTGAATGCCACTAATGACAATACATTATAACAGATACTTTTTTGTAATTTTTTAAAGGGAACCTGTCACCCCCAAAATTGAAGATGAGCTAAGCCTACCAGCATCAGGGGCTTATCTACAGCATTCTGTAATGCTGTAGATAAGCCCCCGATGTATCCTGAAAGATGCGAAAAAGAGGTTATATTATACTCACCCAGGAGCGGTCCCGCTGCGGTCAGGGTCCGATGGGCGTCGCGGTCCGGTCCTTCCATCTTCTTACGATGACGTCCTCTTCTTGTCTTCACGCTGCGGCTCCGGTGCAGATGTACTTTGTCTGCCCTGTTGAGGGCAGAGCAAAGTACTACAGTGCGCAGGTGCTGGGCCTCTCTGACCTTTCCCGGCGCCTGCGCACTGCAGTACTTTGCTCTGCCCTCAACAGGGCAGACAAAGTACACCTGCGCCGGAACCAGAGCGTGAAGACAAGAAGAGGACGTCATCGTAAGAAAATGGGATGCCCCGGACCGGACCGTGACGCCCATCGGCCTGGGACCGCCCCCCCCCCCCCCCCCCAGGTGAGTATAATCTAACCGCTTTTTCTCATCTTTGAGGATACATCAGGGGCTTATCTACAGCATTACAGAATGCTATAGATAAGCCCCTGATGCTGGTGGGCTTAGCTCACCATCGATTCTGGGGGTGACAGGTTCCCTCTAACTAAACATGGAAGTCCCAAAAAATTTATACCCCATATTTTACATTTTAGAGGATAGCCATTTGAGATAAACATTGTTTCAATTCACATCAGATGCGCATAAAATCAATATTAAGGACCTGTGGATGGAAGGACGTGACGGAACGATATAAACCGTATAACTCAACATTTTCCAGATTAATAAAAGGAAATATTAAAATTAATGGAAAAATCTATGAATTTTATTATTTGTATCGTAATTATATATCCTTTTCTGGTAAATGCTGAAATTACTTTCTTGTATTTTTAAATATTTTAAATAAAAGCTTTGCCCATACGTAATTACATTTCGCCGCCACAGTGAATTCTATTAATTTGCTACATTTCAGCATTTGCTTCCAGTTACATTTGGTCATTTTAAAAAGTTACAACGGCCTAAACCCAAAAAGGTTTTAATTTTGTATTCCAGGAAAATAAGACCTGGCTGTAGTGCTATATTACAGAAAATAAATTTATGCACATTTTTAGCGGCTTTTGGAGGATTTAAGGGCCAAGTAACGTGGATTTGTGTTGCACTGATTGATAATATAGCACCCATAGAAGATAGCAGCTAAACGTTTTCTCAGATGGGTAGAATGGATACTGAACGTTCTAATGGATGAAATTATAGTTTTCATGTTCCCTTGGATAGAAAAATAGGTTTCATGTTCCATCACATGGAAAAATAGGACCATGTTCTATTGGATAGAAAATTAGGTTCCATGAAATGGAAAAATAGGTCCATGTTCCATCAGACAGACAAATAGGTTCCAAATTCCATCAAATGGAAAAATAGGTTCCACTTTCCATTGGATGGAAAAATTGTACCACGTTCCATCAGATGGGGACAATAGATGTCACATGTTCGACAGGATGGGACCATAAGAACCTCATACTTTGTCATATAGAAGAATAGATGGCACATCGGATGGGACAATGGGCACCTCATGCTCCATAAGATGGGAACATAACGTGCCACGTGGTATAACAATGTTCCACTGGTGGGGAAATCATCCGATTGGGACAAGTGCATCATATTCCGTCAGGTTGGTACAACAGGTGGCACGTTTCACCAGATGGGGCAATAGTCTCTGTATGTTCCATCAGGTTGTACTAAGGCTGCCACATGTTCCACTGCATGGAATAATATGAGCCTCATATGTTCCATCGGATGGGAGAGTAGGTGCTCTGAAGGATACAATAGGTGGCACATTTTTAATTGGATGGTGACAATAGGTGCCACAAGTTCCATGGGTACATAGCACAGGAAGTATTTTCCAGGCTATATTACAGACATTTAGGGACAAGTAAGACTCCATACGAAGAAGTCTCTCTATGACCTAAACTTGTAAAAAGCAGCACATTATTTTCCGGTGTGAAATGCCCATTCTGTTGCATAAATTCACTGCTTCAGTCAATATCAGGACATTATATTAGTGCAAACTTAGCAGCAAAAGGGGAAGTGGGGGACACATAGAAAATGGAATTGGTAAAGTATTATGATATGGCAAATCTCCTATAGTTGAAGTATACCAAAATAACTAATTAATTCTACTTTTTGGGTGATAAAAATATCTAAAACATTACTGATGATCCTGTAGAACAATTGTGACGGCCGTACAAGTTGAAACAAATCATTAACTGTAAAAAGTTAATCGAAAAGTTTCTAATTATTTGTAATGCTAATTATCGGCGCTGGCACTTTCATCACTTGTCTGCCCCCTAGTCCCGGTAAACAGACCCACTTAATGCACCTGTAATTGCCGCCGTCGGATTTTATCCTTGGCAAAATAAAACTAATCTTTATTAATTTTAATAACAATTAGACAGCAGTTTCTGGCGGTGAGCGGTGCTGGGAGACGACTCGGAGCAGACTTCTGCTTCTTGAGGTTGTTAACACTTGTGGTTTTGTGAAATCTCGGTCTGTCAGGGACACCGGTGGCCATATACAATCATCACAAACCACAGGGTGGTTGACTTCCCCACTCTTAATCTCCCAATCAGGATCACACACTTTACTGGTCAAGTGTGTTCAGTGAAAAATCTAACGACTGTTGCCTGGGGGGGGGGAAGAGAAATAATAATATATAAAGACTTACAGAAAAATTCCTTTCATCTGGCATTTTTGTTTTTCAGGAGATACACAATCCCCAACCTTTGCATCCTCTGGATTTTGTTTTTTTACTTTACTTTTTTGGCCTTCGTTTTGCCATTTCTCGCAACTTTGTCCCCTATTCCTGTTAGTGGAAGACCAAGAAAAAACACAAGCCCTCTGGGTTTTTTTTAGGTTTCCTCTTTAAATTAAGACACACACAGTATATATATTTTCAGTTGGGGCATATGACATGTTCAGGTCTTCTTCATGGAGCAGTATTTTTATGTCATGGTGTGTTCGGTGTCAACGTTAGTTTGTCATAAGGACTATTGAGGATCTGGTTCCCTTCTCTTACGGTCCATCCCAAGGTCTATGGTTGGTTTGTAGCTATCAAGTTCCTTCCCTCCCTGCAACATCTTGTTCCTACTTCAATGAAGACGGACAGACCTCAACTTTAACCCTTCGTCAACACTCCCAAAGCTCTGACTTGAGTGGAATGCCTATCCCCTACTCTTGCCATTGCCTTCTGGTCCAGAGAAATGGGAAAAGTTTTGTTGGGGGCTCTTCTCCTTTCGGAGGAGGTTTGCAATAGACTGCACTTTCTTCTATGGCACAATGATCTTTTTTTTTTGCACTTGGGTGAATAAAGTCATATTCTTTCTGAAAAAAATGTCTGATGCTTAGGGCACTCATCCTCCTGCCTCTGAGACATAATGGTTAACCTCCACCTAAGAGCATTTCCTTTTCTAGTTGATCGACCCACTCATTTATTTTATCCATGGGCCAATCACTTTACATTTCCCCAGTGGAGACACACAGCCAGCTGAAGCTTCAAGACCTGGTACCATGGTGAACATCTGAGCACCAAGGAAAATGGCTGATTTCACGTGACGCCATCATTCATGGGGTATTCCTACAATGTCAATAAAGTTGTATTTTTAATGTACGTATTTAAAATGTCTTCTTAAAAAATGAGAACATGTAATTTTTTTATTTGAAAGAAGAAAAAAAAAATCTTCATTTGCGAGTGTAGGCTACATTACTTATTAGAACAAGATATTCCGGGCCTTAAAAGAGCAAAAAAAATTCCATTACATGTGATATAGTATATCTTCAACAGGCCAGAACATAAAAAAAAATTAATTGGAGTTACGTATAATTAATATTGCACTTGTGTTGACTCCTCAAGGCCGGGCCAAGCTACTGTCACGGCAGTAAAATTTACTAGCCAGAGAACAGAAATAAGTGGCTAATATCTTTATATTTAAGATTGTAGCGTAGTATGTAATTTAAGTGAACGTTATATTCCAGCCAAAAAACAAATAAAAAATATAAAATGCACAGGATGGAATTTATCAATAATGAATAACAGCTAAAACTGGTATTTTGAAAACGGACACTTTTTTGTTTTGGAGTTAAGGACAATAGATCCAAAGTTTCACTTTACAGCAGACTAGATAGATAGATAGATAGATAGATAGATAGATAGATAGATAGATAGATAGATAGATAGATAGATAGATAGATAGAGTCATGGCCAAAAGTATTGACACCCCTGCAATTCTGTCAGATAATACTCAGTTTCTTCCTGAAAATGATTGCAAACACAAATTCTTTGGTATTATTATCTTCATTTAATTTGTCTTAAATGAAAAAAACAAAAAGAATTGTCCTAAAGCCAAATTGGATATAATTCCACACCAAACATAAAAAAGGGGGTGGACAAAAGTATTGGCACTGTTCGAAAAATCATGCGATGCTTCTCTAATTTGTGTAATTAACAGCACCTGTAACTTACCTGTGGCACCTAACAGGTGTTGGCAATAACTAAATCACACTTGCAGCCAGTTGACATGGATTAAAGTTGACTCAACCTCTGTCCTGTGTCCTTGTGTGCACCACATTGAGCATGGAGAAAAGAAAGAAGACCAAAGAACTGTCTGAGGACTTGAGAAACCAAATTGTGAGGAAGCACGAGCAATCTCAAGGCTACAAGTCCATCTCCAAAGACCTGAATGTTCCTGTGTCTACCGCGCGCAGTGTCATCAAGAAGTGTAAAGCCCATGGCACTGTGGCTAACCTCCCTAGATGTGTACGGAAAAGAAAAATTGACAAGAGATTTCAATGCAAGATTGTGCGGATGTTGAATAAAGAACCTCGACTAACATCCAAACAAGTTCAAGCTGCCCTGCAGTCCGAGGGTACAACAGTGTCAACCCTTACTATCCGTCGGCGTCTGAATGAAAAGGGACTGTATGTTAGGAAACCCAGGAAGACCCCACTTCTTACCCCGAGACATAAAAAAGCCAGGCTGGAGTTTGCCAAAACTTACCTGAAAAAGCCTAAAACGTTTTGGAAGAATGTTCTCTGGTCAGATGAGACAAAAGTAGAGCTTTTTGGGCAAAGGCATCAACATAGAGTTTACAGGAGAAAAAAAAAAAAGGCATTCAAAGAAAAGAACACGGTCCCTACAGTCAAACATGGCGGAGGTTCCCTGATGTTTTGGGGTTGCTTTGCTGCCTCTGGCACTGGACTGCTTGACCGTGTGCATGGCATTATGAAGTCTGAAGACTACCAACAAATTTTGCAGCATAATGTAGGGCCCAGTGTGAGAAAGCTGGGTCTCCCTCAGATGTCGTGGGTCTTCCAGCAGGACAATGACCCAAAACACACTTCAAAAAAGCACTAGAACATGGCTTGAGAGAAAGCACTGGAGACTTCTAAGGTGGCCAGCAATGAGTCCAGACCTGAATCCCATAGAACACCTGTGGAGAGATCTAAAAATGGCAGTTTGGAGAAGGCGCCATTCAAATATGAGGGACCTGGAACAGTTTGCCAAAGAAGAATGGTCTAAAATTCCAGCAGAGCATTGTAAGAAACTCATTGATGGTTACCGGAAGCGGTTGGTCGCAGTTATTTTGGCCAAAGGTTGTGCAACCAAGTATTAGGCTGAGGGTGCCAATACTTTTGTCTGGTCCATTTTTGGAGTTTTGTGTGAAATGATTAATGTTTTGCTTCATTCTCTTTTGTGTTTTTTCATTTAAGACAAATTAAGTGAAGATAATAATACAAAAGAATTTGTGTTTGCAATCATTTTCAAGAAGAAACTGAGTATTATCTGACAGAATTGCAGGGGTGTGAATACTTTTGGCCATGACTGTAGATAGATAGATAGATAGATAGATAGATAGATAGATAGATAGATAGATAGATAGATAGATAGATAGAGAGAGAGAGATTAAAAAGTCCTGTCAGTTGCTCCAAAACATTTTGGTACATACCTTGTAAAAATCCATGAGCTGCCCTGATTCTGCCACTTTTTTCAGTTTTGCACTGCGTCAATCCATTGCAGAGATATTCACATTTATTGCTTCAGGAGCGCAGGATGTGAAATCTCTGCTTGCAGTGCTTGTGAGTCTTCTCTCCTTTTCAGATGATGCCAATCACAGCTCAGCAAGATCCGAGGCTGCTAAAGTTGTAGATTAGCTGCCAAGCTATGATTGGCAGCATCTGTGAGGGATGGGTGAAAGTACTCGCCCCCAAAAAGACTCTGAAGAAACACCCAGTTGTACTACAAGCAGAGATTTCACATACTGCGCTCCAGAAGAAACAAATGTGAATATCTCTGCAATGGAGCAACACAGAGCAAAATGGAAAAGTTCGGCAGAATCAGGGGAGCTCAAGGATTTTTTTTGCAAGGCATTTAAGCAAGTTTTAAGCAAATGATCGTTCCTCTTTAAAAGGGTTGTCCACTACTTAAATATACTTTCTTAATAGGGTGGTAAAAAAAACAAGAACAAAAAAAATTCCAACCTACCTACATTGGATGGAATGTCAATGTCAAGGCTACAACTATCAGTGGCCTCATGTGATCATGATGCCCTCTGCCAGTAGAGGAAGATAGGAGCCCAACTGAGAATGCGGCAGATAAGAAAAGAGGTGCCAGTCCAGTAGGTATGTATTTTTTCACTTTTGAAAAAACATGAATAAAAGTAGTGGGCAATCCTTTATAGTCTACATAATTATTATTGGATAATGCAGTGAGCATGCTCAGTTACCTGTGCAGAGAGGAGGAGGAGCTGTCCAGTCCTGTTGTTAGTGTTCTTTTCTTCCGCCAGCACTACAGTATTATCTTTCATTATTATCCTATCCTAAAATGATGAGATAACATCTCCATCTTGCCCGTGATGTGCAACGCACATGCTGACAATTTTTGCAACAGTGAATTCTGATTGCATAGGCAATTGCCAAAGCAGAAAAGAGATCTGATCAATAAGTTATGGAAAGCAATTAATTAGTATTTTTAGCCCTCTTAATAAACCCCAGAACAACATTCTATTGTGTACAAAAAGTAAATGGCCCCTTTAATATTACACACTTGTATTGAGTCATGTCACACGCACGACATCACTGCTTTCCAAGAAAAAGATCCATGACGTCACTAATTCTCCAAATAAATTAAATTGCATCATTGGATCTCGAATACGCAGTCAATGGTGGAAAGCGCAAATTATATTTTAGAATGCAACTTTTGCACATCCCTGTTGTGCTTTTACAAAAAAAACTTAAACATTTTTTTGCTTTACTTCAACATATTTTTTTTTACCTTCGAAGATAACTTCAATCTGAAAAAAAAAAAAACCTAAAATTTCCAAATTCTGTTTTGAATTGTTTATATTAAACAAATGAGTAAATTGAATGAAAAAAAATTATTAGAAAATAATCATAATCTATGAACACTGTAAATAAATAAATATATATATATATATATATATATATATATATATATATATATATATATATTTATATTTATTTTTTTTAAATGAGGAATAATTATTTTTTTAATACCTTTGTGAAATTCTCTTGAGAAAGACAAACACCTAAACGGAGTGCGGCAATTATCATGATCTTCCCATTACACAATAATGTGTTATTTTCTACAATTTTGGCATGGATTTCGCTTGTTTGGTTAGGAGCCAAAACCGTAGAGTGTGTCAGTCCACTAGTTTCTGTGTAGACGAGGACTCTTCTCACCCAGCTCCTTAAGTCTGGATCGGGGCCAGGTAGGGAAACCCATTTTACATACAGAATCTGCGCAGCTCGACTGCTCCGAGACTTTTTACCTACTAAAATAACTTTATGGACAAATGCCAGTCTGCTAGACAGCCTGAGCGAGGAGCATCGGAGCATCTGGCATAAAAAACAAGGTAATCCGTAAGGGTAACAAAGTTTTTTTTATTTTCCTCCCCGAGACAAGGAAATGCCTCTGACTGCACTCGTGGCACGTCACATGACTTGGCACGGTTTACATGATTGGCTGGGAATGCAGTCTATACGGCCGCCATGTAAGGAACTAAAAAGCTTTGCCTTTTGCAGAATTCTTAAAATGGCGGATACCGAACGCTGCGAGGGAAACAAGTAGAGACCCTTTCCTTAATTTTTTTTTTCTCCCCCTCCGCTGGAGTTTTATAAACCTTAACAGATTTGAGTAGAAACAGATTTCTTGCAACTTGCTCTGCGTCTCGATTTCACAGCTCAGCATACACTCAGGCACTGTCAAAAACTTGACTGTGTTCCAGGGAATATATTAACTGTAAACTTTCCAGGCGCGGAAAGCAAAAAACCAAAAAAAAAAAAAAATTGGAACTGCGTGCTGCAGAACAGGAAATCCACGTCTTACGCTCACAGTTTGCAGACCATACATGGTTAATTCGGAGATGGCCAGATGTGACTCTAAGACTATGTCATACAAAATCATTAAAAAAAAAAAAAAAAACTCTGGCGGAATCGCAGACAGCTCTTTCACGTCCAAGGCCTGGCCAGTCGAACACTGCACTCAGATGTAAAAATAGTCGCTTGCAGTCTGGCGGAGGTTCAAGCCTACGGTGGTTGCCAGACACAACAGCAAATCAACATTCAAGAGAAAGTGTTTACTCCGGCTGTGGCCAAAGATACAAATGCCAGCAAACAATCAAGGCCGACCGGCCGGGTCTTGCAGCCATTTTATCACAAACTGACTGGCTTCCAGCCACAAGACTGGCCCAGTCTAGATAACCCCTTGTGTGCCAAGACGCTGAGATGCTCTCCAGTGCAGAATCAAACAGTTAACCACATTTGGGTCAGCTGTTGACTTGTCGACTGTTGAAAGTTTAGATTTTCCTAAACGGATCACTTTGCAAGAGTGCAATCATTTTGTTTCTTTTTTTTATTTTTGCTACATTTTGCCACATGCTCCGTTTGACGGAGCTTCCAGGCTCCATAATAGCGGAGGTGTTAGGAGCACGTTACCAACTGTAGCAACAATGGTAGACTAGAGAAAAATCGCCAGCTCTTCCATTCATCTGGAAAAAAGCAGCTCACACTTTTCTAATTTAAAGTGGCAACTTTGTGTTATTTGTGAATAAGACCCAAGGGAGCTTTTTAAAGTTCGGCTTTTTTTTTTTGGTTCTTTTCTTAGTCTTTGTTTAATTTTAATAATGTATTGTGTGAAAATTGGCCACAGCTGCAAATTAGCTTCAGGACATCTAAAATTATATAAATCATAAATTAGAAAGAAAAAGGCTGGCATAGGTAATGTATATTTTTGGAAGGATCAAAATGGTTGAAAGGGACCGACTTTGAGACTCATTGGGCATTTGAGAATCCCAACATCACTGCATTAAAGAAAATCCCTATAAAAAAAAAAAAATCTTTTTTTTTTTTTGTTTTCCTTGGGGCCAATTTTTTACTATCTCAAATTTTTCACAAATGAAAAATTCAAAAAGTTGGCGGTCATCACTTTCTATTCAACATAACACGAGGAGAATTTTGAGTTTAGCAAGTTGTGATTGGACCCAAAATTTGTCCACAAAAAGAGCAAAACTTTTACAGATTTTTACATGCATGCCGATTATGTCCATGCATGACTATAAATAGAAGGACAGAGCGGCTCTATAATGCATGTCTGAGGGTCTGTAATCCTCAAGTGAATGGATCAGTGAAGGTTCATCTCCTTGTACTCTCCTTCAGGATACTGGTGGACCCATTATAGTGGCCTACTATGGCAGGCAAATTATCTCAATATTTATTTACCTCCATAAAATGGACCTTTCAACTGGTCAAAATTGGCTATTTTTTGCTCTTATCTTATTCCTGGTGCTTCCCTGACTATTATGTTTAACTTTTTTTTATCCATCATACCATTCCAGAGATAAATGCCTTCTTATTTAGTGCTCAGTTTTATGGTCTTTACAATAGGGCGTGGTCAATAAGATCCTCTGGGGCGGGTCTTTATGATGACCTGCTTGTTATTCTGCAAGCACCACCCCCTGATAAAGACCATAAAATGTGCTACTAACTAAAATGGCTATAAAATAAGAGTGAATACTGGCCACTATTGACCTGGTGACAACTTTATACATGAAATAAACAAAAAAATTCAACAAGGGTATTGTGATCGTGGCCCACATTGCCCCTGTGATGTCATTACTGTCCGTCTAGCCCTCAGCGGCCAGGCAATAATCGTATCAAGCCTGGCTCACAGGAATCATATCAAAGAGGATCACCGCAGGAATGTTCTGTTCTCACCGTGAACAAGGCAGAATAAAGCAGGATGAGTTCTGTTACCTAGATGGTCTGAACGTCAGCCGGATTATCTGTGGATCAGACAGAACAACTGCAGCTGAAGCCACCCCTCCCCCGGCATTGACAAAACCTCAATATTCTACTAACGTACATTGCATCGGATGACTTCTGCAGGAGTGGTACAAACTTTGTGAATGTGGTCAAACCTTTTAGCTTTAACCTCAAATCTGCAACTAAGAATATTGGGAACAAGACTGCAAATGACTCATAGCAGCTGCTGCAGATACCACCATGTGTCTAAAGTAGAGCAATAGGAAATGCTTACAAAATGGATTTTCGATATGGAAAGTGACCTGCATAAATTATAACATTTTGTATGTCTGAAGCCACCTCTAGGGGGAGCTTAGAAATGTAATGAAGACAGGTTGTTGTTACAGCATTAAATTAACTATACAAGTTTGTATGTAGTGAGCTCCCTCTAGTGGTGGCTGTATATATCTGTATGCAGTGTGCTCCTTCCAATGGTGGATGTATAAATCTGTATGTAGTGAGCTCCCCCCTTGTGGTGGCTGTATAAATCCGTATGTAATGAGCTCCGATGAGTGGTGGCTATATAAATCTGTATGCAGTGTGCTCTTACTAATGGTGGCTGTGTTAATATGAATGTAGACAGCTCTCTCTAGTGGTGATTGTATAAATTTGTATATAGTCAGCTCCTCCTTGTGGTGACTGCATAAATCTGTATGTGGCATTGTGAGCTCCCCCTGGTTTTGGCTGTATAAATCTGTATATTGTATTGTGAGCTCCCCCTAGTGGTGGCTGTATAAATCTGTATGTAGTGAGCTCCCCCTAGTGGTGGCTGTATAAATCTGTATGTAGTGAGCTCCCCCTAGTGATGGCTGTATAAATCTGTATGTAGTGAGCTCCCTCTAGTGGTGGCTGTAGAAATCTGTATGTAGTGAGCGCTAGTGGTGGCTGTATAAATCTGTATGTAGCGAGCTCCCTCTAGTGGTGGCTGTATAAATCTGTATGTAGTGAGATCCTTCTAGTGATACCCATATAAATCTGTATGTAGTGATCTCCCCCTTGTGGTGGCTGTAAAAATCTGTGTGCAGGGAGCGCCTCCTAGTGGTGGATGTGTAACTCTGCATTAAGTGAGCTCCCCTTAGTGGGTACTATTTAAAGTTGAATGCCGTGAGCTCTACCTATTGGTTGTTGTATAAATCTGTATCCAGTGTGCTCCCTCTTGTGGTGGATGCAGGCAGACAGGATTTTATAATTTACCTTTATGCCCGTGCATGGGATTTAGAACTTTGTATATGAAATGTAAAGCCCACATCCTAATTATAATTTAACATAATATAAAGATCAGAAAAGAAAGTTATAATATAAAATTGCAATATTTAACATTGTTCCAAATGTGTTTTTTTTGCATTCATGATGTTGTTGGTCTCATTTGCACTGAGTTTTATTTTTGGTTCTTGTCAGTCTGCTACAAATGCCAAGAAGTGGAGATAGTGACATGAACTTCTGGTGTGAGACATCTGAACTGTGATGAGTGTCACAGCCCATCCCCCGTCTGGATCTCTCCAAATCCTAAACTTTCCAGAGTCACTCACAAGTTTCAGTCTCAGCAGCAGATAAACTTTTAGAGATAAAGAAAATATAGAATAACTAATTCCTCCCAGGAGATGTTCATAATAACGGGAAATATTTTTCTAGAGTTATGAAAGTCTAGAAATAATGATGTGATAAGCTTCGGGTAAAAATAAACCATAGATAACAGAGGGCAATAGCATTTTTTGATATACCGCAATTAAAGGGTGTGTCTGGCTTTATTTTAATTTTAAATAAATTTAACAAAAAATAAATCCTGCAACTTTCTAATGGATGTTTTGTTTTAATTCCTCATTATTTTCAAAATCTCTGCTTAGATCACACGTCAAACACTGGCCCGCGGGCCAAATCTGGGCCCGCAGGGTGAATATATTTGTCCTGTGATGCCAGCTGGGTCCCCAGAGAATATCTGACCTGCGACTTTGACTTTCACTACAGTTGAAAGCAATGATGGAGGAGGGAACGTCAGCTGACACTACCTCTCCCATCATTTCCCTTTTGCTTCTGACATCTCAGCGCAGCAAGCACAATGACGTCATTACAACATGCTCGATGTACTGAGATGTGTAGACAAAAGAAAAAATCCAGCTCACCATAGTTGTAGTCCCTGGAGGCTCGGAGCACGGAAACACTGTGTCAAGGCGTGAGGAATGCAGGAAATAGAAAAAAATCCAGCTCAACGAGGTGGTGAAAAAGCAAAGTCTTGGTACTTTATTCACTTCATATCAAAAAATAGAGGATAAAACAACAGCACAATATAATTAAAAACACTATCTACGCGTTTCTGGTGACATGGCACCCTTAGTCATGAGGTGAGGTACACTGAGATGTGTACAGGATCTGAAGACATCATGAAGAGACCGGAGCAGCGTGGGAACAGGCAGGGTGGAGAACGTTTTTTGTTTTTTTTTTAATATGGGGCCCATTATACTGTATGGAGCACTATGTGGAGCCATTATACTGTATGGAGCACTATGTGGGGCCATTATACTGTATGGAGCACTATGTGGGGCCATTATACTGTATGGAGCACTATGTGGGGCCATTATACTGTATGGACCACTATGTGGAGCCATTATACTGTATGGAGCACTATGTGGGGCCATTATACTGTATGGAGCACTATGTGGGGCCATTATACTGTATGGAGCACTATGTGGGACGATTAAACTATATGAAGCACTATGGGGAATGCATTATACTGTGTGGAGCACTATGTGAGGCCATTATACTGTATGGAGGACTATGTGGTGCCATTATACTGTATAGAGCACTATCGGAAATGAATTATACTGTATGGAGCACTATGTGGGGTCATTATACTCCATGGAGCACTATGTGGTGCCCAATATAACTGTATGGAGCACTATAAGGAGCCATTATAGTGTATAGAGCACCATGTGGGGCCATAATAGTGTATGGAGCACTATGTGGGGCTATTATACTGTATGGAAGGCAATGCAGGGCCCAGTTATACTGAAAGGAGGACTATGTGGGACCCATTATACTGTGTGGAGCACTTTTTGTGGCCATTATACTGTATGGAGCACTATGTATGGCCATTGTACTATATGGAAGGCAATGCAGGCCCCGGTTATAATGTATGGAACACTTTGTGGCCATTATACTGTATGGAGGGCAGTGTGAGGATTACAGTAAGAGAATCATACTGTGATGGAGTTGCCATTATTTGTCAGGGGGATTGAGGAAGAGGGGGTACAGTAGGGTCATCATACCGTGCATGAGGAGGAGTTCACTGTGGGGGTATCTTACGGTGTTTGGGGGCACTTTTGTTGGCATCAAACTTCATTATCTGTATTATTCAAGGCTTTTTATACTTTCGTATTATATATTTCAATTAGGCCATTGGGCCATATGCTTTTTACTACTCCTACATAACATTATGCCAATATTTTATTCTAAAATCTATTCATTAAAATGTACTTTGTGGGACAATCCTTTTTAAGTTTGTTTGCATTTGAAAAAAAAAGTTAATCGTTCTATTTGATGACAAGGAAAAACTTCCTCAAATTGTGGAGATTTTTTTTTTTTTTTAGAAATATCAAGGTTGGCCGTGACTTTGTCCAAGCTTTTAAATTTTGTCGCTCTGTTTATTTGAGTTTGACATCCCTGGTCTAGATGGATGGAAACATTCTTGCTTACATTCATATATGCCAATTCTGAGTATTTTGTATTTATTTTAGAACGTTTACATTTATTTTGCAACGTTGCATATTTTAGTGAATTTGGCATAATTTCACAAAAAACAAACACTGCTTCTATGCCGACATCTCGATAATGCGTCTTCCATAACGGTGTCTCGTCACATGCAAGGGATTTTTTTACGATGGTCGTGTGAACCAATCAGATCCGCTAGTGTTTGGCTGTAAGAAACGTTATGTCAGTAGAATGTATACAGCAAAGCTCTATTCGCATTGGCTCCTTTTAAAAGGACGCTGTCCCTTTAAATCCGCCTCATTATGGAATGTCTGCACTCCTAAAAAGATAAATCCCAGAGAAGCATCTGTCACCATCACCCAGAGGCATTGTATACATCCAGAGCCTGCTGAATTGTGGAAACGAATGTACAGTAAAATCAGGGAAGTTTACAAGCGCGGGTCATTCAGCGCTCACTCTCATCGGAGTCGCTGGCAACAAGAGAGAGCTACGACGAAACTGCCTATAAAGTAAAAAATCTGGAAAATGTAGAACTGGTGACAATTTAAAGGAGAAGGATCATATTTAGTATTTTATGCCTGGGTACTAACAGAATACTAAAAAAAAAAAAAAAAAAAGTCATAAATTACTACTACATTTATTTCTTTAGCAATGATGGGAGTCGTGCTTTTCGAATTGGTTATGCCTGGTAAAAACATTAGCATTTTTTTTATACTTCGATTTTAAAAAAAAATAAAGCAACATTGCAAACAGTCTTCACAAAAAAAAATTATTCCATTTTGTGTACGCAGCTCTTATGCAGACTTATGTCTGATCCAACAGTCATGTGTTACTTCACATCCTCTTCTCGAGTCTCTACGTCTGTCACCTTGGTGACACATAGGTCTTAGGGTACTGTCACACTATACGATTTACCAACGATCACGACCAGCGATACGACCTGGCCGTGATCGTTGGTAAGTGGTTGTGTGGTCGCTGGGGAGCTGTCACACAGTCAGCTCTCCAGCGACCAACGATGCCGAAGTCCCCGGGTAACCAGGGTAAACATCGGGTTACTAAGCACAGGGCCGCGCTTAGTAACCCGATGTTTACCGTGGTTACCAGCGTAAAAGTAAAAAAAAACAAACAGTACATACTTACATTCCGGTGTCTGTCCCCCAGCGTTCTGCTTCTCTCCACTGTGTCTGCGCCAGCCGGAAAGCACAGCGGTGACGTCACCGCGTCACCGCTGTGCTCGCTTTCCGGCCAGCCGGCGCTCAGAGTGCAGAGAAGCAGAACGCCGGGGGACAGACACCGGAATGTGAGTATGTACGGTTTGTTTTTTTTTACTTTTACGCTGGTAACCACGGTAAACATCGGGTTACTAAGCGCGGCCCTGCGCTTAGTAACCCGATGTTTACCCTGGTTACAAGCGAACGCATCGCTGGATCGCTGTCACACACAACGATCCAGCGATGACAGCGGGAGATCCAGCGACGAAAGAAAGTTCCAAACGATCTGCTACGACGTACGATTCTCAGCAGGGTCCCTGATCGCTGCTGCGTGTCAGACACAGCGATATCGTATGGATATCGCTGGAACGTCACGGATCGTACCGTCGTAGCGACAAAAGTGCCACTGTGTGACGGTACCCTTAATGGGAGCTGTGTACACAAAACAACAGGTTTTTTTTTTTTTATTCTAGGCTATACGTAAAGTTGTTTATACGCCTACATAAGACACAATGAAGCTTGCAAAAGTCTTCATATCCTTTCCCATCCTTTCTCCCACTGGAGTAGCGGCGCCAGTCCTGGAGGTAAGTACGGTATTCATTTTTTTATTTTGCTCTGCAGTCTGGTGCAATTAAAGTGAATGTGTTGTCAGAAAATTACCTATTGTTTAAATCAGGCTTTAGTATTGCATGTATTTTTTTTTATTATTTAATTTCAAGTTATGCAAAAAAAAAAAATTACTAATGTTGCAATTTTCACACTGGCCACTGTTTTTTTTTTTTTTTTTTGTAATACTCGCACAGTAAGGCTATGTGCACACGTCAGGATTTCTTCCAGAAATTTTCCTGACAAAAACCGGACATTTCTGCCAGAAATGCGCATGGTTTTTTTTGCGTTTTTCACGCGTTTTTTCTCCAAATGCATAGAATTGCAGGAAAAAACGCAGAAAATCTGCAAAATTAATGTACATGTGGCTTTTTTTACCGCGATGCGTTTTTTTTTGCAGAAAAAAAAAACGCACCATGTGCACAAAACATGCAGAATGCATTCTAAATTATAGGATGCATAATGTATGCGTTTTTAATGAGTTTTTATAGCGTTTTTATCGCGAAAAAAACGCGAAAAAACCTGAACGTGCACATACCCTAACAGTTTTCAGCAGTTTCCTTATCATCAGAGGAAAGATTGCAATGACTGATAACACCTATATACACAGCTTATAAAACGGCATCCACCATTCACAATAGGTGATGTCACAGCTCACCTCCTCCTCCTGTACAATGACTGATAACACCTCTATATACTGTAGATAACACAGGATCCACCATTCACAACAGATGATGTCACAGCTCATCGCCTCCTCCTGTACAATGACGGATAACACCTCTGTATACAGTAGATAACACAGGACATATAGTAGATAACACAGGATCTACCATTCACAATAGGTGATGTCACAGCTCACCTCCTCCTGTACAATGACTGATAACTCCTCTATATACAGTAGATAACAGGTTCTACCATTCACAATAGGTGATGTCACAGCTCACCTCCTCCTTCCTTCACAATGACCTTTCACACGCTCATTAGATGCTTCAATACAAAAGAAAGGGTCAGAGTGCAGTTAATGTACATGTGAATTTCTTTAAATAACATGGATTACGAGTCTAAAAATCCCCAGCCGTCAGTGTAAAAATTGCAAGTTTTACTACTTTCTGATGATAGCCTCCCTTTATAAAGGGGTGGCCTAGTAGTGGTCAACTCCTTTTAGTAAAAATCTAATCCATGCAGTTTGCAACAAAAGCGCAGCCATATTTCAGTTCCTAGAAAGCGTTCCTCCGAAGTTCTGCTCACACTGCCATATTCATGACTGAAGACGGCTGCACTTACTCTTTAGAAAATCCCATGAAAATGAAATGAGGCCGAGGAGAAGAAGAAGAAAAAAAAGTCCAAAACGCAGCCGAGCTGTGGAAAGTGTGTGTCGGTAACCTCACATTACCCACATCCTGTGTGCGATGTGAACTGCAGCAAATTATAGTAATAAAAGAAATGCCACTTAAAGGCCCTGATTCTATCTCCGCACAAAGACTTGTGGGCAATTCCCTCATTGTAGCACAGTACACATTAGCGCCTGTAAGCTGTAATTTGCCATGGCGCATCATTAATGACCTGAATAGTGGCTGTTTCACACATACATATTTAATTACAACAGCTGAACAAATTACATATTTATGATGTATAAAACGGGGGTTGCCAGTATAATTCATTTGCTATGCATGCAGGTACAAGGCTTCCATCTGTACGAGCATCTGTACAAGAGCTTACAATTAGCCATTGTATGCAGCCAGACCTGGAAAGGGACGGCTCAGGACGAATCCCATCTATTCCTATAGTGTGGGGCTCAGCCGGCTCTGCAAACTGCTCCGCAATGTATATGGCCCATACAACACGCCGCGCTAGTTTATGATATCCCGTAAAGGCTTGTCGGCTTATTTGTTTTACAGAGCGAGATCCATTAATGATAAAGTAATAGAGTGATCAGATAATCTGCCAAGAAAATAATTTCTCTACAGCATCTCCGCAGGACAAACAGAGTATTACACAATTTCCAACTAAGTCGCCAACTACAGGTCCTCCAAAGTGAGGAATGATATTGTAGCCTTTCCTTTAGACTCGCTTAGCGTCCAAATCAGAAAATTTCGTAATAGATCATTTTGAAATTGAAATTTTTAAAAATTGCAAAAATTCCATAAGGGTTCTTAAAGGGGTTTTCCAAAAAGAAGTAATCCTCAAAAACGTTATACCTGTAAAATAATAGAGAGAGCAGGTATTACTCTACCTAGATCCAGTATCTGCTTTCCGTCACTACTCTGATGACATCACATCACCACTGCAGCTAATCACAGAGTTTGGCAGTTTGCATCATTTACATCAGCAGAGCAGCTGAGCAGAGTGATTGGTTGCAGCGGTGATGTGTATTGTAGCGTGCAGGACCCTTTCACATCTTACCACCACTATGGATCCAATCCAGTTGCTTTTGGTGGTCAGTGACGGCTCAAGAATTGTCCGGTTGTCACTGTGACTGATGAAGCCTGTGACTGGCTGCAGCAGTCAGGTGACTAGAATACTGCGTCATTGCATATTACTCTGTTGATGTGCTGCTCCAGTCACCTGACCGCTGCAGCCAATCACAGTGTTGGTTTAGGTCAAATACACCACGGCACAAACTATTGTTCTCATTTGTAACTGTTCTAGCTTCTGTTTATTTGGAGAAGACCTGGACCCCACGTTCCTCACCATTTCCTGTGACCAGTAGGCCATTTCCAGGGAGAAGCTGACGACTGGAGGGTTAAGATATACATTCACCATAAATGAATTTTCAGGAGCCCAGCTGTTGTAATTAGATTGGAGCCTCGGACATTCCTCTGACACGCGTCTCCGAGAGAGAGAGAAGGAAAAATAATATCTGCTGAAACTTTCAAGAACTCCAAATCAAATCAGAGTTAAGCTCCATTTCTTAAGTGGAATATACAATCAAGGCCAAGTGTATAAACAATTTATAAAAATGTATTCTTCTCCGCTGACCTTGTGTAAACCATCACAGGCTTGTTCCTGTCCCAGCATTCTCCCCACCTCCAGGGGAAAAACAAATACATTTGTTTATATCAATGTCTCAAGAATGCTACTTAGTGATAATAATAAGTACTACATAGAGTTTACATTGAGCATTCACAATCACGTAGGCTTCAGAGCTTAAATCTTCCAGCAGAATAGTGAGTGCAGCTCTGGAGTATAATACAGGATGTAACTCAGGATCAGTACAGGATATGTAATGTAATGTACCGGTATGTACACAGTGACTGCACCAGCAGAATAGTGAGTGCAGCTCTTTGGTATAATACAGGATGTAATGCAGGATCAGTACAGGATCTGGTCTCTATATAACTCCGATTTCAATACATATCATTAAAGGGAACCTATCACCCCGTTTTTTCAGTATGAGATAAAAATACCATTAAATAGGGCCTGAGCTGTGCTGGACAATAGTGTATTTTGTGTACCCTGATTCCCCACCTATGCTGCCGAAATACCTTACCAAAGTCGCCGTTTTCGCCTGTCAATCAAGGTGATCTGGTCAAATGGGCGTGGTGAAATCGCTTCTTCTCCCCCAGATCTTGCTTATCTTTCCGTTGGTGGCGTAGTGATTTGTGCATGCCCAACAGCGGAATGCACTGCGCAGCTGAAGAAAAAGAGCGCGATCTGCGCTATTCACTGCTTTCGTTCGCATATCGGCTTCAGGAAAATGGCCGCCGCGATCTCCATCTGCGCACGCGCTGCATCCCGCGGCCATTTTCCTGAAGCCCCGGGGCAGCAGAGCGCATTATCTGCGCACGCGAGGCCTCAGGAAGATGGCCGCCGCCAGCGATAAAGCGGTGAATAGTGCAGATCGCGCTCTTTTTCTTCAGCTGCGCAGTGCATTCCGCTGTTGGGCATGCGCAAACCACTACGCCACCAACGGAACGATAATCAAGATCTGGGGGAGAAGAAGCGATGTCACCACGCCCATTTGACCAGACCACCTTGATTGACAGGCGAAAACGGCGACTTTGGTAAGGTATTTCGGCAGCATAGGTGGGGAATCAGGGTACACAAAATACACTATTGTCCAGCACAGCTCAGGCCCTATTTAATGGTATTTTTATCTCATACTGAAAAAACGGGGTGACAGGTTCCCTTTAAGGTTAAGACAGAAAATTATTTTTGACATATTCCATTAATGGAAACTTTGTAATACACTGCCATATAAAGGCACAATATGGTGGCACATGGGGCACTGATGGCTGTGTATTACAGGTGAATGGTGCTTAAAGTTTACAAAAAGTTTTAAAAAGTTTGATGATTTGGAAAATCCCCAGATTCCGGACTATAAAAATATTGCAATTTAAACAGTATCTTCTCTTTCTGTAAAGCGCATGCATTAAAGTCAATATTTGACCTGGGTTGTCGGCGCTGGCGTGGTCCCGATGCCTCCTCCTGACAGACTGACTGATGGGTTTGTTTAAATTGTGTTTTGTTTAACATAAATCTCCTAATAAAACATCAATAATTTATAAAACAATTATTCTGTCCAACATGAATTTCTGATAGATGATTGATCCATGCGTGGTGACTGATGTCTGCTGCAGTGTGATTGATACAGTATCTCTCGTCTATTGCTCTTCCCTTCCATCATGTCCATTTCTTCTCATCGCACTAAATTATTTATCTACACTTACAAGCTCCTCACCCTCCGCTGCCTTTTCTTTACCTTCTCTTTTCGGATAGGCGATAGATCTCTATTTTTTCCAAGTTTGCCCTATATAAAGCTGCAGTTATATAATCGGGAGCTGTTACCTGCTCAATTTACATCCTATTTTCTGGAGAAGTCATTTATCTCAAGGCTCGTCCCTAGTAAAATGTTCCAAAATGAATTTAGAAGAGATGTCGGTAGAGTAAAGTGACCCAAAAAAGCTTAAAAACAATACTGCAGATGTAAGTAAAATTAAAGGGTTAGTATTTTCTATGTGTATGTATGGTGTACAGCCATATTGTCTATAGGCAATAGTTACAGCCAGACATTTTAAAGAGATATTCTTAGTTTTTGGGCAGTTTCTTGTGGCTCTTTCCATTTTAATAAGAGTTTTGAAAATTTTTGTCTATGCTTTCTTGGTGATTTTCATAATTCCAAGACAAGTAAATGAAGAGAGAAGGTATGTGTGGCCCCTTCTCAATCTAGGGTAGCACAAGACCCCCATTCTTTAGACACCGTAGAAGCCGGTCCCAGGAATGGTGCCAGCACCTATCGATCCCTTTATGGCATTTTTGGAAGCTGGGCGTGGAGCAAGTAGATTTTTACTCTGACTCCAACCAAAAAAACAACTCCACCTTCACCGCTTGTTCCCAAACGGAAGATATTGGTAATAAGCTGAAGACCTCATAGGACATGCTGGGAGCTGTAGTGTTTCTGCTGCTTTAAGGAATGATTTCTAAAGAGGTTTCTGTTGGGCAATGATCACGAGTGACTTTATTCTACTGCAATCCTCCATCACACAGGTGACACTTGTGTATTACCCCCAGGCCTCCAGCACTGGTCTAAACTGGAGAGGAAGAATTTTCTAAAAAGTGCATTTGTTACTGGAGGAGACGTGGACTTTGTGCTGCCTTCTAAGAAATTTTCTTCCTAGAAATGACACTAAATTCTGGGGCTTATCTCCCCAGATGACTCTCTGTGCAGCAACAATGACCAGATTGCTGAGCTATTTCTAAATATCAGAGACAACAGCAGATATCAGACGACACAAACACTTCTCATTGTTGTACAAACATCGTGGCTGAAGCTAAACAATGGGAGGGTGTGCGAGAGGCACAGCGCTGGTCGGGGTGTGCGAGAGGCACAGCGCTGGTCGGGGTGTGCGAGAGGCACAGCGCTGGTCGGGGTGTGCGAGAGGCACAGCGCTGGTCGGGGTGTGCGAGAGGCACAGCGCTGGTCGGGGTGTGCGAGAGGCACAGCGCTGGTCGGGGTGTGCGAGAGGCACAGCGCTGGTTGGGGTGTGCGAGGGGCACAGCGCTGGTCGGGGTGTGCGAGGGGCACAGCGCTGGTCGGGGTGTGCGAGGCACAGCGCTGGTCGGGGTGTGCGAGAGGCACAGCGCTGGTCGGGGTGTGCGAGAGGCACAGCGCTGGTCGGGGTGTGCGAGAGGCACAGCGCTGGTCGGGGTGTGCGAGAGGCACAGCGCAGGTTGGGGCGTGCGAGAGGCACAGCGCAGGTTGGGGCGTGCGAGAGGCACAGCGCTGGTCGGGGTGTGCGAGAGGCACAGCGCTGATCGGGGTGTGCGAGAGGCACAGCGCTGGTCGGGGTGCGAGAGGCACAGTGCTGGTCGGGGTGCGAGAGGCACAGCGCTGGTCGGGGTGCGAGAGGCACAGCGCAGGTTGGGGCGTGCGAGAGGCACAGCGCAGGTCGGTGCGTGCGAGAGGCACAGCGCAGGTCGGGGCGTGCAGGGGTCTTGGCATGGAGAAATAGTCCGCCCAATGTAACATGTGTCTGCGGAGGTGTGGGCAGAGAACCCTGCAAATTTGGCCCTTTTCAGGTGTTAGGGCCCAGGTGCCACTGCTAACTTGCTGCCCCTATAGCTCTGACACTGGTACTACAGAAATCCAATAAATATAGAATATCAATAATGATAACTAGTCATGGGCAGCAACGCAACAGTCAAGAACGATGGCCAACAGTCAATCTCAATCATCAGATGAACTAATGGCTGTGGTGGGTGTATACATTACACTGCTGGAAGATACATCCATAATGTGGCTTGCATCATTAGCTGGCAGGTGAACATACACCATAGATAACTATGGGCTTATGGATATTCCTCCTGATCCTCCATACACATTCAGCTTGACTTTGTGTGCATCTGTTCTTAATGGGGAGAGGGAAGTAATCTGCAGCCAGACCTCTGTTATCCCCACTTTACTGCTGTTCCCCTACACACCACTGTCACCTCCAAACTTCCATGTTCCCTCCACGCCCCTCTGTCCCCCTCCACGCCCCTTTGTTCCCCTCCACACACCTCTGTCCTCCTCCAGGCCCCTCTGTTCCCCTCCACGCCCTTCTGTTCCCCACCACGCCCTTCTGTCCCCCTCCACGCCTGTGTCCTCCTCCACGCCCGTCCCCTTCACGCCCTTCTGTCCCCCTCCACGCCTCTGTCCCCTTCACGCCCTTCTGTCCCCCTCCACACCCCTCTGTCCTCCTCCACGCCCCACTGTCCCCTTCAGACCCCATTACAGACATTTTTGTCCCCTGCCGATTTATCAGTCCTCTCCAAGCTTGTCTTTTTTAGATCTCTGCGCCTCTCCACACAACTCTCACCTCCAGACCCCTCTGTCCCCTCCACACTCTTCTGTAACCCTACAGACCCCTCTATAATTCTCCAGATCCCTCTGACACCAATATTTGGTTCAGATTACGATCGCCGTATTTGCAATGTTCATCGAATGCTATTGGAATCAATGGGAGTACAGATGAGCGAATATGTTCGGAAAAGATCAAACATAAAATCGGCACGAATATGGCACATTCAGATTCGGCGACCGGTTTCCGAACATTCGCTCATCTCTAGTCAGGACACCTCCACACACATTAACGCGAATAAGGACTCCTAGGAACGCTCGTTTCATGATAATCGTCCATTGTAAACAGACTGCAAATCACTCAACGAATGAGAAAAAAAGTTTGTTCACTGATCATTTTTAGGTTGGCTTAAAAAACATCATTCTCGGCAGCACATCGCCCTGTGTAAACAAGACAAAGCATGTGCTGCAGAGAAAAATGATGCACAGAACAATCATATTAGCAAACCTTCTGTATGCATGGAAGTGCAGTCAGTTGGACTAAATAGTTTAATAGACGACCGCCGTCCGGTCAACATTTTGGCTTTTCCATTTATATACAGATGTGGGGGTCTAATCAGAGGGGCCACAGTTTCCAATGGGTATGAAAGGGTTCGACAATTAGCCATTACTAGCAATGTGTTATAAGCCCATTTTGTTTGCAATCAAATATTGGACACCATAGGATAAGAGCACTAGGGAATAGTATGCCCCCACAGGTCAGTGTCCTCCAGACCACAGGAACCCGCAGGCAGATCTCAGCACTCCAGTCTGTGACAGGCAGCAGCGGTAGACAGCCAGCTCCTGACACCACATCCCATGTGTTCGGCACATCCCGGGCTGCCTTAGGTAACCTCGTATCTCCGCTATACATTGCTGTTACTATAAAGAGCCGGCGAAGAATGAAACCAGAAGCGGCTGATTAATAAAAGCTGTGATTGTTCCAGGGAAAAATTCCCTTCCTTCAGCAAAACTGCTCCCTGCAGCGCGGATCCCAGAACAGAACAGATACATTGCATTGTCCTGGCCAGGGCCGTTTCTTCAACAGGGCGGGCAGGGCGGCCACACGGGGCGCCGTGGGGCCGGGGGGCGCAGGAGAGGCCTCGGGCCCCGGTGGTCCCCTGCCCGCTGCTGCTGCTGTTTAAGGGCTGTCAGGGGCGCGGATGCCGCGCTCAGTGCTGAGCGCGGGCGCGCCCTGCCCGAACTCAGCTGCAAATCTGACAGCTGAGCGGTCAGATCATCGCCTCGCGTCGCCGCGCCCCCCCCCCCGCACCGCACATAATGGTTGCGGCCACCTCGGCGCCGCCACTCACCTCCGCTCCGCGCTGGATGAACAGCGAGAATGAACAGCCAGGATGAGGCAGCTCGGCCACTCCCACACTGATAGCAGGGGCGCCGCGCTCTCGGCTGAGCACGGGCGCTCCCTGAGACAGTGATCAAAGAGCTAAGCACACACACTATCACTGTCAGACTAGGCTGCCTGGCTGTTGCCAATTTCAATGCTGGACAGGACAGGCTGCAGTCTAGTCTGACAGTGGTAGCAGTATAGCAAAAATGCCCACCCCCTGCCTATGGATTAGTCCTTCCCTTCCCAGCAGCCCCATTTAGCAGTCTGAGCGCGCTCAGACTCAGAGGGCAGAGGGCACTGACACACTGAACAGGTGAGGGGGTCTGAGGGATGGGATGGGTTGGGCTAGCCTTTTTTTTTGGATGGGGACCCCCACACCTGCCCCCCCCCCAACCACCCTTGGGGCATGCTGATTTGGCATGCCCCACAGCATGAAACCCGGGAGGGGGCCCAGCTGACTTACCTCATCTTTGGCAGTCTGGTGGCATCCTCACCCAGCGCACTCTTTGCACCAGACAAACATTTCAACATTCTGCTTGTATGATTGCATAACATAAAATGATATCTTTTACTGTCAAATTTTTGTCTTTTCTTTTTAAAGACCAGTTATAATGCCACCTCCTAAGCCTTCAGGAGCACAATTTCGAAAAAGAAAGCAAAAAAAGAAGAGTGAAGATGCAAAAGGTGCAAAATTAATGGCAATGTACTTGCAGACAGAAAGTGCAGTACCACACCCAGGATATGTTTCTTCAGAAACGGAACCACAAGGTTCAGGCTCTCAAAGTCTGAGCTACTTTTCACATGAAGAACGTGATCCCAAATCTGGAGATGAACATCACAAATCAAGAATGATGTCTTCAACACTGGAGTCTGAAACATCTTGTTCAATAAATACATCTGAAAATGAGCAGACTGCACCTAAACCTGCAGAGGCTGTTACAGCTGTGTCATCGCATGAGTCTGGAAGTACAAATGATGTTCTTTCTACAGACATTTCCGAAGATAACTCAGAGTGTTCAAATAAGGATGTCTTTACCTATAAAGATATAGCATTGTGGCCAAAACCAATCAAGGGTCAAGTAAAAGACCATATTGTCCTCCAAGGACCACAACCTCTGCCTGCCTCTGATTTCATATACCCCAGGGACAATGAAAAGCGTCATTTTTCCTCATTTTATGGATTCCTTGTGCTGCCAAATCGAGAGAAGGTACCCAGACGATGGCTACAATATTCTGTTTCTGCAGACAGAGTGTACTGCTTCTGCTGTAAGTTGTTTGATCACAATCCAAAATCCAAGCTTGGGACTATAGGCATCAGCAACTGGGCACATATTGGGGAATACCTATCTACACATGAATTGTCTGCTGCACATGTAAATTCACGTCATGCATGGATTGATGCACAGAATAATCTTAAAAAAAATACAGGAATTGATAAAGATTTGCAAACCCAGATTACACAGGAACATAACCGCTGGCGAGAAGTGTTGGAAAGAGTTATGGCAGTAACTGTATACCTGGCAACCAATAATTTAGCTTTTCGAGGATCGTCAAATACATTGTTTACACCAAATAATGGACATTTCCTTGGGCTTATAGAGCTTCTTGGAAAATTTGAACCAGTAATGAGAGATCATTTAAAACGAATTACTTCCCAGGAAATCCATACACATTACTGTGGAAATTTAATTCAAAATGAAATTATCTGCTTGATGGCCTCTCAGGTGAAGAAATGTATTCTAGAAAAAGCCAAAAGATCTAAGTATTTTTCAATAATGTTGGACTGCACACAAGATGCAGGTCACACTGAACAGTTGTCATACACCTTAAGATTTGTTGATATAGATGATGATCACGTAGCAATAAAGGAACATTTTATTGGCTATCGTCCTGCTACTGATACATCTGGGGAAAGTCTCGCCAATCTCCTTTTAGAAGAGATTAGTAAATGTGACCTGGACATGAACAATTGTCGAGGACAAGGATATGACAATGGTGCCAACATGATAGGCATGCAAAAAGGAGTTCAGGCTAGAATCTTAAAAAAATATCCTCGGGCATTTTTTAACCCCTGTGGATGCCATAGTTTAAACTTGGTTATAGGTGACGCTTCCAAATCATCGGTAAAATCTGTAAATCTGTTCGGTGTGTTACAAAGGCTTTATAACCTGTTTGCATCATCTTCTAAACGATGGTGTATAATAAGTGAACATGTGAAGCATCTTACGCTGAAGAAGGTATGTGCTACTCGTTGGGAATGCCGTGTTGAAAGCTTAAAGGCAGTACGCTATCAATATCCGGAAATTCACGAGGCTCTCCTAGATTTGGAGCAAAAGGTTGATGATCCCACTCTTGCTTCTGAAGCAAAGTCACTGTCAGTGATGTTGGAAGACTTTGCCTTTCTAATCACACTGGTAGTATGGTATGACCTTTTATTTCAGGTACAAATCGTAAGTAAATCTATGCAGTCAAAAAATATGGAGATGACTCGATGCAACGATTTGTTGAAGAAGTGTACCATATTTGTAAAAGAATATCGTGATTCTGGCTATGAATCTGCAAAGACCGTGGCCACTGAAATGGCTACAGACTTGGGCATCGAAGCTAAATTTACAATAAATAAAAGGCCCAGTAAAAAAAAAAAATTGTTTGACTATGAAAGTCAGGATGAGTTAATTACAGATGCAGAGCAACATTTTAAGATTTCTGTTTTCTACCCTCTTGTAGATAACATGGTTGCATCACTGGAGAGGCGTTTCTCACAACTGTCTGAGCATAATAAATGTTGGGGCTTTCTATACAACATTAAAGATTTGCCAGAAAAAGAACAACTTAAAAATATGTGCAAATCGTTGGAAAATATGCTAAGCCATACTGCAGAGGTAGACAAACTACAATGTGACATTGACGGCAATGAATTGCTGGAAGAATTAAAACATATTCAGCCAATGATTTCAAATTCTTCTATAACACCACTGGAGGTTTTGAAGCACATAAATTACACGCACTCTCATGACCTGTTTAAAAACATATGGATTGCCATGAGGATATTACTAACTATTCCGATTACAGTTGCAAGCAGTGAGAGAAGCTTTAGCAAACTGAAGCTGATAAAAACATATCTTCGTACCACAATGACAGATGAGAGGTTATCATCTCTTGCTATTTTATCAATAGAAAATGAACTGGCAGAAAAGCTGAATTATTCGGAAGCTATTAATGCTTTTGCAGCGGCTAAATCTAGAAGAGTCAGTTTCTCATAAATCTGCAACCTACAATTTTTAGGATCTGTTTCCAAAATAATTAATAGATATTATTTACCTACAACTTTGTTCTCACCGTTAATAATTAGCATACTTGTCCCTTTTCCCCAAGTTCTATATAAGTTAAAGGCAAATTATAATTTATTAAAAAAAGGGAAGATACAAGCCTGCTCTCTATTTATTACTCAAGCCCACAAAAATAATGTTTATTATTTTCGGTGCCGGGGGGGGGGGGGGGGGGAGAAATTTCCTACTCTCGCCCTGTGTCATTTTTGGGCTAGAAACTGCCCTGGTCCTGGCAGCCCCACAATACGGTGGCGGGACGAGAGGGTCAATTCTGTCTGTATCT
Source organism: Ranitomeya variabilis (assembly GCF_051348905.1). Lineage (NCBI taxonomy): Eukaryota > Metazoa > Chordata > Amphibia > Anura > Dendrobatidae > Ranitomeya > Ranitomeya variabilis. The sequence goes on from NC_135239.1 coordinate 20,380,531, forward strand.
GCCATACTATACAAATAATAATAAATCTATAATTCTTCCATAGAGTCTGATAATACACTTAATTATAAAAAATAAGGGGGTGGTAAGACAGATGCAAGATGGATGGATATATATGGTAAGGGACATGTCAGTTGCTGAAAAAAAACTTAGTTAATTAGCCTGTAAAAATCTCTGAGCTTCCCTGAATCTGTCGCTCTTTTCCTTTGCTCTCCATTGCTCTGATATTCACCTTTGTGTCTTCTGGAGGTATTATGTGAAATCTCTGCGTGTAGTACAACTGGATATTTCTTCAGAGTCTTCACTGGGGATGTGACTTTCACACGTTCCTGCCTGATGCAGCCAATCACAGCTTTGCAGCGTCTGGCATCGGTGAAAGTGCACGCCCCCAAAGACGACGCTGAAGAAATGCCTAGTTGTACTACAAGCTGAGATTTCACATACCGTGCGTCAAAAGAAACAAATGTGAATATCTCTGTAATGGAGTGACGTAGCGCAAAACGGAAAAGAGTGACAAAGCCAGGGAAGCTCAGAGATTTTTTTTTTACAAGGTACAATATTTATCTCAATATTTTTCAGCAAGTGACAGGTCCTTTTTAAATAGAGCGAATATGGAAAAGAAGATAGATAATAAAGTCCTCTATTTTGGTGAATATTTTTCAGAGTGTTGTCAACGTTTGGATTCTATGTATTGGAGCCAGTGGTCTAGTGATTAGAGATGTGCACTTGTGAGGATTATAAAACACACACTATATATATATATATATATATATATATATATATATATATATATATATATATATATATACACACACACACATACATATATACACACACTTGTGCTGCTTTAATTGCTGGTCTCAATAGATAGATAGGATACTGATCTTTATAGATTTATGATTTTTAAACATGAGATCGATAGATGGATAGAAAGATAGATAACAGAAAGATATTAGATGATAGTTCGATAATAGATAGATAATAGATGATAGATAGATAGATAGATAATAGAGAGATAGATGGATAGAAAGATAGATAATAGATAGATATTAGATGATAGATAGATAGATGTGGTACAGAGGTAGCAGTTGTATCCTGTTCTTGATGTCTGACGGCCCAAATATCCATATACTGCATGCACCTGTGTTATAAATGGCACATGGATGATCAGACCCGGTACTGATTTTGCTTATGCATGGCATGTCAGAAGAGCAAACAGAAGGATATATTATATATATATATATATATATACACACACATACATACATACATATATACACATACATATATATACATATATATACACACACATACACCAACAGACTGACAGACGGACCCGTTTTGGGAAATCATGCAGCTCCTCTCTAGCACTGACCTTGACACTACCTCAGGGGGTTGGTACGGGGATCATGTTTAGGCAGTGCGGTGTCGTTTCACTGTTCACAAGGACGATTTGGACATGACGGAGGAATCAGCAGAGGGATCAGTACAATCTCCGACACTCCTGGATGCATCTGGTGCGCTGAGCTAGCCGGACAGCGGAAGGTAGACCCATAAATTCATCTCTCCAGCCATGCCGGGGTTATTTTATATATTCATCCTGGTTTCTCCATCCTGACCATTATACATGGGGAACCCAAACTGTGAGATCAGAAACAATGTTACAACCTGCAAGTCAACTCCACCAGTTTGCAAAAAGTCTGATTCAATGCGTTAGCAAATAAAGATGGGGACACTCATGATGGGGCAAATGTTTAATTTATCTGCAGCGCCCCTACAGGGGAAACAAAGTATTGCACAATTTTTATTGAAATCAGGCCCTGAGAAGAGAGAGAGCGAGACACTCTTTGGGAAAGAATTCAGCATCCAGAGTAAGAGGACAGGAACCCCGTTGCATACACGTACCAACATTTATTTTAGCATTCAGCGCATTTAATAAAGTGTTTTACCAAACAGATGATACCTTTCAGAAAATCAGGAAGGGGCAAGAAAGTTGTGACTACTTATCTATCCTGTTGTGAACAATAAGAACAAGCAGAGCTGCAGTGTAAAGCAAGGAGCGGACAATCCCTTGACTCCCTCAGGCTCCAATAGACAATGCAGCTCAGCTGGAGTCGCAGACAGAACAGTCAGGCAAGCGATTCCCATAAGGTGTGAGGGGCTGCAGCCATAATTTACCTGCACCTACTCCTTTTATTTAAGATCCCGTCTGTCTCCTCCGGTCCCCGGCTCTGCAGTGAGAGCAGCTGCTTAATCCTCGCCTCTCCAGGAATGTGGTGGATTAGGCCACATCTTACAGAGCAAACAGATAATGAGCTCATAAATAGCGCGCTTACATTACCGCGAGCAGGGCGCGTTATACTCCGGGAGAAATGGCGCTACACACGCCGCATACCATAAAGATTAAGTGCCCCAAGTACTTACACGCTATTCCGGAGGCCGCGGGAGCCTAAGTGCCCTATACAGTCTTAGTTCCAATCATTTTAGCAGAAAACACCAGCTTATTACACACAAAACGGCATTGTAAGAGGAAGCTTCAAAGAGTAACTCAATTTCTACATCATCTATTGTTCTCTGTTATCAGCCATTTCTGGATAGGGAGATAGACTATTTTGCTTCCTCCACGATTATCACTTTATGACCCAAAAGAACCTTCAGAAAGATTTAGGGGTATTCTCATTTTTTTTTTTTAAATAAAAGTGATGACTTATCACTCAGATCCCATTATGATGCCCTCTGGGACCTGACTGACGCTAAGAATTAAAGGGACACAGCGCTAATTCAGTTCTGTGGTCCCTTTCTAGGAGTCACTAAAGACTCCTGGTGGGGTCTCAGCTCTGGGACCTCGGCCAATTTTAAAATTTATGGGGACACAGCGATAACGCAGTTAAGTGGCCTTTTCACAGCTTTTTGATAGCGCACATTGGCAAGAATAATCTCAGGATCCAAGAAGCTGGACCTCTCCCAATCATAGTGATGCTACCACTAGGATCCCTTTATAATTGGTGGGATCTGACCTTGACCGATCCTGACAATGAGGGGGTGACTGCACCGAATCCTTATTACTGTTTTTTTTTTTATCACAGCTGCCATCATTTTGCAAATATTGTGCAAGATTTCAGGACTGGGGGTTCCAAAGGCTGGACCTCCACAGATCATGAAGCGGTGGCTTTCCCAATCTTTTTATCAACGAGATCTTGTCACTTGTATCAATGACATATTGGAGGGTCATTTCGCTTGGATCAGATGAATAAGGTTGATTTCCTCCACAGACAGCACCACCTCTGTCTACAGGCTGGAGGGCGTATTGCAGCCTGGCCCATTCACTTCAATGATGTGGAGTCGCACGGTTTCAGCCGCCATACTTCCCAATCCTGTACATTCCCTTTTGACCAGGCGCTATCCTGGCGGCCCTATATAGGAAGTGATGACATCACACCTCACGGTAAATGACATCACTGACTGTATTGAATACATAGGACTTAATGAATCCCCGAAATAAAGACCCAATGAAAGAATAAAGCCGCTTTTATGAGCGAGCGATAATTTGCTAATGACTGTGAGAGATTACAACCTCGTAATCTTCCGTTCTCCTCCTCTCGCTGTTCCGTAAATGCCCGCCGCCATTACCAATCTTTAAAGCCGACTTTAAGTGGTGCAGATAAACCCGATGGCTTCAAATGAGGGAACATTACAATAATAGACTCATTTGCTAATGACAATAAATTAGGTCTTCTCCCAGCATATTCATTCAAAAATTAATTCTGATGTCGCTCCGCGGCGCAAATGTAAAAATAATTACATTTTACAACACACTTCTGCTAATTGCATCTGATGCTTCCAGCTTCTTTATCACAGGCCCGATCCGCACAGCTCCCATGAAGCCGCCATCGCTTCCTACACGGAGCCGGCTTCTCCTCCGCTCCCGCCATCCTCGCTCCACGCAGGGACACAAAACCCTCATGATATATGATCGGCAAGGCCTCTTCTAATTGGAGGAGCGTCAAAATGAAGCGCGCTGGCTGTGCCGTACAGGACGCCATTCATTCTCATCTATGCCGCGCGATGCGCTGCCATAACCATTCATCAGGTCAGAAGAAAAGATCTGAGCAATACGTGACACCTCCGTAATCCAGAGTGCTCTGCAAGAATAATCCAAGATGTTATTCAGAATGTTCTGCTACAGTCCAATAATCCAGAATGTACTGCTACAGTCCAATAATCCAGAATGTTCTGCTACAGTCCAATATTCCAGAATGTTCTGCTACAGTCCAATATTCCAGAATGTTCTGCTACAGTCCAATATTCCAGAATGTTCTGCTACAGTCCAATATTCCAGAATGTTCTGCTACAGTCCAATATTCCAGAATGTTCTGCTACAGTCCAATATTCCAGAATGTTCTGCTACAGTCCAATAATCCAGAATGTACTGCTGCAGTCCAATATTCCAGAATGTACTGCTGCAGTCCAATAATCCAGAATGTACTGCTACAGACCAATAATCCAGAATATACTGCTACAGACCAAATAATCCAGAATATACTGTTACAGACCAATAATCCAGAATATACTGCTACAGGCCAATAATCCAGAATATACTGCTACAGACCAATAATCCAGAATATACTGTTACAGACCAATAATCCAGAATGTACTGCTGCAGTCCAATAATCCAGAATGTACTGCTACAGTCCAATAATCCAGAATGTTCTGCTACAGTCCAATAACCCAGAATATACTGCTACAGTCCAATAACCCAGAATATACTGCTACAGGCCAATAATCCAGAATATACTTCTACAGTCCAATAATCCAGAATATACTGCTACAGTCCAATAATTCAGAAAGTACTGCTGCAAGACCAATAATCCAGAATATACTGCTACAGACCAATAATCCAGAATATTACTGCTACAGACCAATAATCCAGAATATACTGCTACAGACCAATAATCCAGAATATACGGCTACAGACCAATAATCCAGAATATACTGCTACAGTCCAATAATTCAGAAAGTACTGCTGCAAGACCAATAATCCAGAATATACTGCTACAGACCAATAATCCAGAATATTACTGCTACAGACCAATAATCCAGAATATACTGCTACAGACCAATAATCCAGAATATACTGCTACAGACCAATAATCCAGAATATACTGCTACAGACCAATAATCCAGAATATTTTCCTACAGTCCAATAATCCAGAATGTTCTGCTACAGTCCAATAATCCAGAATGTACTGCTACAGTCCAATAATCCAGAATGTTCTGCTGCAGAGCAATAATCCAGAAAATACTGCTACAGACCAATAATCCAGAAATACTGCTACAGACCAATAATGCAGAAAATACTGCTACAGACCAATAATCCAGAATGTACTGCTACAGACCAATAATCCAGAATATACTGCTACAGTCCAGTAATGCAACATGCTCTACTGCAGACCAATAGTGAAGAATTTTCTTCCAGAGCCCAATAATCCAGAAGATAGTGTCGGGGCCCAATAATCTAGAATGCTATCCAACAGTCTAACAATTCAGAATGCTCCTTCTGCCCAATAATCAAGACTCTTCTCCTATAGCACAATAATCTAGACTATTCTGATACAACCCAATAATCCAGAATGTTTCCATACATGTTAATAATTCAGAATGTTCTGTTACAGCACACCTACTGCTCAATAATCCAGAATCATCGAGATCAGAAAAAAAACAATGAACCTTTTTTATACCTCAATGCTCCTAAACCCAGATGTCGGATTATCAGATTTCTACTCCTCACTGTCCATTTGATAATCCGGACATCATCTAGACACTGGTGGGGCCATGATTATCCTGGAATATATTTACCGTATATGTAGCACATAGTGCGTATCTCCCCCCTTCACCACGCTGGACACAGCGACAGAGTGATTAAGATCCGGGATGGGTTGAAACTTCTCCAAATAGTCGCCTATGTCCCCACATAATGCTCCACAACCGAGTGCAGCTGATTATTCTTTTCTATAGATATGCCATTTTGTAAAGATGGCGGAAACCCTCCCTGGGAGCTGGAAAGCAACTATAAAGGTGGGTAAATATCCCATCAACAGAACAGGTGAACTCAAAGCTTATTGCCCACAGCTGAGGGTTTGTTACAAATGCAACACAATCCTCTGTGAGCTGAACACATCATCAGCACTGAAGAATCCTGTCCTGAGAGTTGCTACAATGTATCAGTCTGGAGGTCTCTCTCTTTATGATTAGGTCGGGGGTTCTCTGGACAGAATACAACCGTAACAAACCCTCATGAGAGACTACAAAATATCACTAAACATTGAGACAAGTGATACTTATTTTATAGCACAATAATAACGACAACTCTCAGGACTTTATTAAAGACTTGATGAGGCTCAGGCCGAGATGGAAAATAATGATAATAAATCTCACTGCAAATGAAGAAGTCGTCCCCGGAGAGTCATCCACTCATGTGTCTCTAATCGTACCTACAGGTCCACGGGGCCACAATGTCCATATCACACATAATGAAGAGACACATATAGAGAACGGCAGCAGAAATCACCCAATACAGCCCAGAAGATGTACGATAGTCGTCTGTAATCATGTCCTCTTATTATGTGTCAAACGTATCAGGAAAATGTTCTATTTAATATCTAATTATCTGCTATCAAACAAAGAAGCTTTATCGGCCGGACAAAATACATATTAGTTTTGATAATAGGTATAGGGACTGCAGGAATGATAAATAGGGCACATCCAAGGTGGAGGCTATGGAAGTCCAGGGAATATCATAGTTTTCTTTCTCGCAGCCCATGGCATGGCTATCTATCTATATATCTATATCTATTATCTATCTATTACCTCTTTATCATCCATCTATTTATTATCTATCTATTATCTCTCTATCATCCATCTATTTATCTATTATCTATCATCTATTATCTATCAATTATCTCTCTATCATCCATCTCCTGGCCCAGTACAGCAGCCCGTCTCCTGGCCCAGTACAGCAGCCCGTCTCCTGGCCCAGTACAGCAGCCCGTCTCCTGGCCCAGTACAGCAGCCCGTCTCCTGGCCCAGTACAGCAGCCCGTCTCCTGGCCCAGTACAGCAGCCCGTCTCCTGGCCCAGTACAGCAGCCCGTCTCCTGGCCCAGTACAGCAGCCCGTCTCCTGGCCCAGTACAGCAGCCCGTCTCCTGGCCCAGTACAGCAGCCCGTCTCCTGGCCCAGTACAGCAGCCCGTCTCCTGGCCCAGTACAGCAGCCCGTCTCCTGGCCCAGTACAGCAGCCCGTCTCCTGGCCCAGTACAGCAGCCCGTCTCCTGGCCCAGTACAGCAGCCCGTCTCCTGGCCCAGTACAGCAGACCATCTCCTGGCCCAGTACAGCAGACCATCTCATGGCCCAGTACAGCAGACCATCTCATGGCCCAGTACAGCAGACCATCTCATGGCCCAGTACAGCAGACCATCTCATGGCCCAGTACAGCAGACCATCTCATGGCCCAGTACAGCAGGCTATTTCCACCCTTGGTCACAGACGGTGCCTGGGATCTGGTCCGGTGGCCTCGCAGGACAAGAACCTCGCATCGCCTGTATTCCATCCTGATTAAATCAGAGACTTCACAAGACGTTACTTGTCTGTCGGCGAACTGGACGGTAAACAGAAGAGAAAGTTCAGCCGCCTCTAATAGGATCTGACAGGGAATCTTTCCTACAAGTCCTGGCATTGTGACGGGTTAAGAGACAGCGGGCATTAATCCTATACTATCTATTGCCAAACTTCCTTTTTGTGGTCAGCTGAAAAGCTGTGTGGTCGCCTACGACAGCCCGAAGCGTCGATGTGCGCTCCAACACGGGAAAGTGAGGCCGTCATATGGTGGAGAGAAAAAAAAAAGGAAGAAAAACCGCAACCAACCCACTTGCTTCTGCCTTCCTCCCAAATGTAACCTCGAGCTATTCTGCGAGCGCTCCGCTTCTCTTTTTTTCGGGATAATTTAAACCATACAGAGCTCGCTGCGCTGCCACGTTTCAGCCTGCGCATTCCAATCTAATCTCTGCACTTTAATAACTGACATTTTATATTCCTCTCCCAACACTGACCCCGCAGAGACAACACTGCTACATCCAAACTAATCACTGCAAATGGACAAACACAGAGGAGCGGCGAAAGCAAACCACAAAAAGTCCAGAACATCTTACAGAAAAACATCTGTCTGCTCAAACCATTGCACAACACAGAAGTTCTGCAGCCGCTGATATCATTCACGTGTCAAGATCTCCACTTGCTGTCATGATTGGAAGCTTTCTAGTCTACAGAGGCAGAAAACCTGTACAAAGCTGAGAATTCTCACAGCTGAGAGTTTGTTACTCTTCTATCCAGTCTAGATAATCTATGAGCTAAAAACTATGAACTCTAGACTGACACATTGTAACAAACTATCAGGACAGCAGAGAGTTCTGTGCTCCTGGTGTGTTTAGCTCACAGAGGATTGTCTACAATGGATACACTTGTAACAACCTGAAAACTAAAAATGTTCTACAGATTCTAATGTTTTTGTGAAAAAGATTCTCCAGAGTGGACAGGAAATAAAACTTCACGTTTAATATTGAAACATTAAAATGACATGTAGTGGATAAACTTGGAAGACCAGGATGGCTCGCGACCGACGCGTTTCAACCGTGAGGTCTTAATCATGATACTTGATACATGATAAATTTTGGCCCTTATTCATTATCTGCACTCTTTTTTTTAAGTTACTTTTCTTTCGGCCTTGTAGTATTTCATTGACGTTGTTTGTGCCAAATTTATGAATTTTTGGGCAACGTCAAAATGGTTCTTTTTGTCTTTTTAGAGCAAAAAAGTTGCATGGTTTACAAAATGTGCAACTAATTGTCACAAATTTTGGAAAAGTTGCAAGTTATGTGAAAATATCTGTAAACCCTTAACAATTAAAAACTTAAAATAAATAAACAAACAAACTCAATCAAATGAAAAAGGCACAAATGGAAAGATGAATGTGGTGCAGACAAAAAGAAAGGCGCAAAACACTAAAAACTTGTTGAAAAACAGGCGCAAATGCAATTACAAATTGGGATCCTTCTGCTTTAAAGTTTCTACAAGACGTCAGTGAAGAAGATCACTCCTGTTTACATCCAAAAAACCTCTACAGACCTAACACTTCTTGTTATATCTGTATCAAGTCAAGACAATCCTCTGTGAGCTGCTGGTGGGCTTAGCACACAGAGGATAGTCTAGGATGAATACAACTGTAGCCAACCCTCATCTGTATAACACATTTTCTGCAAGGATCCAACATGCGTTTTAGGATCTCTGCGAGCTGTCATTCAATAGAAACATTCCTTTTAATATTCTAAGTCTGACATCCAGTACAAAGCTAATGCTGAGGGTTTGTTACAATTGTATCCAATCTAAACAATTCTCTGTGAGCTAAACTGGCTGGACTGCAGACTGATACATTGTAGCAAACTCAAAACTGGGGAAAGATTTCTGCCGCTAATGTAGTTTGCCCATAGAGAAATGTCTAGACTGGATACAACTGTAGCAAACCCCCAGATGTGAAAAGTATTAGGTCTGTGCAGGTTTTCAGTCTCTGCACGGAGGGAATGGCTGCCGTAATAACATAGGAGCGCTGTCATTGACTCGCCTGACCTGTATACAGCCTGTTATACCGGTTAGCAGATCTAAAATCAAATAAAACGACAGAACGGCCTCCAGGGCAGGAATATTGAATAAAAAAATGTTCAGCATTTAGCCCCATCCATCAAATACTTGTAAGGACAAAAAAAAGTATTACATTAGGAAAATGAGCGAGATGGCCAACCATCTATCACCAGAACCAAAAACCTAATCATCATGCCACGGCTGAGGAAAATGGCTCATCTGACAAAGGATCTGTGTGCAATGTACTACAAGTGTCAGCATGCTCATAGCTTGAAAACCATGGTATGCCTAGACTGACCAGATAAACGCTTCATGTTACGTAACCAAATCTTCAAATTTATCACAAAAAAATGAAAGAAGCAATGTTGCAAAAATCTCCCAGCAACTTATGTACACAGCTGTGTTTCCATGGTTACAGACTACAAACAAACCAGGTGTAGTCTGATCCTACAGTCCCGTGCACTGCACTCACTGTGTCCTCCATTAAGATAGCGAGAGAAGAGGAAGATGAAGTGCAGTAACACAGGACCTCAGGACCAGACTACAAAAGTTCTGTTTGTAGTCTGTAACCATGGAGACACATAGGTTTGCATAGTGGATGCATACATAAAACGGTGGAATTTTTCTTTTTGAATCATAGCTATTTGTAAAGTTGCGTGAATTTCATTTTTTTTTCAGATGCATTGGAGCAGTGGCTGCAGAAGTGAGAGCACCCTTAATAACCATGAATGGCTGATCATGGGTCGCGTATTAGTCAGGGACTGTTTGCTGTTCTTTATTTGCAGGAAGCCGGGACACAAAGTCCATTCTATTCAGACCTGCAGCCAAGTTCAAAAACAAGGTCACAACCCTACAGGGTGAAGCAAAAGTCACCTAATCCCAGGATTTGCCAATGTGTCTGAAGAGTGGACGGCTTACCTCTGTGACCCCAAGAAACCGGGCGAACGGGGGTCCCCTGAGCTCTAGATGACTACTCTTCCATTAAAGGGGTTTTCTCCAACATAAACATTTATATCATATTCACAAGTATACCAAAAATGTCTGATTGGTGGTAATCCAGCCTCCTCTGAGACTGGACCAGCACCTATTACATCGGGTGATGGGCACATAGGGGCGTAACTGTATTTGGTGCAGGGGTTGCAATCACACCGTACAGTGCTAACTACTGAGTCACTGTGTACAGTGCTAACCACCGAAACTTACAGTGCTAACCACTGAGTCATTGTGTACAGTGCTAACCACTGAGCCACTGTGTACAGTGCTAACCGCTGAGCCACCGTACAGTGCTATCCACTGAGCCACCATACAGTGCTATCCACTGAGCCACCGTACAGTGCTATCCACTGAGCCACCGTACAGTGCTATCCACTGAGCCACCGTACAGTGCTATCCACTGAGCCACCGTACAGCGCTAACCCGAGTTACCGTAGAGTGATAACCACTGAGCCACCGTGCTTTCCATCAGTTCTTTATGGCATAAAGGTCTATAGGAAGACCCCATTGGTGAGACTCCCCCCAGCACATAAAGATTATCCTCCCATAAATAAGTATAGGACAATCTACAGCAAGGAACTTTTCAAAATTTCATTGACAGCTTGGTCAATATCGCTGTAATGGAGAGGAACTGACTTTCCCAGTCTTCTGAATGGCAGGGGTATGGCAGAGCGGTGTACTGATGCATACTGGGACAGATCTGCTGCTCAGGATCTCGGGAAAGCTGGATGCTGGCAGCGATACTAGACATCCGGCTGATGGACGCTGCCCCCCCCCCCCCCCCCGTGCTCTTACCTACATTTTATACCACCTTCTCCGCTCCCTGGCACCAGCAGTGAGGCGGCGGCACGCTGCCATATGGCGTATGCTATACATTCTCCAACATATCGCTTTTTTTCCTATTGCACATTTCCAGTCGAACAATTTAACAATATGTTACAGAAATCTCAGTTTATTTTGCACGCCCAAGAGAGAAAACAAACTGTACGGATCTGCGCCGACTGCCCCTGCGAGGCCCGACGGGAGCCCTCACCGCAGGCGGCTATATATGTACAATACAGGGTGTGTGCTGGGGACAGATGAGTTCATATGTCGGCCCTATCCCTGCCCCGAGGCCACAGTAATGCAGCGGACTACCTGGGGGAGAGGAGTAAGGTAACGGATACCGGCCCCGTGACAGAGGGGGCAGGTGGGGTCACCGCATCATCAACTCTTCATGGGGTTTTCCAGTTTTACGTAAAGTTCAGTCGTAGTATGGAGAGAAAATCTGCAACTTTCCAACAGACTTTGGGCTTCATTTACTTTTCATCTTAAGATCTCTGCTTGCTGTTTCACAGAGGAGGATTCCATTCTAGACAGACAATCCTGTGTTAGCTAAACAGACAGGAGTCCAGACTGATACCTTGCAATAAACTGTCAGGACAGGAGGGAGAGCTCTGCTTACGGATATGTTCAGCTGGCAAGCTGTCTATTCACTGACAGCAAACGGAGGTTACAGCAGCTAGAAGCACAGTAGGACAGATCACAGGATCACCTAGAATAAGTGCAATGGAGACAATTGTATTTACAGATTGCAGCACTGTCACATATATAGGGATCGATAGCAAGTACTGTTCATCCTGAGCCTCCTGGTGCAGCAGAAAAGAATATAAAATGTCCCATAGAGAAGTGGGAATACGGCTTTAAATTGACGGCATTATGTGGACACAGTACTTAATAAATGAGTATGTCTAATAAGACGCACCAGGGCTTAGTGTTAGTGTTCCAAGTGGAGGATAGTGACAAGGTGCCTGGAGAAGTAAAGGTCAGTGTGATCCAGAAATCCAGGGCACTTTTATTCATTGACACAGAAGACTAATCACAAGATCAATAGACCATGTGATTAGCTTCTCCTAGAGGGGAGTCTGGGATAAACAGGCTGCAAATGTTCTTCCTACAGAGAAATATCTGCATCAATCCCAACAGTGAGGAAGGGAAGAAGGAAGGGAGAAAGGAAGGAAGGGACAAAGGAAGGAAGGGAGAAAGGAAGGAAGGGAGAAAGGAAGGAAGGGAGAAAGGAAGGAAGGGAGAAAGGAAGGAAGAGAGAAAGGAAGGAAGAGAGAAAGGAAGGAAGGGAGAAAGGAAGGGAGGAAGGAAAGAAGGAAGGAAGGGAAAAAGGAAAGGAAGGAAGGAAAGGAAGGAAGGGAAGGAAGGAAAGGAAGGAAGGAAAGGAAGGAAGGAAGGAAGGAAGGAAGGAAGGAAGGAAGGAAGGAAGGAAGGGAGGGAGGAAGGGAGGGAGGAAGGGAGGGAGGGAGGAAGGGAGGGAGGGAGGAAGGAAGGAAGGAAGGGAGGAAGGGAGGGAGGAAGGGAGGGAGGAAGGGAGGGAGGAAGGGAGGGAGGAAGGGAGGGAGGAGGGAGGAAGGGAGGGAGGGAGGGAGGGAGGAAGGAAGGAAGGGAGGAAGGGAGGAATGAAGGAAGGAAGGAATGAAAGAAGGGAGGAGGGAGGGAGGGAGGAAGGGAGGGAGGGAGGAAGGGAGGGAGGGAGGAGGGAGGGAGGGAGGAAGGAAGGAAGGGAGGAAGGGAGGAATGAAGGGAGGAAGGGAGGAATGAAGGAAGGAAGGAATGAAAGAAGGGAGGAATGAAGGAAGGGAGGGAAGAAGGGAGGAATGAAGGAAGGGAGAAAGGAAGGAATGAAGGGAAGAAGGATGGGAGGGAAGAAGGATGGGTGGGAAGAAGGATGGGTGGGAAGAAGGAATTAAGGAAGGGAGGAACAAGGGAAGGGAAGAAGGAAGGGAGGAGGGAATGAAGTTACTGTGTACAGTCATTACATTACTGATCCAGAGTTACATTCTGAATTAGGGTATGTTCCCACGGTCAGTAAACGCTGCAGGTTGGACATTGCGTATATCCACAGTGTCCAACCCGCAGCGGTCAGATGTTACAGCATAGTGGATGGGATTTCAAGAAACCCCATCTCCACTATGCGAGCAGGGACGCCTGTTATGATCTGGTGACCTTGGAGCCGCATGAAAACTTTCTCTGGAGTCGGTGGAACCTGTACTGACCGCAAATCCTGAACTAACACCGCAACTAGAAGTAGCCGTGGGGTGTGCCTAACAAACCCTAGACACCTCGACACAGCCGGAGGACTAAATACCCCTATAGATGGAAGTAGGAATGCTATCTTGCCTCAGAGCAGACCCCCAAAGGATAGGCAGCCCCCCACGAATAATGACTGTGAGTAGAAGAATAGACAAACGCAGGTAGAAAACAGGATTTAGCAAAAGAGGCCACTCTAGCTAAATAGGAAAGGATAGGACAGATTACTAGGCGGTCAGTATTAAAACCCTTCCAAAAATATCCACAACAGATAATACAAAAAGTTCCACAATCTAACTAAAGACATGGAATGTATATCTGCCACTCCAGAGAATCCAACAAGACTGAGAAAATACTGACACAATCTAAGCTGGACAAGAAAACACAAAGAATAGCACTGAATTGTGAAGCACACAGCATGTATGCCACAGGAAAAAAAAACAGACACTTATCTTTGCTGATTTGGCAGAAAGGCAGGAGGAACAGGCAGAGGTCCTACACCTCCCAACAACAATTGACAACTGGCAAGGACTAATGAATCCTGCACACCTAAATACCCCAGTCAGAACTGCAATCAGCAGACACACCTGACCAGGACTGCAACCCAGGGACAACTGCATTACCACCTACTACCACCGGAGGGAACCCAAAAGCAGAATTCACAACAGACGCCTCTGGCTTCCCTGCGGAGACGTACATGCAGCGCGTCTTTCCAGACTGCAGCATGTCAATTTACCTTGTGGAAAAGCTCAGTCTCTGCAAGATAAATATCACCATTCAATGTATAGGATGCGGCGATTCCGCACAGTTCAATGAATACATGAGGATTCACCTGCGTTCAAAAGCCGGCAGCGCTTTGAACGGAGCGGACATGTGCTGCATCCAAAGCGCTGCCTAATACTGACCGTGGGGACGTAGCCTTATACCCCAGAGCTGCACTCATTATTCTGCTGGTGCAGTCACTGTGTACATACATTACTGATCCTGAGTTATGTCCTATGTTATACTCCAGAGCTGCACTCACTATTCTGCATATGAACAATAAATGGTGCTCACAGATAGACATACCCTTTAAGGCCGAGGTGCCTCAGGGGTCCTAGTGAGAGGCGGCCATAAAGAGCAGCTCCTGTAATGAGTCCGTGTATCCTCCATGTATCTGTCAGCCCTCGGCTATTCCACATCGGAGCACATTTCACACATAAAAGCTGTTTCGAATTACACTGTACACAATATTTGAATTAATTTTTTATACCCACTTGAGTGAGGGAATGTGGCCGGCCTGTCAATGACCCTGGGTGGTCTCGCTCATCTCTGGTGGGTGACGCCTTGACACTGCAGTCTGCGGACTCTGGAGGAACATTGTGCATCGATCGCTGAACTTACATGAACTGGATAATGCCTGATTTTCATGCAGATTATGCTCCGGTCCGGCCGTCGCTCTACAACTTCATACTTTAATTTTAAAGGACCATAAATCTCCTCTCTTTCTGCGCTTACACACTGTGACGACCCCACTGCCGCCCACACTGAGCTCACCTTCAAATAAATACAGCCTGTTTGTAAAATTAGAAAGTAAGCTTTACACTCAATAATATTATGAATAACATTATTTCTTGTTTATTGTAATATTTACAAACACATATAGTGATAAGAATAAGGTCTCAGAGCAGCACAGAGTATTTCAGAAGAGGCAGGAATGGAGTGCGCCATTCTTGGTGCAGACACTGACCTGGACTGGTTGCATGTGACAAGGGCAGTGGCATCATGAGAAGGGTAATGGAGGTTAGAGAATAGAAGCAGCAGGGTCCCTGAGCAGCACAGAGTATTTCAGGAGATAAGCATCACATCCTGGCAGTGACCTTTACAGGAAGGTATGTGACAGCAGCAGGTTCATGGAGGTTTACAGAGGCAAGTATGGGACCACAGATTGCTGATTAGATAACAGAAGGGGCAGGATCCCCAGCAGCACAGAGTATTTCAGGGTAAATGTGTTCTGATATTTGAGTGATCAAACTGACATGTATGTGACAGTACAGGGTGCTGAAGAGAGTAACAGGATCAATTAAGGGTGCACAGTAATGAGACCACAGACGGAGCATGGTCTCCAGCAGAACAGAGTTCAGGAGATAAGTAAGCTGATAGGGGCAAGGACCATGGCAAGATATGTGTCAGTATCACATTCATATTGGGGAGGATTAAGGGTCAATGATGGGAGCACAGATGAAAAATGTAATCATAGAAAGAGCAAAATGCCCAGCAGCACAGAGTATTTCAGAGGATGTGAGCAGATCTCACAAGGCGAGTGATATGGACAGGGAACTATGTGACACTAACACATTCATGGTGGGGAGGGTGATAGGGTAACTTAGGGAACCTTAGATTGACAATTTGATCATAGAGAGAGCAGGTCCCCCAGCAGCACAGAGTATTTCAGAGGATGTGTGCTGCTGATCTAACGAGGGCGGTGATATGGATGGGGATGAAAGTGACATTAGCAGGTCCAGGTGGGATGGATTAAAGCAGTGTTCCCCAGCTCCAGCCCTCAAGAGCCACCAACAGGTCAGGTATTCAGGATTTCCTTTGTATTGCACGGATGATAATAGCAGAACCTTCACAGGCAACAAGTCCATCGCGTGGGCAATACTAAGGAAATCCTGAAAACATGACGTGTTGGTGGCTCTTGAGGGCTGGAGTTGGGGAACACTGGATTAAGGGGTCAATTAGGGAACCATGGATAATTAGATACAAAAAGAAACAGGTCCGTCGCAGCACAGAGTGTTTCAGGAAGAGTTCAAATTTCAGGTCCAAGGCCACTAACTATACCATCTATCATCTGCCTCGGTCATCCTGGAGGAAGATGTCTCCATCCAGTTTCTGGTGCTCCTCAGTAGTCTACGGCGCCTTAGGGTCTTCACACTGCGGTCTGCAGCCAACGGGCGATGGAAACCTGAGCAGGTCTTAAGGGGTTAATCATCAGCTTGACTCCTATGCAGAAAGAAACCCTTCAGATGTGTGCGAGTGGCTGAGGGCTGCGGCATTGGGAGCATGGAGCAATTCAGGATTACTGGAGTGCGGCACATTTTTGAGAACTACTTGAGCATGAGAAGAGGCGACTCCTGAAAACGGCAAATATCGGTTCGGCTTCTTCCTTAAAGGTGCAACGTAAAACATTCAACTTTCCTCAAGAATGTGGCCTGCAGTGTAGAAACCCACGGAGGCCTAGCATGAGCCGTCCACCGCCCCGGAGGGCCCACCTGCAGCACATAGCGCAGCACATCGCGCAGCCGTGGTCTTCGCCCTTGTTTATGTAACCCCAGTGAGGGGCTGCGGTCTATGGCGGATGATTGCTAGCAGCTGTATTATGACAGGTTACAGCGAGGTGGTCATCGCTACAGATGTTCCTATAATTGCAGGGGAAGGGGGGATTTTTACTAACAAACAACCTATCAAGTCATAACGTGGAACATGTTACCAAGTCTGACGAGCCGGACGGCGATGGAGCGCAACATACGGCGAATCCACCATGACGGAAAAAAGGAACGGCAATTTGTGCGAAAGGTCAATCAAAAAGAAAAAAAGAGAGACAAAACCCATTCATAGCTCGATCTGCACCCCCTCTCCAGGAGACGGAAAATGGAATCCGTTATTGGTGTCATTTGTCACATTGCTGTGGCCCCATAAAATGCCAGAATGGGGGACGAGTTCCTCCGTGTTCAATTGTTGAAGAACCGAGAAGGAGCAGAAGCGAGAAACTGCCTGAGCATATGCCTACCACTCCATTCAGGTCTATGGCACAGAGGATATGAAGATAGTCGCATCATAGACCTGCATGAATAGGGAGGGCGCATGCGCAATGTGCAGAACCACTCTAGTCACCTAGAGAACGATCTGAACACCAGCAGAGAACAAGGGATGCATGCGCCCTGCCCCTCCATTCACTTCTATCAGAATACTGTGCAATGCTCAGGTATCTTCTCCAGTGCCATAGACTTGAATGAAGTAGTAGAGCACATGCGCAATTTGCAGCGCAATTCTATTCCTCCAGGGATTGATCTTGCAATCAGGGAACAACAGGGGACACATGCGCCATGCCCCTCCATTCAATTCTATCTGATTGCTGTGCTCATGTTTCTTTTCAAGTGCCATAGACTTCAAAGAAGTAGTAAAGCGCATGGAAAATTAGCAGCTCCATTCTACTCATCTTGAGAACATTTTAACTACCAGGGAAGAACAAAGGACAAAGCGAGAATGACAATGAGGTAGTAGGGCGCATGCGCATCTTGCAGCTCCACTATATTTCTCCAGGGTTTGATCTTGCGACCAGAGGAGAACACTTAGTGCAATGAAGTGGCAGATGGAGCAGACGCCACACCGATCCATACTACCCCGCAGCCAGACTGGGGCGCATGCGCAATCTGCTGTGCTGGCGCATGCACGACCTGCTGTGCTGGCGCATGCGCGACTGGGTGCATCACTTTACTCCTCCGAGCTGTGATCTTGCAAAAAGGTGACCGAGACACAAGTCCCCAATTCCAGAGATCGTCGTGGACCTACATTAATCAGATATCCAGTAACTAACACAGACCGAAATAGCCCTTAATTGGGAGCATTTTTCAGGATTAAATGGGAAAACTTTTGCTTCCTCCAAGGAAACAAGTTACATGAAACAAGAATGAACCCAAAATCCAAGGAGCCCATACAGATAAATGAGCAATCAAATGGGGTGTTTGATCTTGGCAAAATATGGCTGCTCTCTTCCAGAAACAGCGCCACTTTAGTCTTAAGGTTATGGGTGGTATTGCAGATTCACTTCAATGCTGCTGAAGTGAGAAATTGGCCTGATTGTGATAGAACCAAAGTCCGGTGACAAAGTGGAGCAAATCTCTCCAGTCGTCCAGCAGGAGCAGGAATATCAGAGCAATGGATGCAGAAAAAATGAGAAAAGTCGAAATGGAAAAGTAAAGAGTCAGTAAAAGGTTAATTCTGAGACAGAAGAGGAAAGAGAAGGCAAACATAACATAAAGGGTAAATCGTCCTTCTAGGGAAACGCTTCCTTTTGCAGCATTAGGGTTTATTTCCCGTTTTATGGCCGGTATAGCACATGGACGAGGTTTACTGAGAGCCGGGGACGAGATTCTCCTGTAGATTTACATATCTG
Organism: Ranitomeya variabilis; assembly: GCF_051348905.1. Lineage (NCBI taxonomy): Eukaryota > Metazoa > Chordata > Amphibia > Anura > Dendrobatidae > Ranitomeya > Ranitomeya variabilis. The sequence goes on from NC_135239.1 coordinate 20,399,444, forward strand.
GACACCTCGGTGGGAAATCCTACAGCGGGATTCATCAAAGGCAACCGCAGATCTTCCCATAGCGGGGGAGGGGCGCGCGACACATTGTATCTTCTTCCACTTGTGGCTTCTTTGTCCATCATTGATGTTATTAGTCAGAATCCCACAAATATTTCTTCAGCTGCTGCACTACGGGGACACCGGCACCTCTCCAATGCACAGTATAGGTTTCAGCTTTTGAAATAATTCGGGACTTTATTCTCTGTCAAATGAGGAAGAATTTAGTATAAAAAAAAACAAAAAAAAAAACAACACAACAGGAGTAAAAACAGTGAGAGACATGATCAACCTGAGATTTACCAGAGAAAAGAGAAATATATCCACAATCTACAGGAAACTTATTCCGGGGCTCCAAAAAGTGACCAAATAAAACAGTGTTATCTAAGGCTGCTTTTACACATCAGTTTTTTGCCGTCAGTCACAATCCGGCGAATTTTGAAAAAAAAAAAAAAAAAGATCCAGCAAAAGTTGCCGCCGGATCCATTTTTTTCTGCTGATTCTTGCTGTTGCCACCTAATACCATATCTAGCGATCTGTTCTATATCTAAAAGAATCCTAATAAAATCCATTACTAAATGCCTGAGGTAGGAAGCCTGCGTCCTACTCCGGCGGACAGTCAGCACAGCCGGGGGGCGCATGTAATACTACATTGCCTGTAAGCAGAGGTTACCTCGCTTTATTCTATTAAGGTACCGTCACACTAAGCGACGCTGCAGCGATAGCGACAGCAATGCCGATCGCTGCAGCGTCGCTGTGTGGTCGCTGGAGAGCTGTCACACAGACCGCTCTCCAGCGACCAGCGATGCCGAGGTCCCCGGGTAACCAGGGTAAACATCGGGTTGCTAAGCGCAGGGCCGCGCTTAGTAACCCGATGTTTACCCTGGTTACCAGCGTAAAAGTTAAAAAAACAAACAGTACATGCTCACCTGCGCGTCCCCCAGCCTCTGCATCCTGACGCTGACTGAGCTCCGGCCCTAACAGCACAGCGGTGACGTCACCGCTGTTGCTTTCACTTTCAGTTTAGGGCCGGCGCTTTAGTGTCAGGAAGCAGAGGCTGGGGGACGCGCAGGTGAGTATGTACTGTTTGTTTTTTTAACTTTTACGTTGGTAACCAGGGTAAACATCGGGTTACTAAGCGCGGCCCTGCGCTTAGTAACCCGATGTTTACCCTGGTTACCAGTGTAAAATATCGCTGGTATCGTCGCTTTTGCTGTCAAACACGGCGATACACGGCGACCTAGCGACCAAATAATGTGCAGACCTTCTAGCAGCGACCAGCAATTTCACAGCGGGATCCAGATCGCTGCTGCGTGTCAAATACAGCGATATCGCCATCCAGGTCGCTGCAACGTCACGGATTGCTGGCGATATCGCCTAGTGTGACGGTACCTTTAAGGTACCTTCACACGAAGCGACGCTGCAGCGATAGCGACAACGATGTCGATCGCTGCAGCGTCGCTGTTTGGTCGCTGGAGAGCTGTCACACAGACCGCTCTCCAGCGATCAACTATGCCGAGGTCCCCTGGTAACCAGGGTAAACATCGGGTAACTAAGCGCAGGGCCGCGCTTAGTAACCCGATGTTTACCCTGGTTACCAGCGTAAAATCTAAAAAAAACAAACAGCACATACTTACATTCACGTCCCCCTGCGTCCACTTCCTGACTGACTGAGCGCCGTACAGTGAGAGCAGAGCGGTGACGTCACCGCTGTGCTGCTTTCACTTTCACTTTGCGGCGCTGAGTCAGAGGAGGAAGCAGACTGCAGGGGACGCAATGTGAGTATGTGCTGTTTGTTTTTTTTACATTTTACGCTAGTAACCAGGGTAAACATCGGGTAACTAAGCGCGGCCCTGCGCTTAGTAACCCGATGTTTACCCTGGTTACCAGTGTAAAATATCGCTGGTATCGTTGCTTTTGCTTTCAAACACAACGATACACAGCGATCGGACGACCAAATAAAGTTCTGGACTTTATTCAGCGACCAGCGACATCACAGCAGGATCCTGATCGCTGCTGCGTGTCAAACGAAACGATATCGCTAGCGAGGACGCTGCAACGTCACGGATTGCTAGCGATATCGTTATAATGTCGTTTCGTGTGAAGGTACCTTTAGTCTCAGCTAAGTGGGATCCTGGTGTCTAATCTGCATCTTCCCTCCACATTAGTGAAGCTATTACTTAGGTCTTAAATGTTTACATATGACGATGTCAGCAGAAAAGGACCACGACTTCCAGCAGACACTTGCATATGCCATACACAAATACAGCCTGACATGATAGTTAATTACACAGAGTAGTGCGCGCCATGCATGAACGCCGCGCTAATGAAACCACTCTGTAAAGTGAAGAAGATCAGCGAGACTTGTTCCAATAACATTCACTTAGGTATATAGATGACTTCATCCAACCCAATTACACAATTTTTTTCCCCTTTTGGCCAGAAAGCGGAGTTCAGATCTTTTGTGTTTTACTTTTTTATCCATGCAAATAGAAACGGGTATCCTCTCCCACAATGCAACACACAAAATAACTTATTTTTAATCTAAGTTAATTCATTTCTTTCCAAATCCATACATATCCAAAGAGATAAATGCTCAAATTTTACCTGCCGGCAGTCACCACTAGAGGGAGCTCACTGCATACAGTTAATACATTGAACTCCATGATAAAACAGTATGCAGTGAGCTCCCTCTTGTGGTGACTGCAGGAAGCAACATATCACTTTTATATCAATGCTGGTGATTGGGATCTTTGTATCAGAAAAACAGAGCTGTGACAAAAAAAAAAATAGATTAAAATAATTCCTAAAATACATTCACTTTAAGAGACAATGTAACATATATATTACTGTGGTTTATGCATGAAAACAAACTCTATCCATATAATACTGAAGGGAGACCCGATTGCTGACCAGGTCCATAATTATTCCTTTTAGTAGTTCTACATATGGGGTTTTAGAAGGTTTTCCCTGCAGGGTCTGCGATGGTGGCTCCTTAATGGGTACATAAAATCAGACTTTTATACTCATTTTAATAGGAGCCACATACAGGTGCATACAAATAGCGCCCCCTAGTGGCAGAACATTGGTGCCAATATTTTTGCATGCAAGTGTGTTGCAGAAAGCAGCCGTGGTGCTGATGCAATCCTGTCTATAGTAGGTGATCACAGGACCATAACCCTAAGGTTAACGTCCCCTGCGGTGACTATAAGCAGCAGATCTCAGGAGCTCGTATTAGACGCGTTATATTTATCACTTGTTTCTTATGCAAACAGTTTCCAAGTAACAGAATTAAAATAGTCCAATAAGAGAGGCCGAATCTTGCAGAGATAATGATTATTGTGTATTTCGTTACAGCGATGAATGCCTGACCCAGTTTATTGTGAATAAAGGAACATTGCCGAAAAAAAGGGAACAGCGCGAGCGTCTCAGCAGGAAGAGAGTTCTGTAAAAACTGCTCAGTATGTGAGTGAAGGAAAAGCAAAGACACTGCCCCCTTCGTCATAGCACTATGACTACAACTCCCAGCGTGCCCTGGAAATCACAGCTTGATGGTGGTGGGAGTGACAACTCCTTTTGAACATTTGTTTTTACAGAATCTCTATTGATGGTCTATCCTTCTGGTCAATGTGTGTCAGAGGTGGTCCACTCCAGAGCCCCAACAACCAGTATTTTTCTAGGCTGTCATGGCTACTACACTGGAGATCTAGCCACTGCGACTTAGCACTACTCCAATGAATGAAGCAGAGCTGAGGCTGAGCTGCAGTACCAGGTTCCGCCACATGGAGACGTGCTACTACATTGGCAGCACGGTGGCTCAGTGGTTAGCATTGCAGCGCTGGGGTCCTGGGTTCAAATCCCACCTTGGACAACATCTGCAAGGAGTTTGTATGTTCTTCTCGTGTTTGCGTGGGTTTCCTCTGGGTTCTCCGGTTTCCTCCCACATTCCAAAGACATACTGATAGGGAATTTAGATTGTGAGCCCCATTGGGGACAGCGATTATAATGTGTGCAAACTGTAAAGAGTTATAATACTATGATAGGAGATTCCTAACTATCAGGATCATGGTTTATTCTAGGTTCTGAAGTTTTAGGCCATGTGCACACGTTCAGTTTTTTTCGCATTTTTTTGCTATAAAAACGTGATAAAAACGCGAAAAAAACGCTTACATATGCCTCCTATTATTTACAGTGTATTCCGCATTTCTTGTGCAAATGTTGCATTTTTTTTCTGCGAAAAAATCGCATCGCGGAAAAAAAAGCAACATGTTCATTAAATTTGCGGAATTGCGGGGATTCCGCACACCTAGGAAAGCATTGATCTGCTTACTTCCCGCACAGGCTGTGCACACCATGCGGGAAGTAAGCAGATTATGTGCGGTCGGTACCCAGGGTGGAGGAGAGGAGACTCTCCTCCACGGACTGAGCACCATATGATTGGTAAAAAAAAAAAATTATTAAAATAAAAAATAGTAATATACTCACCTTCGATGGCCCCCTGAGTCTTCCCGCCTCTCAGCGGTGCATGCTGCCGCTTCCGTTCCTATAGATGGTGTGTGTGAAGGACCTGCGATGACGTCGCGGTCTTGTGATTGGTCGTGTGACCGCTCACGTGACCGCGACGTCATCGAAGGTCCTGCACACACACACCATCTATAGGAACGGACGCCGCTGAGGAGATCGGCTGTCTGCAGGTGAGTATAACCATTTTTTTTATTTTTTTTAAATTATTTTTAAACATTCTATCTTTTACTATTGATGCTGCATAGGCTGCATCAATAGTAAAAAGTTGGTCACACTTGTCAAACACTATGTTTGACAAGTGTGACCAACCTGTCAGTCAGTTTTCCAAGCGATGCTACAGATCGCTTGGAAAACTTTAGCATTCTGCAAGCTAATTTCGCTTGCAAAATGCTAAAAAAAAACGTGAAAAAAACGTAAAAAAAACCGCAAAAAAAAAAAAATGCGTATTTCTTGCAGAAAATTTCCGGTTTTCTTCAGGAAATTTGTGCAAGAAATCCTGACGTGTGCACATACCCTTAGTGTTGTAGGTTTAGCAGTTTTAGATCCTCCCTTCACTCCATTTTATAGTCTTTATCTCAATCACACAATGATAATCTCTTGCCTCCCCTGTACTGAACCCCCTGTAGTAATCAGTGCTGAGATATTAGCAGCATCTCCTCCATTTGTGCAGCGCATTTCATTGATTTATTGATAACTCCTAGGTTCTAGCACCACCCGGTACAATGTGCTGCAGACACGTTCCTGCCTCAGCTCCAGAACATATCCCCCTCCAAACTACGGGGCGGATGAGCTTCTGTAAATACAGAAGTGATGCAAAGAAAAGTTCTGCCACCTCCTAATAAAGTCTGAGGCCATGTGCACACGTTCAGTATTTTTCGCGTTTTTTCGCGATAAAAACACGAAAAAAACGCTAACATATGCCTCCTATTATTTACAGTGTATTCCGCATTTTTTGTGCAAATGTTGCATTTTTTTCCGCGAAAAAAATCGCATTGCGGAAAAAAAAGCAACATGTTCATTAAAAATGCGGAATTGCGGGGATTCCGCACACCTAGGAGTGCATTGATCTGCTTACTTCCCGCACGGGGCTGTGAACACCATGCGGGAAGTAAGCAGATCATGTGCAGTTGGAACCCAGGGTGGAGGAGAGGAGACTCTTCTCCACGGACTGGGCACCATATAATTGGTCAAAAAAAAAAGAATTAAAATAAAAAATAGTCATATACTCACCTTCGATGGCCCCCGGAGTCTTCCCGCCTCTCACCGCTGCATGCTGCCGCTTCGGTTCCTAAAGATGGTGTGGTTCAGGACCTGCGATGACGTCGCTGTCTTGTGATTGGTCGCGAGACCGGTCATGTGACCGCTCACGTGACCGCGACGTCATCGAAGGTCCTGAACCACACCATCTATAGGAACGGACGCCGCTGAGGATATCGGCTGTCTGCAGAGGGTGAGTATAACCATTTTTTTTATTTTTTTATTATTTTTAAACATTCTATCTTTTACTATAGATGCTGCATAAGCAGCATCTATAGTAAAAAGTTGGTCACACTTGTCAAACACTATGTTTGACAAGTGTGACCAACCTGTCAGTCAGTTTTCCAAGCGATGCTACAGATCGCTTGAAAAACTTTAGCATTCTGCAAGCTAATTACGCTTGCAAAATGCTAAAAAAAAAATGGGAAAAAAAATGCAAAAAAAAAATGCGGATTTCTTGCAGAAAATTTCCGGTTTTCTTCAGGAAATTTCTGCAAGAAATCCTGACGTGTGCACATACCCTCAGTCTCCACTCATTACCTTAGTATTTAGATAAGAACCCTCCTAGATAATCCTCCTGAGGATAACACATCAGTATCTGCATCTCTTCTGTAAAGGTACCGTCACATTAAGCGACGCTGCAGCGATATAGACAACGATGCCGATCGCTGCAGCGTCGCTGTTTCGTCGTTGTGTGGTCGCTGGAGAGCTGTCACACAGACAGCTCTCCAGCGACCAACGATGCCGAAGTCCCCGGGTAACCAGGGTAAACATCGGGTTACTAAGCGCAGGGCCGCGCTTAGTAACCCGATGTTTACCCTGGTTACCAGTGTAAATGTAAAAAAAACCAAACACTACATACTTACATTCCGGTGTCTGTCGCGTCCCCCGGCGTCCGCTTCCCTGCACTGTGTAAGCGCCGGCCGTAAAGCAGTGCGGTGACGTCACCGCTGTGCTCTGCTTTACGGCCGGCCGGCGCTGACACAGTGCAGGGAAGCGGACGCCGGGGGACGTGACAGACACCGGAATGTAAGTATGTAGTGTTTGGATTATTTTACATTTACACTGGTAACCAGGGTAAATATCGGGTTACTAAGCGCGGCCCTGCGCTTAGTAACCCGATGTTTACCCTGGTTACCAGTGAAGACATCGCTGAATCAGCGTCACGCATGCCGACTCAGCGATGTCAGCGGGTGATCCAGCGACGAAATAAGGTGCTGGCTTTCTAGCTCCGACCAACGATGTCACAGCAGGATCCTGATCGCTGCTGCGTGTCAAACACAACGATATCGCTATCCAGGATGCTGCAACGTCACGGATCGCTATCGTTATCGTTGTTAAGGCTACGTTCACATTTGCGTTGTGCGCCGCAGCGTCGGCGCCGCAGCGCACAACGCAAACGAAAACGCGGCAAAACGCACGCTAAAACGCTGCGTTTTGCGCCGCATGCGTCGTTTTTGGCCGCAAGTTGGACGCAAAAAAAATGCAACTTGAAGCGTTTCTTGCGTCCAACGCTTGCGGCCATGCGGCGCAAAACGCAGCACAACGCATGTCCATGCGCCCCCATGTTAAATATAGGGGCGCATGACGCATGCGGCGCCGCTGCGGCGCCCGGCGCTGCGGCGCTGACCGCAAATGTGAACGTAGCCTAAGTTGTTCAGTGTGAAGGTACCTTAAGTTTGTAACAATGTATCAGTGCAGGTAATGTGTCCCTCTGTTCAGCTCACAGAGGATGGTCTAGACTGGATACAATTGTAACAAAACCACAGTGAGAATTATCAGCCCTTTACGTTTGGTGGCTGAAAACCTATAAACAAGACAAGATGGTTCTCTTTCACGGACAGCAAGCAGATCCTGAAAAGTGAAGAAATTCTAGTGAAAATCTGCATTTCTCCGTTGAGCTGCATTTTGGCTGCTCTGTTCCTGCAGACAATCAGAAGGCGCTGCGGACCTGTCCGCTCCTATTTTCTGCCAGGCTCAGCTGTCGTGTCCGTATATCTTTAAATGTGCGAGTCAGCACTTTCTGAAGCTGAAAGAAAACAAAAAAATCCTTCGGCCTAGAAGGTCCTAATAACGATCGGGCCTCGCTCGGCGCGGATGATAGATGGGCCTGGCTGCCTCCCATCAAATTCTGAGGCTCCATTAATAAGGTCACAAGGCGACGGTAAATAAAAATAGGGTAAGAGCGAAAAAGATGAGGAAAGAACGTCTGCTAACCTCTGTGCGAAGCGACAGCGAGCGTCACAAACTGCAAAAAAAAAAAAAAAAACACCGCCTCTGAGTGGTATCCTACCGTAACCTACTGTACGTGCACACGTTGAATATTTGCAACAGACTTTTATGCATTAAGGTGTTGGCAGGAAAAACGCTGCATAAAATAAGCATGTTTTTGATGCGTTTTTACTTGCAATTTTTCCCCTTCATGTGAATGGGTGAAAAAAGCTGCAAAAATGCTGAAAGAATGGACGCTGCTGATTTGAAAGAAAACCTGCAATGATGGAAAAAAAATAAGCAGCGGGTGCAGATTTCAGAAATCGCATTCATTTTGCTTGCACTGTAAAATGCAGTTTTTAGACTTGATAAATGTGCGGGGGAAAATCGTAATATGTGAACAAGCCTGTGTGTTCTAGGAAAAAAAGTATCTGAGGCATAAAGAACACAATGGCTAGATAAATAAATGTATCTCATATCTATGGATCGAATACCTGTTTATCTGTCAAATATTTATCATTCTCAGATCTATTTATCTACAAACAGAAGAATCCAGCAGCCGCTGTACAGGCGAAGATGTGCAAAGAATATATGGAATATAAACTGCATCACAGCTATACAGAATATACTAATAAAAGGAAGGTACTTGGTGCACAAATTGGCCAATTCATGAGAGTCCACCAGCCATGACAAGGCATATGTCTAGGGAAGCATGTTGGCTCAGTGGTTAGCACTATTACGTGCAGTGCTGGGGTCCTGGGTTCAAATCCCACCAAGGAAAACATCTGCAAGGAGTTTGTATGTTCTCCCCGTGTTTGTGCGGGTTTCCTCCCACACTCCAAAGACATACAGACAGGGAATGTAGATTGTGAGTCCCAGTGGGGAGAGTGATGACGAAGTTTGTAAAGCGCTGTGGGATTAATGGCGCTATATAATAATAAATAAAATAATCTTTCTTTCGCACATGAATTGGCAAATTTGTGCACTAAGTGCCTTCACTTAGAGATATAGAAGTAATGGAGTTTACATTTTATTTATTCCATTTTTTTGCACATATCTTGGTGCACACAGTGGCTCCTGCACGCTCTGATACTGCAGTTTGCACCTGTTCACATTTGCATCATTCTGTTAGAAGGTGCTGGTAAGTTTTTTGGTTCTCTATCATAAATAAAATCTATCCAATATACATCCATCTCACCAAACTCACAAAAACACATTTGTCATTGCCCCCAACACAGTAGAACCCTTCTATATGAGCAGCATTCCTCTGATCATGAAAGTTTTCAGAAGAGTTATTGGAGCAGAACACAGAGGTGGTCCCGAGCCAAGATGGTCCCGGAGACACAAAAGCCTCTAACAAATGAGAGCCCATCGCAGGATTAACTTCCCTCCAGCCGCTATCATCCTCCGCATCCTGGAAAGACCCTTGTCCGTCAGTAGAGTCTTGTATCTACTCTGGGGCTGAGCTGCAATTCCATACACGTCCTGTAGAGTAGAGTGGCGCTGTTTCCAGCAGAAGGCAGGCAAAGTTCCCATTAATGCTGTACTTTCTCCAGCCCAAACTGGAAGTTTAATCCGATTTTGATGTATCGCTATTCACCTGCATCAAACGAGTTAAAACAATGCAACGCCCCGGACTCCCCCGCTCGCCCCTGTTAATTCCGTGAAATATGCAAAGCTTGTTTTCAGACGCCTTCTTATCTCCCCGCTTCACGTTAATCATCAAGTTCATCTTGGAATTTGGTCGGCCAATTAAATCTCATAACGAGCTGTGGTCACAAGCGACGTTCACAAGTGGCGGCGCAGACAAAGGGCAGAACGCAAGCGTGAACTGTGCTCTAAGGACAATTATATCAAAAAAAGTGCAGGAACCTGATACATATACAGGGATATCCTGCCCGGGGTAAAAAAAAAAAAAAAAGTCACCTCTGCAACAGTTTCCCCGACTCCGGCTGAGCGGCCGAATGAAAGATCTACAGGAAATTAACGGCAGTGGTTTTGCTGCTCTTGCCAAAAGGGAATGGAAAAAACAAAAGACCTCTATTGTCTAAGACGCCACGACCTCTGAACTGTGCGAGGGGAGTTATTAAAATGCAGACCCCACAACTGGGCCAGAGCGGCCATAAATAAACACAGAACGCACCAGGGCCGGCCTCCGCGTACAGAGGAAGCGGCGCAGGAAGGAGGATGCCCTCACGGGCAGCGAGAGCGGCACAGAGACCACCGGACAGTAAAAAGGAAAAAATGAATCGTCTCTATTATTCACTCCAAAGCCACAAAGAAAGCACCGTGTGCACGAGGCTTCAGAAATCTTATGGATTATACCGCTACTGTAAAACGCTGTAAAACCAAATACAATGTGTAAAATACGCAGCAAAAAGCCATGTGTCAACATTCCCTTACAGACTGTTCTGCTGCTCGAATCTCTACTGATCACCTGTTAGAGAAGGAGAACATGGAAGTAAATGTTTCAGTTTCAAACAGCGCCCCCAGAGGAGAGGTGAAGTATTACACAGATTACATGGATATGAGTGGACTGTGCATTTAATGCAGAGCGATCAGCTCAGAATGTAACCCAGGATGTATGTACACAGTGACTGCACCAGCAGAATAGTGAGTGCAGCTCTGGAGTATAATACAGGATGTAACTCAGGATCAGTAATGTATGTACACAGTGACTGCACCAGCAGAATAGTGAGTGCAGCTCTGGAGCATAATACAGGATGTAATTCAGGATCAGTAATTTAATGTATGTACACAGTGGACTGCACCAGCAGAATAGTGAGTGCAGCTCTGGAGTATAATACAGGATGTAACTCAGGATCAGTAATGTAATGTATGTACACAGTGACTGCACCAGCAGAATAGTGAGTGCAGCTCTGGAGCATAATACAGGATGTAACTCAGGATCAGTAATGTAATGTATGTACGCAGTGACTGCACCAGCAGAATAGTGAGTGCAGCTCTGCAGTATAATACAGGATGTAACACAGGATCAGTAATGTAATGTATGTACACAGTGACTGCACCAGCAGAATAGTGAGTGCAGCTCTGCAGTATAATACAGGATGTAACACAGGATCAGTAATGTAATGTATGTACACAGTGACTGCACCAGCAGAATAGTGAGTGCAGCTCTGCAGTATAATACAGGATGTAACACAGGATCAGTAATGTAATGTATGTACACAGTGACTGCACCAGCAGAATAGTGAGTGCAGCTCTGCAGTATAATACAGGATGTAACACAGGATCAGTAATGTAATGTATGTACACAGTGACTGCACCAGCAGAATAGTGAGTGCAGCTCTGGGGTATAATAAAGTATATAACCATTATAAAATATAACCGTTTGGCACAAAAATGCATTTTGCCGTGCACCTTTTTCCCCACTGATTAGTATGGGTAAAATCTGCCGCTCAAAAATGCTGAAGGAATTCACACGCTGTATATGTTAAAACTGCACCAAATCTGCTACAAGCAACGTGTGCACGAGACTTCAGGATTCTCATTCACTTCTGTGGCATCAAGAAACCCGTCTTGTTTTGTGACAAATCTGCTTCATGTGCACAGGCCCTAAAAATGGACATTTATTAAGTCTATCAGTCTAGGAGAAGCCCTCTGAAGATATTTTAAGGGTGGAACCTTCTATTCCCAGGATGTGAAACCACCATGTCTCCGATTTATTGAATTATTGTCAGATCACAAGCAGAGACGTGCTACATACGAGCACTTGACCTTCCTTCCCTGCACGGCGCCTCCTTCACTACAATGAATATCTGATGGGATAATCTGTGTCGATATCAGTTTATCAATGACAATGGCGCAGTCACACAGCACAATGTGGAGAAAGCTTCCATCAGAGAATGAGGCCGATATCACAGTACAAGTTAGCTGGGCACATTCCAAGACTCTACATCTGCTTGGATCGCCGCCAAATATGAGATACAGTTACTCTACCAACAGTAAGAGCTTTCCCAGGACTCGGGCTCCCAAAAAAAAATCACTTGCTTTATATCATGGCAAAAACTGAGCTGGCCCAGCAAAAATTTGCTGATTTAACTCTTGCAGCAAAGTAATAGGGAAGGCTGGAAAAGTCAGGAGCAAATTTAAGATCTGAGACAAGGATACATTAGTAAAATGTAGCTACAAATTGCTACTTTCTAAAAGGGACCATGTGCAGCTGAGTACAAACTATTGCTCTCTGTTATCAGCTGTTTAAGGCTGGAATGAGGTTGACAATGTGGAACAAAAAAAATGTTCCCTGTTATCAGCCATTTTAGGCTAGCGTTCCCTGTTATCAGCCATTTTGGGCTGGTATTCCCTGTTATCAGTCATTTCAGCCATGTGGGAAAGCCTGTATTCCTTGATAGGACAATTGAGAAAAAGTGCCGAAATGTGCCCCAAGGATATTTCCAATATCAGAAGAAATTACATACAGTAAAAAACGTTTGGGTAATGGCTTTTTAACTCCATCTGCATCCTATAACTATAATTGGAATTAAGGAAGGCTCAAGCTTTATTCTTTAAACAGGCTAAACGATCACATTCAGAATGGGGCACTTACCCACTGAGCCACCGATGGTTTTGAATCAGAATTTACATTTACATTGATTATCTAATACTTTTAAGGTTACAACATTTCCTGCAGAGATAATATCGTCCCTTGCATCAGTCCCCATCCTCAGAGGAGATTACAACACATTGGAGTCAATTTTCGTGAGAAGACAATTGATAAGTGTGGGAGGAAACGAGGACTCAGAGGAAATCTACGTGACCACATAGAGCAAAACTCAATGCAGATGTTCAAGAGTCCAACCCAGAACCAAAAGAATGCAAGGCAGTAGTGTTAACCACTGAGCCACCATAGTGTTCTCCCATAACAACTAATCCACCAGGTGTTCATGTAACAGAGCCAACTATGATATCCATTGTAACCCTTAGCCACTGAGCCACCATAGTGACGATGTAACAGTTATTAATCCATCAGTAGTCCATGTGATCCAGAGCCATCCTGCTGCCAGTGTAAACCAGTAGCATTGAGCCACCATAGTGTCCATAGCACCCAAAGCTATAGCAAGAAGCTATTACTCCAATAGCTGTCCATGTCATCCAAAGCCAGAGCTAGTCACGTGCCAGATGTCTATGCAATCTGGAGCACCATGGTATTCGTATTCCTGTAACGCTGGTGTGGTGAGCCAGAGTGATGTCCATGTACACCAGAGACACTGAACCACCTTGGTCCTCTTGACAATCAGTACTACTGAGCCACCATGGTGTCTATGTAACTGAGAAATACCGCATCACCGTGGTGTTCATGTGTCCCAGAGTTACTGAGCCACTATGGTATTAATTGTAACCCAGAGCTACTGAGTCACCATTTGTCCATGTAGACAGGAGACAATGAGCCACTATGGTGTCAATGCAACCCAGCACTACTGAGCCACCATGGTGTCCGTGGAACCCAGAGCTACTGAGCCAGGATGGGGTTCATGGAACCCAGAGCTACTGAGTCACCATGGTGTCCGTGGAACCCAGAGCTACTGAGCCAGGATGGGGTCCATGGAACCCAGAGCTAGTCTGTGTAACCCAGCGCTACTTAGCTACCATGGTGTCCATAGTTCCCAAAGCTACTGACCCAGGATGGTGTCCATGTAAACCCATAACTACTGAGCCACCATGATGTCTATGGAACCTAGAGCTACTGAGCCACCATGGTGTCCATGTAACCCAGAGCTACTGAGCCACCATGGTGTCCATGTAACCCAGAGCTACTGAGCCACCATGATATCTGTGTAACCCAGAGCTACTGAGCCACCATGGTGTCAATGCAACCCAGCTCTACTTAGCTACCATGGTGTCCATAGAACCTAAAGCTACTGACCCAGGATGGTGTCCATGTAAACCCACAGCTACTGAGCCACCATGATGTCCATGTAACCGAGAGCTACTGAGCCATCATAATGTTCATGTAACCCAGAGCTACTGAGTCACCATGGTGTCCGTGTAACCAAGAGGTGCTGAGCTACCATTGTGTCCATGGAACTCCAAGCAGCCACAGTCTCCAAGCAACTAAGAGCCACAAAGTTGACCATTTAGCCCCAAACAACCGCGGTGTCTATGTAAATTATGGCCACTAAGCCACCTTAGCGTCCATGTATGTTACAGCCAATGATCTATGGTGACATCACTAATTATTTCCCTGGGTTTTTTATACTTGATCCTACAATCTGACAGAAGTGCCGGGCTGGTAACAGATCAGGAGACGGGAAACCTCAGGACACATGGGCAGGACATGATACAGCTGTGATACATTGTTTCCATTCAGCGACAGCAAGCCGAACTCAAAAACAGCGAGCGCATTGCATTACTTTTCTTACACTTCGCTTTCCCTTTATTTATAGAAAACGCCTTTCATACAATTCTTCAGGCGCTGCAGCCATCACAGGGTGACGAAGGGGTTAAACCTATAGGGTGCATTGTACATATGCAGATCCGGATTTGAGAAGATGAAACCAGAGACTTTAATTCCTGGGCTAACTTTCCTTGTGGGGTACACACAGCTTGATATCGGAGTCCTATTATTCTACTAAATTAAGATTTTTTTCCCCCCCTCTGCCTTCTCCCCGCCATCCTGCCCTGTGAGTTTATACAGAATTTACCAAGAAAGGTTTTACAACTCCCTTCTGAGCAGGGAAACTGCAGAATTTCTCCCGCGGGCTGCAAACAAAAGCTCGGATTCAATGCGTTTTTTGTTGGGGCGCATTACAAGTTCAAATTTCAGGGTTTTAATCTACAAAGCAATTAAAAGTCTCAGATTTTAAAACAAACATGAAATGTTACAAGCCGGAGAAGCTCCCATAAGCGCGGATGCACATAATCAGCCGCCATGATGCTGGCGTCTGAGCCGCTTCGTGCAGAGTCTCTTTCCTCTACTATACACAGAATATGGGGGAGGGGGCACATAATTAGCAAAGTTGGAAAAAGTTCAGTTAGACTGAATAATGTAAAGTAATGCAAGAATTAAAGGAAACTGGAAATAGATGGGGAAACTAACTCTCCCCAATGTTGGCGATTGTGCTCCTCTACAAATATGGAGCGATGGGGGAGAGCTCCTGAAGGTGCCTGAAGCCTCACAGTCATAGTCGTGTTCAGCACCAGATTTCTGAGAAGGTGAGGGGGACGGCGGCCGGTCTCCTGAGACAGATGAAATGTATATGTGCGTATTTGCGTATTTTCATTACTTATTGATCACTTTTGCACTGAGATAGGATAAGATGGCAGAAGAGAGAGGAGTCGGTATTATTTTTGTTTGTCGAGAGATATTGCAAAATTCTCTTTGAGTGGCTTGACCACAATGAATATATTTGGAGGAATTCTACATTAATCCCCCCCATATATTGCCAAATATAATTTTTGCCTTAAATTCAGCCCCTCCCCCGCCATTTAAAGTCTTTCAACTCCTCTCTATAGCACAAAAGTTTTGAGCCTCCATAAAGAACCAGCCCCAAATGACCCATCACCCTCTGTGGTCACACCTTCTACCTGACAAAATTTACCATTGGTGGGTTAGTCAATGCGGAGAGAAAACTCAACAGCACTGTGCTTGGCCAGTGGCCACTCCCGGTACTGCAGCTAAGCTTCCATTGAAGTTAACGTGATCTGATCCTCAGGACATGGCAGCGGCCACTACACAGTATACAGAGCTCTGGCCCGTCGGCTCTCCTTTCCAGTGGCAGAGGGACCTTGTCGAGACTGATAAGTGCTGATCTGATATCGGACCCCTGATGTCGGACCTCCAATGATCCGATAATGATAACCAGTCCTGGACAATAATATACGGTACCTGCTCTTTCATAAATTTCCTTCCAAGATTAAACACAATTACGATTTAAGTCTATGCAGTTGAGAAAGGGAGGGCACTGAAGATAATTAAAGATACATTTATTATAAGTTGGTTATTATGTTGCAAAATGCATAAAAGGGAAGAAAAAAACAACAACAATGCGCTAATGATCTAATCAAAAAATCTTATTCTTGGTCCACTTAATTGTGTGCGTTTCCGATGGCTCTACATTAGCAGTGACTAATCAGGAGATGTTGTAAAGTCCTGGCTATTCCTGGATTTGCCAGCCTCATGGAAAAGGAAGGGGGGTACCGATGCCACTTTAGAAATGCTTAAGACAACATAATAAGTAGCTATTTTGTCCAAAGAGGGGAAAAAAATACCCATCATATCCCGTGATTTCATAGTTCTATATTTTGCTCTAGACGTCTTGGCACGTTCATCGAAATGCCAACAGCTGGCACAGCCTTTATGTAAAAAAAAACTAATAAAAAAACACTATCTTCACATGGATACAATGTATCAGCTTCGGAGAATTCTTTCGGACGAGTGCAGGATCTTCTTCTTCTGAGGTCATTTTGTATCTCGCAGCTCAATAAAACCCACCACGAGAAAATATTGGTTTCCAAGCCGGGGCCCGGTCTGATCCGCCAGTCTCACATTTCCTTTTTTGCACGGCTAGACCAAACACATCCACCCCGCGTGTGCGTAGTCTACCTGCTGCAGCCAGGGCTAGAGAAGTGTCACTGGGAACAAAAACATTTCTAGATCTTATAAAGATTTCTCTTTGGGATATTGAACCCATTAATCATCATTTTCAACAAAAACAACAAACTTTGCCAAAACAAAAACTTGTATCCATTAGGGATAATGTATGCGGGCTCTCTGGGGACCCACACCTGCCATGTGGTGAGAAATGATGACGGGAGTTCGCTGTAACAGGGAAAGTCTCCAGATACACAGTATACTATACACAGAGATGACTTTGCTTCTCTTGTAGCTCATCTATCAGTGGAACATTTTGTCTTGGCTTCCTAATCATATCTTCACTATTAAAGGGTCCTCATAGGGCTTGGGGTATGCAGCACATGTCTGATAGATGCAGGTCCCACCTCCAGAGCCTGCGCCAACTCTCCTGCATCTCCATTCACTTCTCGACAGGACAACTGGTGGTCCACACCTCCACAAGAGGGTCGGGGATTCTGTTCTCTGCATAAGTGTATGTGCACACATCAGGATTTCTTGCAGAAATTTCCTGAAGAAAACCGGAAATTTTCTGCAAGAAATCCGCATTTTTTCTTTTTTGCGTTTTTTCCCCGTTTTTTTCACGTTTTTTTTTTAGCATTGTGCAAGCGTAATTAGCTTGCAGAATGCTAAAGTTTTCCAAGCGATCTGTAGCATCGCTTGGAAAACTGATTGACAGGTTGGTCACACTTGTCAAACATAGTGTTTTACAAGTGTGACCAACTTTTTACTATAGATGCAGCATCAACAGTAAAAGATAGAATGTTTAAAAAAAATAAAAAAAATAAAAAAAATGGTTATACTCACCTGCAGACAGCCGATCTCCTCAGCGGCGTCCGTTCCTATAGATGGTGTGTGTGTGCAGGACCTTCGATGACGTCACGGTCACGTGACCGCGACGTCATCGCGGTCATGTGACCGCGATGTCATCGCAGGTCCTTCACACACACCATCTATAGGAACGGAAGCGGCAGCATGCACCGATGAGAGGCGGGAAGACTCCGGGGGCCATCGAAGGCAAGTATATGACTTTTATTTTAATTCTTTTTTTTTACCAATTATACGGTGCCCAGTCCGTGGAGGAGAGTCTCCTCTCCTCCACCCTGGGTACCAACCGCACATGATCTGCTTACTTCCCGCATGGTGTGCATAGCCCCGTGCGGGAAGTAAGCAGATCAATGCATTCCTAGGTGTGCGGAATCCCCGCAATTCCGCAAATTTAATGAACATGTTGCTTTTTTTTCCGCGATGCGATTTTTTCGCAGAAAAAAATGCAACATTTGCACAAGAAATGCGGAAAACACTGAAAATAATGGGAGGCATATGTAAGCGGTTTTTTTTGCGTTTTTATCACGCTTTTATAGCGAAAAAACGCAAAAAAAACGCAAAAAATACTGAACGTGTGCACATGGCCTTAGTGTAGTTCCAGAGAAAAAAGTGTCCTCCTGTATATAGAGGTGCTGCCAGTCATTGTACAGGAGGGGGAGGGGAGCTGTGACATCTATTGTGAATGGTGGATCCTGTGTTATCTACTGTATATATAGAGGAGTTATCAGTCATTGTACAGGAGGAGGAGGTGAGCTGTGACATCACATATTGTGAATGGTGGATCCTGTGTTATCTACTGTATATAGAGGTCAAGAGATATTGTACAGGAAGAGGTGAGCTTTGACATCAACTATTGTGAAGGGTGGCTCCCATTTTATCTCCTGTATCATCATCACTGGGAATTTTGGGACCCCTGATTTTTAGATTGGTGGGGTTTCGCAGTGACATTACTATTTCACAGGATATGCTGGTATTCGGACAGCCCCCTTGCAGCTTATTTTAATACAATTTTTAATAACACCCCTTATTTTTATTTCTCTTCTAGTTCCCACCCCTCGCAGTTAGAGCTGTTGTAGCTCCATGATACTTCTGGTTTCCTAAACATCACTTGTATTCCTGCCTGCCATGCAAAATGAACTAAAGTAAGGTTTTTCAAACTTTTTCTATTGGGTTTTCACCAGACAAGGTGATGACTCGTCTGTGGTCAAGGTCCATGCCTAAATTAAAAATGCCATTCAATTTTCCTTTCATTTGACATTAAAAAAAGTAAACAATGAGTCAATTACGCTCCTGAGAGAAGACACAGCAAGTTCTTCCTGCTGTACACCAGAATGCCTCTCAGTGCCAAAAAGACTTGTTTTGAGCCTCAGACTCTCCATCCTAAAGTTAAAACTTTTGTTAATTTTTCCTTTTATTTGCCCCCTGAACTCTTTAATCCCTTAAAATAAATAGACATTGAATCAACTATGCAATACAGAAAGTACAGGAAATTCTTCCTGCTGTACTATAGACTGCCTCTCAGTACAACAGACTTGTTTTGAACCTTGGCCTTATCAGTGGTCAAGATTCATGCCCAAATATTGTTCAATTTTCCTTTTATTTGCCTCCTAAACAATTTTAAAAAAATTACACAATGAATCAATTATGCTCTAGACAAGAAAGAGGAAATTCTACCAGCTGTGCAATAGACTGCCTCTCAGTGTCACAGACTTGTTTTGAGCCTATTTCTCAGGGGAAAAAAGCATGAAAGGTAAAAAGAAAAGGTCGGTGTATAACTGGAGTCTTAGGAAAGACACTATGTAGCAGATATTTATGGCTTATTTTTCCATATTATTGTATGTGTCCAAAGTGCAGGAACCCGGGCCGCAGAAACTAATAATGACTGTCGCTTTAAAATTCTTTAGAGAGGACGATGGCCCAATCCAGTTACTGTTTGTTCTGATTATATTTGCTTCCATGCACAGAAACAATACCGGATTCAAAGCGGCTTGTGCAATTTTACAATTATGCAAAAATGAGACATTCTGTAAATCCTAAATTTTATTTTATTATTTTTTATTTTTTTAAGGTGAGGGGGGCTAAGGGCTTGAATTTATTATTTTTATTTTAAATAAATTTAAAAAAAATGTAAACAATTTTTTGGTGTTTTTCTTGTGCTAAGGTTCCAATATAGAATCGGAGACTTCAAAGTCTTTTTTTTTTGCCACTTTTTTTTTTTCTTTTATCTTTCTTCCAGGAATCCCTTTGTTTTATTTGGCTGGAATCACATTCTGGCAACTCTGCTGTAAATGCAATTGATTGGGTATTTTAAAGATGGATGCTCCGTGTCTCTTTGGAGCTGCTTTTTTGGCTGTTTCCATGGCAATTTGCTACATGGGGCAACGAGTCCGCTTTGAAATCGAACGAGGGGTAAGAATTCTCACTTCATATTTTGGATAACACCGAGGGACGACAGAATCATAAATCACCGGGCAAGGTTTTTGTTTCTTTTTACTGTATATATTTATTTTTTGTCTGGGTTTCTTACATGGAAGTTTCTTGGAGATATTTTATTTGAAATAACTCGGCCCTTGTGCAAACATCGGGAGGAGAATCACCTACTTCATCAAGCCTAATCGTCTCATGGCGCTTGATGTTGATGGAGCCAGGCTTATGGATAGGTGGGAAATCCGGGGATGGATTCACGGATGAGTTCTTACCCCTCTATTTCTCAGTTAATAGACATTATCCCATCATGTGGGTATTTAGTAGAACATGGCACTATGCCCCTCTGTTTTCCGATGGATATTTTAGAAATTTTTTTTTTTTGCATGTGAAAATAATATAGAACATAAACCTAGATAACGCAAAATCTAAATGTATCAAATATAAACAAATACAATTTATATTGATACATAAATCTAATATAAGTAGAAATTGTAATTAATTCAACTTCTTAAATTTATTCAATAATATATTGTAGAAGCTACAAATCGTCAAAGGTAACTAAAAATTCCCTCTTTTGGCCTAATATGCGCTAAAGCAAGTAGCACGAGGTGCAAACATGGAGCCGACACTTCTTCTTGCTCGTTAGATTGTAAGCTCCTATGGCTCGCTGTGCCCTCACATCTTGCTGGCGATCATCAATGCCCTGAATTGCACCGAACAACAATATAGAACAGAGGCCGCTATCACAAATAACAAGTAATACAAAGTATCTATAGATAACAGAATTTACATCAACCAGGGGACAAAATAATCCAGAAGTCTGACCAGTCAGT
This sequence comes from Ranitomeya variabilis, assembly GCF_051348905.1. NCBI lineage: Eukaryota > Metazoa > Chordata > Amphibia > Anura > Dendrobatidae > Ranitomeya > Ranitomeya variabilis. The sequence continues at coordinate 20,420,150 of NC_135239.1, forward strand.
CCAGAATCCAATGTTTTTTGTTTTTATTAATTTAGATATAAAAAATATATATATATATATATATATATATATATATATATATATATATATATATATATATATATATATATATATATATATATATATATATATATATATATTTTGGCTTACAACTTTTTGTGAGTATTATGCATTTTTATTTGAAAATTAGAGAAATGTTTCTAAGCACTTCGCTCTGTTTTATATTATGTATTCGGCCAGTTAGTACCCCAACCTCTCCAAAAAAAATTGCAAAAAAAACCCAACAATTTATATATATATATATATATATATATATATATATATATATATATATATATATATATATATATATATATATATATATATATATATATATATATATATATATTCTCATCTATCTCACACATACTCATATTCGCCCACCAAAAAATAATTAATCAGAATAAATAGTATATAGGTAGTACCCATTATGCCCTTCCCGTCCACCACAAAGAATAGCAAAATAATTTATTTTTTAAAATTATTATTTTTTTAATTTTGTTTTTTGCTACTATTTTCCTTAAGGAAGGGTCCAATAATAATAGCAACAATAATATTTATATATTTATATATATATATATTTATTTATTTATTTTTTTTATTATTATTATTTGCTATTATTTTCTTCAGGGTAGGGGGAAGGGTTCAGTGGTACTAACTATGGTATAGATAAAAATGTATATTTTTTTTTAATTTTTAGGAAAAAATATAAATACAATAGAACTATTTGGCATCATAAATAATATAATTTATCATAATACAATAAAAAAAATAATAAAATAAAAAATTTAAGTATTAGGCATAAAAAATAATTAAAAGTATTCAAAACGTTCAGAATCTTCTCTGTGCCAATGTACTATAGTCCAGGAAGGGATATTCAGACGTGCCGACCCCAACCTTCAGTTCCCTGTAATTCCCCCAGTGCAGACACCCAAACACCAAGGCCAATTTATTCCGAGGCCAATTAACCGGTTGGGATGGAGCGTGGGAGGAAACCCTTGCACCTGGTGGAAACCCCATCACACACAGACACAGCTCACAAATAGTTCCCTGGTAGCAATCCAATACATACCCCAACTCTACCAGACTGCAAGAATAAAAACAAAAACATAACAAAAAAACATAATGATTCCAGACTGAATGGAACGCATTAAATCCAGAATTTATTCTAGAAGTGAATTCAATCCCCCCCCACCCAACCTTGGGGGAAACAAACAGGGTTAAGCTTCTCAAGCATCTCTTTGTTGTTTTGACTTTGACGATTTATGCAAATCAAATGTTAATTAGAGTAATTGTAGCTAAAATCGCGCTTGTGTAAACCTCGGCCTTTGGTGCAGAGTGTGGGAATCGGACAACTGGTGCTGGTGGCAGCTGTGCTAACTCAATCCCGTGCGCGGAGCCGAATTCCCGGATCACTTTCATGTCTTTACAATTGCTTTTTATGAGGTGATAACATTTTTACAAATACCATCATTTTTGCTTTTTTACATTGTAAGTGACAGTCTGACGTTTTACAACCGGCTTATTGAAATAGAGAATCGAGGACTCCGGCCGTAAAGCGCGTTAAAAACCGCTGAATAGAAATTCACATGGTAATGAGGGAGAGGAAAGGGGGGAAGAAGGGGGTCCAGAAAGTTTTGATAGATGCTACATAAAGTCTAACGAGGGGAAAACATGGGGGGGCGACACAGGCCTAGCGCCCCCAGGTTCAATCATATGGCGCCCTTTACATTAATCATACTGGCACTGATTAGTGGCGCACAAACGACTTCCATTCTCTCGCCCCCTCTCCCTGGCAGAATGGGAGAAGTACGGGACAAGCAGAACGTTCCCACATTACCCCGCCTGTCAAAGAACGAGGCAAGATGTCACTGTATCTAAGCAGAAAGAAAAGTGGCGCATGGAAAAGCTCCCTTTAAACTTTCGCCATTTTTGGCGCAACAGAAAAATTAAAATTAAAACATTTTTTGGTTTTAGATCCGGGACATCCTGGAGATACACTTTTTGGTCACTTGTGATAATCCAGAATATTTGATAATCCAGCACCAGTCAGAATGTCATAATTGATCCCCGAATGGCGGGAAGAGTTTGGAAAGATAATTACAATTTCATGCTGCATTCTAATCCTGTAAGACAGGGGTCTCCCCCCACCAAAAAAAAACATATGTGGCCCCCTAAGGCTTTCCTCTGCGGCCCACGGTGCACAGGAGATCCCACCACAGCCTACAAAGAGCAGGCCAAAGGAGGAGTGCCGGCGGCCCTTAATGACATCACGGCGGAGCGCAGAGGAGTATCTTTCCTGTGCTGCTGGATCGCTGCTGCTGAGGACTATGGAGAGGAGGAGAATTTAATTTCACAGAGGAGCATGCAAGGCATTTAAGTCTCCTCATACTGGCATGCCTGACCTGGCATGTCACTCTCCACAATGAGAAACCTTACCCTTAGATCCCAGTCTTAGCCTCTCACCCAGCCAAATCAGATCTCATACTTTGTACTGACGAGGGGCAATAGCCCGAAACACCGTGTCTAGAAAATGAGATTTTGATTTGGTTTTTATCCTAAGTCATATTTCAAGGCTCGTTAGAGAGTCAATATTGACAGTGGTATACAGACGGTTATTTGAGGGATGACGACTCCCTCTTTAAGCTTCTTGGCCCCACCGTGATCTTAGGATCAAAGGAGTCGCAATGGCAACCTGAGGACAAGTAATGGTCTTCTGGTCAGCCAGCTTTGATGTCCCATAAGGCTCTGTTGTAGGTACAAAGTAAAAAAAACAACTTTTTTTTAAATAATGGAAAATATTTTTCTACTAAAAAAGCTGTATTATGTAAAAACTAAAGCAAACTATAAAAATTATAATGTTGCGTCTGGAACGACCCAAGCTATAAAACTGTTCCAGAACCCATATAAAAGATGCTGTAAAAAAAAAAAAGAAAAAAAAAAAAACCAAGCCAAAAATGCAGCTTATTCATTAAACTGACACACAAAAAATGGAATAAAGTGATTGTAAAGTTGTATGTATATGTATATATGTGTGTGTGTGTGTGTGTGTGTGTGTGTGTGTGTGTGTGTGTGTGTGTGTGTGTGTGTGTGTGTGTGTTTCTCAATGTTAGAATATCATCAAAAAGTTAATTTGTTTCAGTTCTTCAATACAAAAAGTGAATCTCATATTACATAGAGTCATTACACACAGAGTGATCTATTTCACGTGTTTATTTCTGTTAATGTTGATGATTATGGCTTACAGTCAATGAAAACCCAAAAGTCATTATCTCAGTATATTGGAATAACTAACAAAAAACCTGAAAAGGCTCCTAAGTGTTTATAAAGGTCCCTTAGTCTGTTTCAGTGGCTCCACAATCATGGGGAAGACTGCTGACATGACAGACGTCCAGAAGGCGGTCACTGACACAGTCCACAAGGAGGGGAAGCCACAAAAGGCCATTGCTAAGAAGCCGGCTATTGACAGAGTGCTGTATCCAAGAATATTAATGGAGAGTGGAGTGGAAAGAAAAAATGTGGTAGAAAAAGGTGCACAAGCAACCGGGATAACCGCAGCCTGGAAAGGATTGTTAAGAAAAGGCCATTCAAAAATTGGGGGGAGTTTCACAAGGAGTGGACTGCTGCTGGAGTCATTGCTTCAAGAGCCACCACACACAGACATATCCAGGACATGGGCTACAAGTGTCACATTCCTTGTGTCAGCCACTCATGACCAATAGACAACACCAGAAGCGTCTTACCTGGGCCAAGGAGAAAAAGGACTGGACTGTTGTCAGGGGTCCAAGGCGTTGTTTTCGGATCAAAGAAAATTTTGCATTTCATTTGGAAATCAAGGTCCCAGAGTCTGGAGGAAGAGCGGAGAGGCCACAATCCAAGCTGCTGGAGGTCTAGTGTGAAGTCTCCACAATCAGTGATGATTTGGGGAGCCATGTCATCTGCTGGTGTAGGTCCACTGTGTTTTATCAAGACCAAAGTCAGCGCAGCAGTCTACCTGGAAATTTTAGAGCTCTTCATGCTTCCCTCTACTGACAAGCTTTTTGGAGATGGAAATGTCATTCTCCAGCAGGACTTGGCCACTGTCCACACTGACAAAAGTACCAATACCTGGTGTAAAAACAACAGTATCACTGGGCTTGGTTGGCGGCAAAATCGCCTGACCTTAACCCCATAGAGAATCTATGAAGTATTGTCAAGAGGAAGATGAGAGACACCAGACCCAACAATGCAGACGAGCTGAAGGCTGCTATCAAAGCAACCTGGGCTTCCATAACCCCTCAGCAGTGCTACAGGCTGATCGCCCCCATGCCACGCCGCATTGATGCAGTAATTGATGCAAGAGGAGGCCCGACCAAGTTTTGACACTTGAAATAGATCATCCTTTTTGTAATGACTCTATAGAATATACGAGTTTCACTTTTTGTATTGAAGAACTGAAATAAATTAACTTTTTAATGACATTCTAATTGTGTGAGAAGCACCTGTATGTATATATACTGTATATAAAAACGGTAACACTGAAAACATCATCTCGTCCCGCAAGGATTGTGGCCCGTCAACTTCTATTTTTTGGTATTGGTGGCCAATATACCCGGCCGAGATTGAGACTCCTGCTGTAAGGAAACTGTAAATACTTGTCCAATAATCCAGCATATTTGATAATCCAGCACCTATTAATGGAAGACTTAAAAATTACACTCTATGAGGTTGGAGTGATAAACTATAAAAATAAATAAATACATTTGTATCAATCCATTTTCCTTAGATACAGAGAGTGGGATTCAGGCCTGGGGCCTTGCAGAAAGTTCTGGAGAATGTAGAACTTCTGCACTGCAGACACTTGGACGTCCTGTTATGTGTCTGCGGGGGAAGCGCTCCGACACTTACATGCCTCGTATTAGATGGGCGCAGCGATTACAATGTTTTCTTTCTTGTTGTTTTGCTACACAGGAGATTATGAAACACCCTAATCTCAATCCAAGAAGAAAAAGGATTTTTTCCCTGTAACTGTAAAGCAAAGACACAAGATGTATCCCAGATCGGCAAAAGTTACAGAATTTTGGAGAGTATGGACTTATTTGTCCTTCAAGGGGTTCTTCAGATGAAACTACAGTAGTAAGGGTTATTGTGAGGTCACAAGTAGTAATCCTGCTTTATACTGCAGGATAGATTCACAGAACAGAAAATCCTGCTATAGTGAGTGCACCAGCAGAATAGTGAGCACAACTCTGGAGTATAATACAGGATGTAACTCAGGATCAGTAAAGGATAAGTAATGTATGTACACAGTGACTGCACTAGCAGAATAGTGAGTGCTGCTCTGGGGTATAATACAGGATGTAACTCAGGATCAGTAATGTATGTACACAGTGACTGCACCAGCAGAATAGTGAGTGCTGCTCTGGAGTATAATACAGGATGTACCTCAGGATCAGTAATGTAATGTATGTACACAGTGACTGCACCAGCAGAATAGTGAGTGCAGCTCTGGAGTATAATACAGGATGTAACTCAGGATCAGTAATGTATGTACACAGTGACTGCACCAGCAGAATAGTGAGTGCAGCTCTGGAGTATAATACAGGATGTAAATCAGGATCAGTAATGTAATGTATGTACACAGTGACTGCACCAGCAGAATAGTGAGTGCTGCTCTGGAGTATAATACAGGATGTAACTCAGGATCAGTAATGTAATGTATGTACACAGTGACTGCACCAGCAGAATAGTGAGTGCTGCTCTGGAGTATAATACAGGATGTAACTCAGGATCAGTAATGTAATGTATGTACACAGTGACTGCACCAGCAGAATAGTGAGTGCTGCTCTGGGGTATAATACAGGATGTAACTCAGGATCAGTAATGTATGTACACAGTGACTGCACCAGCAGCATAGTGAGTGCTGCTCTGGAGTATAATACAGGATGTAACTCAGGATCAGTAATGTAATGTATGTACACAGTGACTGCACCAGCAGAATAGTGAGTGCAGCTCTGGGGTATAATACAGGATGTAACTCAGGATCAGTAATGTAATGTATGTACACAGTGACTGCACCAGCAGAATAGTGAGTGCAGCTCTGGAGTATAATACAGGATGTAACTCAGGATCAGTAATGTAATGTATGTACACAGTGACTGCACCAGCAGAATAGTGAGTGCAGCTCTGGGGTATAATACAGGATGTAACTCAGGATCAGTAATGTAATGTATGTACACAGTGACTGCACCAGCAGAATAGTGAGTGCAGCTCTGGAGTATAATACAGGATGTAACTCAGGATCAGTAATGTAATGTATGTACACAGTGACTGCACCAGCAGAATAGTGAGTGCAGCTCTGGGGTATAATACAGGATGTAACTCAGGATCAGTAATGTAATGTATGTACACAGTGACTGCACCAGCAGAATAGTGAGTGCAGCTCTGGGGTATAATACAGGGTGTAACTCGGGATCAGTAATGTAATGTATGTACACAGTGACTGCACCAGCAGAATAGTGAGTGCAGCTCTGGAGTATAATACAGGATGTAACTCAGGATCAGTAATGTAATGTATGTACACAGTGACATCACCAGCAGAATAGTGAGTGCAGCTCTGGAGTGTAATACTGACTATTACGTAGACACTTTATATTCTATGTCAATAATAACACTTATAATGCACGTTATAATCTCCATATTTCTTTCTTACACACAAAGAATCAGAAATGTAAGGAGAGTTGCACCATTGAATCATTCTCATGTAAATGTTCGTCCTGATCTGTAATTATTTTTCAGCCCTTTATAGACTGTTCTAAGTCGCTTTTCACCCTTCAGTCGGCAATATTTATTATACAACATTTTATGGGAGGAAATTCGAGCTCGGTAAAATGTGGAGGAACGTACACTGCGGATCTGAAATAGCCATTTAGCCAAATTGCATACCTGTGCTGTGTCAGCTATAACTGAATACATCTCATTCCATTGGTCTAATGGATAGCAATTGAATTTAATTAGCAAAACTACTCTGACTTACTCCGGTGCTCGGCGCAAAGTAATGAAATATTTCTTCCTCTCTCTCCCCCTTCCTCGGTAACACAGGGAAAGACCTCGACCGCGTTCCACTGTCAAAATATTAACTGGTGTGGAATGGCGCTGAGATAACGGACCGGCCACCAAAGTGTTTACGGAACAAGACAATGATCCACGAGACGGACAGGGGGATTAAAACGATGGTTCCAATGTTAAACACTGTATAGATTCAATTACCAGAATGTCCCCATTAAAAGCACTTTTATGGTATGAATAAATGCAAATCCGCTCTGGCGATCAATACGAGGCATAATTCTATAGTTCACCCACGAACGAAAAAAAAAAAGGATTCAGAGACTATAAATTATTTTCCTCTTAAGAGAAAAAAAGAATTAGAATTCTTTTAAAATAAGTTGGAGGAAATCGCTCATCCCTGGGTTAACCCTTGAAGAATCAGAATGCCCAACATTGAAAAAGTATCAGCTATCCAAGTAGGATAGGGGCCAAGTTGCTAATCATCAGGGGTCCGACCACTGGGACCCCCACCAATGCAGAGAATGGGGCTCTGAAGTGGCCCGTCAGAATGGAGCAATGGCCACACATCGCTCCAGTATAGAGGTCGGCGATCTCTAGCAGCCCGAAACTCAATGAATGGAGTGGTGGCACATATAATAGGAACAACCCTTTACACAATCTTTCTAAAAGTTACTGGAAGTCATGACAATGACCGCAGTCGCGTTGTTTGGACCCGGGATGTATAGTATACTTTATACTAGAGCCAGTAGGACTTCTGCTGGAGACAAGAGGCCGCCACTGAAATATCCATGGAAGTCAACAGCAAATTTACCCCCAAAAAATTGCCAAAAACTGTATAGGGTATGAACAAATTTAGGAACTTTTTTTTTTTTTTACTTAAATAAATAATATTTGGGCTAAAAAAAAAAACACTTTCCCCTTTGTATTTTTGGCTGCAGAATCCGTACAAGTTCCATTCTGGAACAGCGGGTGACTACCAGTGCAGCCTTTACAATCTCATCATTGTTTCCCTGAATTTGGAACTATCTTCCTTCTGAGGAGTCCTCTGCTCATGACCTTCTGCATAACAAGGAGGAGTATGGTTGGGCTCGGTGATTACCTACCTGGCTCTAATGGCGGCCATATTAGTTGTCGCTTATATTTTTTTCAGACACAAAAGTCAATAAGCTGGAAGGACTATTAAGGGGACACTTCAAGGATTTATTATCATCAATGGTGAGTCTATTATTCGAGGTGATAACATTATTTGAAGGACTTCATTATATACACATAGGGATTGGAAAAACCATAAAAGGGGTTTCTGCTTTGGACCACCCTTCAGTTAGAAGGGTCCTCTGACAATCCGATCAAAGGCTATCCTGCCGCAGGATCCTCTATCGATCAGCTGAAATCTCTTTGTAAATCCATCAACAAGCATTCGACATCCTCGCAGCAACACCACTGGAGAAATGAAGAATTACATCATTTCCATTGAAATCAATAGGCTGCCTGTGGGAATTGTTGGTCCTCCGGCACAAGAAACATTCTGCTCTATATTGGTCCTGAATGGGAAACTCTCTCTGCTGACTCAGAAGTTCATCACTTGGGTCCTGGCTAATTTGCGAATTTGAAATTGGGTTTCTAAAAATCAGAAGAGTCCTGTAAGAAAACACAACACAGAGGTATCACTAGAGTAGACTCCAAGAAGAAATATTATCCCCCAGGACTAACAAAAACCTGAAACAGCTATTCCCAAGCCACACGTTCCATCCCTGGTGGTCAGTACTGCAGCGTCATCGATTATTTGTTATCTCGGATTGTAACTGATCTATTTTATCTCGTTCACCGTGACAAATTGGATTTATTTACCAAAGGTCCACAAAGAGGAGCGAGACCTAGAACCACAGCGCTGCACAAACAACTCATCGCAAATGACTCTTGTATCTGAGCACAATACCTTGTATATCGCATTCAAAAGCACCACAATGACTGACACATAGCAGCCATACACTAACACCGACACAATGACAACGGTAAGAAAGGAACACAGTAATACAACGATACAGTACAGTCATACAACACAATGATAAAATGACAATAGTCAGAAAAATTACACAGTGATACAATGATACAGTACAGTCATGCAACAAAATGATACAATGACAATAGTCAGAAAGTAACACAGACATACGATACAGTATAGTCATACAACAGTGATACAATAACATAACAGTCAGAAAGTTACGCAGTGATAGAATGAACCAGTACAGTTATACAATAAAACTGATACACAACAACCCTATAAAGAACAGAAATGGAACAAAGTGGGTGAACTGCGAGGCTGATGACCAATGGAAGAACCCAGGAGACCAAAGAATTTTCTATGCGGTTTATTATCAACGTGTTTCGAAGTAATCCAACTTCTTCATCAGGACTAACCACTCGTACTTGTGGTTTGTCCTGATGAAGTTGGATTACTTCGAAAAGTGTTGATAGTAAACCGCATACACAATTCTTTGGTCTCCTGGGTTCTTCCATTGGTCATCAGCAGCGCAGTCAACCCACTTTGTTCCATTTCCGCTCTTCGTCGGATCTCCATTGTGGACTTGTAGCAGCTGACGTTTCTGAGGTACAATAGTCGTTGTGTTTCACACCACCCAATCAGGTGAGCACGATCTCGCATCCCAATATCCTCCACCACTGGATATGACCCAATAGCGCTCGCTTTATACTGTTTCTCCAGTCTCCTTCACCTACACAACAATCAGAGTAACACAGTGATACAATATTACAGCACAGTCAAAGTTACATTGGCACAGTACATTCATACAACACAGTGATACACAACAGTCATACACCATAGTGATACACAACAGTCATACAATAACACAGTGATACACTGATACTGTACAGTTATCCCAAGATAAAAACATAATTAACCCTTACCCTTCAGTAAATAAATGAACAGCAACAATTCATGAAAATAACATTTGGTCCTTAGTTAACAATTTTGATTAAAAAAAATGCAAAAGCCATCCCACCACGTCACGGTGACCCTATTCGGGAAGGTCTTAACCTCAATGTAGACAAAACCGAACTCATCATCTTTCCCCCATCTCACGTATCACCCCTACCTGACCTATCTATTATGGTAAACGGCATCACGCTTTCTCCCGCACATGAAATCCGCTGCCTCGGGATAACTCTCGACTCTGCCCTGTCCTTCAAACCGCACGTCCAAACTCTTGCCACCTCCTGTCGCCTCCAACTCAAAAATATTGCCAGAATCCGTCCCTTCCTCAGCCCACAATCTACCAAAACTCTTGTGCATGCCCTCATCATCTCCCGCCTCGACTACTGCAACACCCTCCTCTGTGGTCTCCCCGCAAACTCTCTTGCACCACTCCAGTCTGTCCTCAACTCTGCTGCCCGGCTAATCCACCTCTCTCCTCGCTACTCCCCTGCTTCTCCCCTCTGCAAATTTCTCCACTGGCTCCCAATTCCCCAACGAATCCAGTTCAAACTACTAAAGGTACCTTCACATTAAGCGACGCTGCAGCGATAGCGACAACGATGCCGATCGCTGCAGCGTCGCTGTTTGATCGCTGGAGAGCTGTCACACAGACCGCTCTCCAGCGACCAACGATGCCGAGGTCCCTGGGTAACCAGGGTAAACATCGGGTTACTAAGCGCAGGGCCGTGCTTAGTAACCCGATGTTTACCCTGGTTACCAGCGTAAAATGTAAAAAAAACAAACAGTACATACTTACATTCACGTCCCCCGGCGTCCGCTTCCTGCACTGACTGAGCGCCGGCCCTAACAGCAGAGCGGTGACGTCACCGCTGTGCTGTACTTTCACTTTCACTTTACGGTGCTCAGTCAGTGCAGGAAGCGGACGCCGGGGGATGCGAAGGTGAGTATGTACTGTTTGTTTTTTTTACATTTTACACTGGTAACCAGGGTAAACATCGGGTTACTAAGCGCGGCCCTGCACTTAGTAACCCGATGTTTACCCTGGTTACCAGTGTAAAACATCGCTGGTATTGTTGCTTTTGGTGTCAAACACGACGATACACGCCGGTCTGACGACCAAATAAAGTTCTGAACTTTGTTCAACGACCAGCGATATCACAGCAGGATCCTGATCGCTGCTGCGTGTCAAACTAAACGATATTGCTAGCCAGGACTCTGCAACGTCACGGATTGCTAGCGATATCGTTTAGTGTGAAGGTACCTTAACACTGATCTACAAAGCCATCCACAACCTGTCCCCTCCCTATATCTCTGAACTAATCTCCCAATACCTTCCCTCACGTACGCTCCGATCCTCACAAGACCTCCTACTCTCCACCACACTTATTCGGTCCTCACACAACCGCCTCCAAGATTTCTCCCGAATATCCTCTGGAATTCCACGCCTCAACAAGTCCGACTATCCACCACCCTCGGATCCTTCAGACGGAACCTGAAAACCCATCTCTTCAGGAAAGCCTACAGCCTGCAATAACCATTCTGCCGCCTCGCCATCGCCAGAGCAGCCGCCTCTCCATCGCCAGAGCTGCAGCACCTCTGACCTTCTGTCTCTTCCCCACTATCCCATAGAATGTAAGTCCGCAAGGACAGGGTCCTCTCCCCTCTGTACCAGTCCGTCACTGTAAACGTGTTTACTGTAAATGATATCTGTAACTGTTTGTAACCCCTTTCTCATGTACAGCACCATGGAATTAATGGTGCTATATAAATAAATAATAATAATAACCTCTAACATTAAAACCATACCATGTGTCCAGTTTACAGAGATGCAGTAATATACAGTACAGTGTATTATCTCTCACTTTTGGGGAGTGTATTATTAGGAAAGATGGAGTTTATCAGAATCTAACGGGTAAAATTATAGAAATCAGAATTGACAATTACAGAATATTAATTGGATTGTCTCCCAAAGGATCTCTAAAAATGAGATCTGGACTCTGATTGGTTGTTATACGTAACCACGGGTAATCTAACGGGTAAAATTATAGAAATCAGAATTGACAATTACAGAATATTAATTGGATTGTCTCCCAAAGGATCTCTAAAAATGAGATCTGGACTCTGATTGGTTGTTATACGTAACCAGCACATCACCATATAACCAGATCTGGTAGATACAATATCCCACGTAACATATTATATAGAAAACTTGGCTAGGTTCTACGAGTAGGGTTGAGCGAAACGGGTCGGCAATTTTCAGAAGTCGCCGACTTTTGGCAAAGTCGGGTTTCACGAAACCCGACCCGACCCCTGTGTGGGGTCGGCCATGAAGTCGGCGATCTTCTGAATCTGGAATCGGAATTCCGATACCGATTCCCGATATGTTTAAGATATCGGGAATTGGTATCGGAATTCAGATTTAAGTGTAAAATAAAGAATTAAAATAAAAAATATCGCTATACTTACCCTCTGACGGGCCCTGGTACTAACCGGGAACCTTCCTTCCTTAGAATCAGCCTTCCAGGACCTTCGGTGACGTCACGGTGACGTCGCGGCTTGTGATTGGTCGCGCGAGCGGTCACATGGGCGGCCACGCGACCAATCATAAGCCGCGACGTCACCGCGACGTCACCGCAAGGTCCTGGAAGGCTGATTCTAAGGAAGGAAGGTTTCCGGTTAGTACCAGGGCTCGTCAGAGGGTAAGTATAGCGATATTTTTTATTTTAATTCTTTTACACTTAAATATGGATCCCAGGGTCTGAAGGAGAGTTTCCGCTCCTTCAGACCCTGGGAACCATTGGAAACCCAATGCACTGCATTGAGTTTCGAGTTTCGGCCGACCCCAACCCCGACTTTTTTATAGGATCGGCCGATTTCACTCGACCCGACTTTTGAAAAAGTCGGGTTTCGTGAAACCCGACCCGATCCTATAAAAGTAAAGGTCGCTCAACCCTATCTACGAGATGTGACACCAAGCTCTTGTCATAACCCAACATGAATGCACATTATCCATCTTCTGTCTATGGCCTCGGCTGGGAATTCCTGGCTCTTCAGGTGACGGGGGCAGGACTTTGCTAACCTTACTTGGCACAGGTGATGTGTATTTAATTCCCATCTGCTTTGGGCTCTCGGAGGAGAACACACAGTCAAGCTTTGCTCGAAACTAAAAATGGAGCCTTGGGGTTATGCTATTAAGAAATACAGAGCAACAAACAGAAAGACAATTACTGGAGTACGCCAGGGATTTAGATTAAGGTGCCAAACAGTCATTAGAGCGCAATGTTTTTAGTTACCCCCTTCTCCTGCAGAACATAAACTGATGAAGGAGACAACGGAGCGCTGTCATAGAGGAATTCTCTTATCACATTGCTGAACACTTGCAGCAGCCGGGAGAATAGAGGGGCTTTTGTTGCAGGTTATTCTCAAGGTCAAACACAGACAAGGACCTGCTGTTACTGCATTTCAGCTCCTCCTAACATCAATGGAGACCAATGGATCTCTATTATTTGGATTAAAAGTTGATTTAAATCGCCAAAGTCTGTCCAAACTTCCCCAAAGCATCTCAAAGTTGGAAACTGGCCTATGTGCCATCATCTAAAATAACATCCACGAAGCTTGATGTCACCAATTGAGTAATATGACCAGTTTAATGACCACTCAACTGGTGACATCACTAGCTTACTGATATAAATGTATTGATTCACCAGTTGAGTACTAAGACTAATTTAATGACATCACTCAACCAGTGACATCAATAAACTAGTAACATGACTCAACTGGGGACATCACTAGCTTTGTGTGGTCACCAATATATTGATGTGAACAGTAGAATGATGTCACCAGTTGAGCGATTTGACCAATTGAGTGATGTCACCAGTTGAGTGATGTTACTAGTTTATTGATATCACCAGTTGAGTCATGTCATCAGTTGAGTGAGGTTGCCAGTTGAGCGATTTGACCAATTGAGTCATGTCACCAGTTGATATCAATAAACTAGTAACATCACTCAACTGGTGACATTAGGAAATTGGTGAAATCACTCAAATGAGGGCATCACTAGCTTAGTGATATCTCCAGTTGAGCGATTTGACCAGTTGAGTGATATCACCAGTTGAGTGATGTTACTAGTTTATTGAGGTCACCAATTGAGTGATGTTACTAGTTTATTGAGGTCACCAGTTGAGTGATGTTACTAGTTTATTGAGGTCACCAGTTGAGTGATGTTATTAGTTTATTAATGTCACCAGTTGAGTGATGTTACTAGTTTATTGAGGTCACCAGTTGAGTGATGTTACTAGTTTATTGAGGTCACCAGTTGAGTGATGTTACTAGTTTATTGAGGTCACCAGTTGAGTGATGTTATTAGTTTATTAATGTCACCAGTTGAGTGATGTTACTAGTTTATTGATGTCACCAGTTGAGTGATGTTACTAGTTTATTGAGGTCACCAGTTGAGTGATGTTACTAGTTTATTGATGTCACCAGTTGAGTGATATCACCAGTTGAGTGATGTCACCAGTTGAGTGATGCTACTAGTTTATTGATGTCACCAATTGAGTGATGTTACTAGTTGAGTGATGTCACCAATTGAGCGATTTGACCAGTTGAGTGATGTTACTAGTTTATTGATGGTATCAGTTGAGTGATGTCACTAGTTTATTGATGTCACCAGTTGAGTGATGTCACTAGTTTATTGATATCACCAGTTGAGTGATGTTACTAGTTGAGTGATGTCACCAATTGAGTGATGTTACTAGTTGAGTGATGTCACCAATTGAGCGATTTGACCAGTTGAGTGATGTTACTAGTTTATTGATGGTATCAGTTGAGTGATGTCACTAGTTTATTGATGTCACCAGTTGAGTGATGTCACTAGTTTATTGATATCACCAGTTGAGTGATGTTACTAGTTGAGTGATGTCACCAATTGAGCGATTTGACCAGTTGAGTGATGTTACTAGTTTATTGATGGTATCAGTTGAGTGATGTCACTAGTTTATTGATGTCACCAATTGAGTGATGTCACTAGTTTATTGATGTCACCAGTTGAGTTTATTTGACCAGTTGACTAATATCGCCAGATAAGTGATTTGAACATTTTATTGATGTCACTAGTTATGTGATGTCACCAATTGGGTATAATTAAAAAAAAACATTTTTATTTCTGAACCAAATAATGAACCAATCAGTAATTCCAATAGACCTCTATACGAAAAGGTTAATTTATTCTAGTTTAAGTGGCTGTCTAGTAAAACAAAAATACATTTGAATATCCTAAAAATATCAAATTAGACATTTGATTAACATAGTTCAATTAAAATTGTTCCCCAATCTGTACATATCCCCTCCAATCCACTACAATAGTTTCCCAATTACAGTGCTGGCATGTCACCAGTGCGTTGTGTGAAGGGGGCTGGCTGACCTAATTTCAATAGCTACGCCTGCTGCCTTCTCTGTTTCATGTATTGGCTTTGACATAGAAGGGGGCTGGCTTAGCGGATGTAATGAGCAGTAAACCAGCCCCCTTCCCATCTGATAACGAGCCAACACTACTCTAATTTGTCAAACAAAAGCAAGAAGTTCATCTTTCACGACCAGAATGAATATCTGAAAATTGGAGCACCTCTGATACTGGCACTATATTAGCAAGTTGCTATTTTAAGCACATTTATTGCTGATTTATAGCAAATGATCGAATGGAGAGTTTTATCTTGTTGTCAAGAAGGGCAAATTCAGCCAGGAGAACACCACCAAAGAAAATGCAGTAACTTCTCTTTTTCTATCGAAACAATTGGAAAGATCAGAAATTTGAGGAAAGTCAGAATTCAGAAAGAGAATGGAAGATTAATCTCAGCTTTTCACCTCAAGGCTTCTAGGGGCTACAGCAGAAAAACAACAATAGGCTTCAGATCTCCTATCTGGAGTCACTGTGATCAATGATAATCCAACATAACACTCTGATCTTCCATCCCAAAGCACGTAATCAACAACAATCCAGCATAAGACTCATGTCTTCCATCTCCAGTCACCTTACCAATAATTCTACATAAACACAGCATGTGATCAATGATAATCCCAAATTACACTCTGGTCTTCCATTTCAAATCAGGTGATCAATTATCGGGCAGCATAATACTTCATGTGATCAAAGATGATACTATGTAACACTCGGATTTCACATTCTGAGTCATGTGACCAAATATGATACAATGTAACACTCGGATTTCCTATCTTGAGTCATGTGACCAAATATGATACAATGCAACACTCGGATCTCCATCCTGAGTCATGTGACCAAACATGATACAATGTAACACTCGGATCTCCCATCTTGAGTCATGTGACCAACGATGATCATCTTATTGGCCTTTGGAAGGTGTTTCATTTAATTATACCAAATTCTTTAATATTGTTACCACTCTATTACGACTCAATACATAAGAAAGCCAATTTCATAGGAAGCTGATTCACCCATCTCAGAGCATTTTGGGGTCTAGACAAAAAACTAGACATATTAAAATAAAGATTATAAACCTACGCAGCAAAAAAAAGCAAAATGGTAAATGCAAGGTCAACCACAGCGCCCCTAGTGGCCACACAGAGCATAGCACAGCACAATACTTGAATATTGTAGTAAGCGGCATCACTCAACAAATCATTTTCCACATCAGGGAGCATTATACAGCCATTTCATTGCTTTTCTGCATATGTAATAGTTGGATGTAATGCCCCTTTATGCTCACTCACTACATGGTAAATTAGGGTGTTGAATAAACATTGATTAAGTAGCTAAGAAATTTAATTGTTGCAAGGATCCCGTTCTGATAAATCATTTCCATTTTAATGATATGTGCCCTTGGTAAGGGCCTTTGGAGAAGGATCGCCCAGTGCAGCTGACTGGTCCTACAGAGCGGCAGCTGGTTCCCCCAGCTGCATCCGCAGATCCCTGCTGAACGGAGAGTACAATCCAGGATAAAACCTGTTTTCGGTTATAGCGTATTGGTATGTGCGCTTTCCCTCCAAGCAGCATCATTTAGGGTATTGAGAAAACCACATACCATTTTAGAAGCCGAAGCCATGTGTTTAAAATCTTGAGTGACGTGTTCTCCTTGTGTACACACTGCGGTGTATTATTCCGAGCGCTCGCTGAGGGGGACACATTGAGGACAGGAGCGAGAGCCCTTTGTGTCATGAATGTTCCGTGTTTGTAAATAGAATCATTAGTAACCAAGTTCTGTTACATTGTACAAATAAGGCTCCGTCCATTGTCCGTCCACAAGGGCCGGGAATGGAAGAAAAAGCTGCAAAATCATGGGCAAGGGTGACCCGGGCTGACACTGGTGTGAATGTCGCAATAACACGTGAGAAATTCTTTTCGGCCTCTGTGGTTAGAGAAGAACGTTAAGAAATCTGTCACTCCCCATTCTTAAGACGTGATTCAACCGAATGCCACTTGTTCATTGTGTCCTATGACGATAATAAAGAATATTCACCTGAGCGTCACATACAGCATACAATCCCTCCTCAATTCCATCAGGACCTTGGGCCTCATTAATAATTGTCCGCGCTGCCCGAAACCTGGTCACAATCATAACAATACTTCCACTGGATATTTACTCAAACTGACAATCAACGCCATGATCCATTTCAGTCTAGTCATGTAAATCAGAAAAATGATGCAAGTGTAAGAGTTTACCACATACAGATACTACTTATCCTGCACCTCAGAGCTGAAATCACTATTCTGCTGGTGGAGCCTCTGTGTATATAAATTACTAATGATGTACTCACAGTGAGTGCAGCTCTGGGGTATAATACAGGATGTAACTCAGGATCAGTAATGTAATGTATGTACACAGTGACTGCACCAGCTGAATAGTGAGTGCAGCTCTGGAGTATAATACAGGATGTAACTCAGGATCAGTAATGTAATGTATGTACACAGTGACTGCACCAGCAGAATAGTGAGTGCAGCTCTGGAGTATAATACAGGATGTAACTCAGGATCAGTAATGTAATGTATGTACACAGTGAATGCACCAGCAGAATAGTGAGTGCAGCTCTGGAGTATAATACAGGATGTAACTCAGGATCAGTAATGTAATGTAATGTATGCACATAGTGACTGCACCAGCAGAATAGTGAGTGCAGCTCTGGAGTATAATACAGGAGGTAACTCACGATCAGTAATGTAATGTATGTACACAGTGAATGCACCAGCAGAATAGTGAGTGCAGCTCTGGAGTATAATACAGGATGTAACTCAGGATCAGTAATGTAATGTATGTACACAGTGACTGCACCAGCAGAATAGTGAGTGCAGCTCTGGAGTATAATACAGGATGTAACCCAGGATCAGTACAGGATCAGTAATGTAATATATGTACACAGTGACACAACTAGCAGAATAGTGAGTGCAGCTCTGGAGTATAATACAGGATGTAACTCAGGATCAGTAATGTATGTACACAGTGACTGCACCAGCAGAATAGTGAGTGAGTGTATATATAATATATATATATATATATATATATATATATATATATATATATATATCTATATATCTATATACACTCACCGGCCACTTTATTAGGTACACCATGCTAGTAACGGGTTGGACCCCCTTTTGCCTTCAGAACTGCCTCAATTCTTCGTGGCATAGATTCAACAAGGTGCTGGAAGCATTCCTCAGAGATTTTGGTCCATATTGACATGATGGCATCACACAGTTGCCGCAGATTTGTCGGCTGCACATCCCAAAGATGCTCCATACAAGGCAGGATGGATCCATGCTTTCATGTTGTTTACGCCAAATTCTGACCCTACCATCCGAATGTCGCAGCAGAAATCGAGACTCATCAGACCAAGCAACGTTTTTCCAATCTTCTACTGTCCAATTTCGATGAGCTTGTACAAATTGTAGCCTCAGTTTCCTGTTCTTAGCTGAAATGAGTGGTACCCGGTGTGGTCTTCTGCTGCTGTAGCCCATCTGCCTCAAAGTTCGACGCACTGTGCGTTCAGAGATGCTCTTAGGCCTACCTTGGTTGTAACGGGTGGCGATTTGAGTCACTGTTGCCTTTCTATCAGCTCGAACCAGTCTGCCCATTCTCCTCTGACCTCTGGCATCAACAAGGCATTTCCGCCCACAGAACTGCCGCTCACTGGATTTTTTTTCTTTTTCGGACCATTCTCTGTAAACCCTAGAGATGGTTATGCGTGAAAATCCCAGTAGATCAGCAGTTTCTGAAATACTCAGACCAGCCCTTCTGGCACCAACAACCATGCCACGTTCAAAGGCACTCAAATCACCTTTCTTCCCCATACTGATGCTCGGTTTGAACTGCAGGAGATTGTCTTGACCATGTCTACATGCCTAAATGCACTGAGTTGCCACCATGTGATTGGCTGATTAGAAATTAAGTGTAAACAAGAAGTTGGACAGGTGTACCTAATAAAGTGGCCGGTGAGTGTATATATATATATGCAATAAATTTTAAAAAAAAAGTTGTCCAGAATGACTAAGTAGAGTGACTTTAAGTCGGCCATACTCAGTCCTGCTGTTACCCATCCTCCGTTGTTTCCCACCATGTGACCCTTCTTCCCCAGCAGACCCTCGCAGCTGTCCTTTCTCACTCTTACCATCACATATAAACACGCTCTCTTTTCTGTGTGTCTCCCAACTGTCTCGCATAACTTGCTCTGTGCACACAAAACAGATTTTATTTTGCAAAGTTTTGCACAAGCAGAAGGCAGCCGGATGGGGGGCTATTATGGAGCCGCCCCGGCCAGTGCACACAGCACCTCTTGTCAGGAGGCAGTTATGAAGTCAAATTACTTGACAATAAGCGCTGTGAGGCGACCGGAAGGCTCCAACTGAGTGGAAAACATCATATTGTTTTAATGGTGTCTTATTAAGGGAAAATAATGAACACTGGTCTTAATTAAACAACTGTAACACAATGATCCGGCTCCTCTGTCACGTACTGACCCCTCGAACAAGTGCACAGCGTCACATCCACACACGGGTTAGGGACATAGGTTTTCTAGATTCGAGAATTTTGATACATTTTATATTTTTATGACCAAAAAAAGGGGATGAGAAAAAAAAATGTATACTTTATTTAAAGAGACAGTACAGGCAAAGCTGATAACTGAGGGGTACCTATTGCATGGTGTGGGATTCTCTTATAATGGCGCTTTACACCTTGCCCCATAAATAAACTAAGAATAAAGAGATTTATTAATCATTTGCACTTTTTGAAACTTTTCTTTTTTTGTCTTGTGGTGTTAATTGACTTTTTTGTGCCAACTTCTTCCAAATGAGGCAAGAGATTCAACAATTTTGCTCAAAACCAAAAATGATATTTAATGGTCTTTAACTTGTCGTGCACAAAAAGTCACAAGTTCTGCTAAAATGTTTGCACAAAATAAAAACCAAAAAGGTATATGAAAATCACTCCAAGGGAAGATTGGAGTAATTTTGCGCAAAAACTTTGCAACTTTTTAAAAAGTTGTGATTTTATGAATCAGTCAAAAACAGCTGGAAATCCCAAACCCCAAACATAAAAAAGACAAATCGGTGAACACATAAAATAGACTTTAAAGGGAACCTGTCACCCCCCCCCCCCCCAGGCGTTTTTAACTAAAAGAGCCACCTTGTGCAGCAGTAATGCTGCACTCTGAAAAGGTGGCTCTTTTTAGTTCTGGTTGCTGTAACTGCCGAAATAATCAGTTTTGTAATTTGTCCTAAATACCTTTCTTCAGTCCTGGAGGCAGGCGTTTCCCCTCCTGCTGCAGATGCCACACAGCCGTCACCCAAGTCTTCTTGGCGCCAGGCGCCGCCTCCTCACCGCTGTTTTGAAATGAGCCGGCGCCTGCGCTCTTTTCTCCTGCCTTGGGCAGGCGCAGTGAGCGCTGCCGGTCTGTCCTCATATGCAGTCTAGCTGACTGCGCCTGTGCGGCCGCCCTGACTGTGAATCCCAACCCCGCAATGTGACTAAATCAGAAGACACTGCGGGGCTGGGATTCACAGGCAGGGCGGCCGCACAGGCGCAGTCAGCTAGGCTGCATATGAGCACAGAGGATGGGCAGCGCTCACTGCGCCTGCCCAAGGCAGGAGAAAAGAGCGCAGGCGCCGGCTCATTTAAAAACAACGGTGAGGAGGCGGCGCCCGGCACCAAGAAGACTTGAGTGACGGCTGTGTGGCGTCTGCAGCAGGGGGGAAACGCCTGCCTCCAGGACTGAAGAAAGGGTATTTAGGACAAATTACAAAACTGATTATTTCGGCAGTTACAGCACCCAGAACTAAAAGAGCCACCTTATCAGAATGCAGCATTACTGAAATGTGGCTCTTTTAGTTAAAACCGCCTGGGGGGGGGGGGGGGTGACAGCTTCCCTTTAAAAGAAAATCAAGTTAAATGAAGACTTTGGCGCAAATGAAAAACAGGCAAAAATACAATTAGCTTGGACTGTTCCTTTAAATTACAGACAGAGATACAGGTAGTATGCAAACTAAATGTTGCAACCCTCTTCAGCCATTGCAGCAAACTCCAATGTAGCGTTCATGGAATACCATCAACTCTAAGGCGCCTCATGCCAACTGAGAATCCGCTTCGTAAGTGTTGCAGGGACTTTCCGCTGTATCATCAGATAGGATCTGATAATGGCTTGCCTATTGGTAATGGCTGCAAGGTTTTGCACAATTTCATTAGATGGTGCGGTCAAAACTCCTGCCACCTCTAGATTTCACAATCATGTTGTTATTGGCCCGCCGCCCGTGGGCAGAGCTTCGTCCGTGATGCCACGGGGATTAAAAAAAAAAAATAAAAAAAAATAATATCACTTCTCTCTGCAGCGCACCATCCTGTGTGAACAAGACACGTGCTGATATTCTATGCAAGCAGAACAATTGTATTAACGGGCATCTTGTGCGCACAGAGGCCTAGACATTATTAAACCACCACCGATTGGATGGCTTACATGTAGTTGACCAAAAAGATTCACAGGACCCTGTTGGCAGTCTGAGGTCTCCGGATCAGAGCCCTGCACTCCTCCACTCTTCCATATTCCTGGCGCCTCTTCTGATCAGTCGGTTTGGCACAATCTCATGTGTGCGTCATATCACAAAGATGACGTTGCACCAGACGTACTAATCAGAACGGGCGCCCGGCTGTCGGTAGTAAGTAGGAGGTTTGCAAAAACTGGTCCTGCAAATTTTTCTGCTCAATGCTACATGTAGACATGCAGAGCAAACTTTCATGTGGCCAGAACAGAACTTTGTTGTTTTTTTTATAGCACACGGCATGCCAAGAATAGTGAGATATGGTGCCCTATTTATACCAGGCAATCGGGACACGAGTGTTTCTAGAACATCGTTCCCAATTAACACTCATAAATGGCCCTAAAGCCTCCCATACAAGTTATAAAAATGTCGGCAGATCTTTCGACAATTTGGCAGTCATTGTAATGTATATGGGAGCCCCGGACGGATGACGGAGGAAAGATTGATCTGGCATGTCCGATATATGACTGACGATTGCTTTGTCCTCTATAGATTAAGAGTGTTTAGCAGAAAACTGGGCGAGATAGCATGGGAGAGCTGGGCGACGTAGCGCGGGAGAGCCGGGAGACGTAGCGCGGGAGAGCCGGGAGACGTAGCGCGGGAAAGCCGGGAGACGTAGCGCGGGAAAGCCGGGAGACGTAGCGCGGGAGAGCCGGGAGACGTAGCGCGGGAGAGCCGGGAGACGTAGCGCGGGAGAGCTGGGCGACAAAGCTGACGGCCAAAGCATTGTTTGGCTGATAGCCATCTATTGTGTATGGGGAACCTACGACTTAAGGCCCCGTCTCACATAGCGATTTACCAACGATCACGACCAGCGATACGACCTGGCCGTGATCGTTGGTAAGTCGTTGTGTGGTCGCTGGGGAGCTGTCACACAGACAGCTCTCTCCAGTGACCAATGATCAGGGGAACGACTTCGGCATCGTTGAAACTGTCTTCAACGATGCCGAAGTCCCCCTGCAGCACCCGGGTAACCAGGGTAAACATCGGGTTACTAAGCGCAGGGCCGCGCTTAGTAACCCGATGTTTACCCTGGTTACCAAAAAAAACAAACAGTACATACTCACCATCTGATGTCCGTCTGCTTCCTGCTCTGACTGAGTGCCGCCGTACAGTGAGAGCAGAGCGCAGCGGTGACGTCACTGCTGTGCTCTCACTTCTCACTGTACGGCCGGCAGTCAGTCAGAGCAGGAAGCAGACGGCAAGGGACCTGACGGACATCAGATGGTGAGTATGTACTGTTTGTTTTTTTTTTTACATTTACGCTGGTAACCAGGGTAAACATCGGGTTACTAAGCGCGGCCCTGCGCTTAGTAACCCGATGTTTACCCTGGTTACCAGTGAAGACATCGCTGGATCGGTGTCACACACACCGATTCAGCGATGTCAGCGGGACCTCAACGACCAAAAAAAGGTCCAGGCCATTCCGACACGACCAGCGATCTCGCAGCAGGGGCCTGGTCGCTGGTACGTGTCACACATAGCGAGATCGCTACTGAGGTCGCTGTTGCGTCACAAAACTTGTGACTCAGCAGCGATCTCGCTAGCGATCTCGCTATGTGAGACGGGGCCTCTACTGGCTGATACAATAGATCAAAGATTAGGAAAAGTTCTCCTGTTTCCATAAATCTATAAAAGAATGAACTCCAGTCTATGCACCGATGAAATCATAACCGTGAGGAATAAAAGATTCTAAGTCTAAGTTCTATTCTATTCTAAGTCTGATTGTATCTGTGGGTAACAGAAACACTCAGTTACAATGTAGCCAAATAATTATGTGTGTTGTTTATCCAGATGGATATGAGGGAGATAGATAGATAGATAGATAGATAGATAGATAGATAGATAGATAGATAATGCACTATTCAGTTAAAATTGTGCACACACTTTTCCTATTGGAAGACATTTTCGAATAGGGAAAAAACCCAAACAGCACAATACAGGCATTGCGGTGACGAAATTTTCCCGGCAGGCTCCTAACAATAGCTATCTTGTTAGGAAGCAGCGAACTACAAAAGACCCATTCTCACAAGTTACTTGAAACTGCTTCTCTGCAACAGAAAAAAGTGCAACGCCGCTCCCTTCTACAAAATGTGAGCTTCATCCTATTTCAAGCCCAGCCGGGTTCAGGGATTGTCCAGAATTGTGGAATCCGAGACATTAACTGAAAATGCGGCAAAAAAAGGCGAGAGGGACGTGCACTGATTATTTTCATGAATGAGTTTTATTAGTAGGTTTTCGGTTTCAGTCCAGCTGCGTTTGGATTATATGATATTTTCGTCCTAATTTTTTCTTTTAAATGGGAAAAACGCATTAAAATTCCATAAGGAGTGAAAAAAAATACCACTTTGTAAATTCATAGAAGTAAATATTTGTAAATAGTGTGTAAATAAGTATCCAGTATCTAATGCTCTGAAGATGACAGTATCAGCACCTTACTTAAAATGTCAAAAATGAAATAAAAATTAACCAATATGAGAACATCGTTGGGACTTATTTTTTTTTAGTAATTTGCCAAAATATACACAGTCCCAGATCTATAATTTTTGCTAAATAATAACCCCAGTTGCGTGCAAGATTTTCCGTGCATAGCAAACAAATTGGGATCTAATTTTCCAAAACAGGGAGGTCTTGAGCCAATGACAAAAAGAACAGAGATATCTATAATAAAGATCTGGAAACCTCATCCTCTCAGATCTCCTAATCTTAATCAATACCCGGATCGATGCTATGAAACGCAACGCTCAGAACTACGAAATATTCCGTGACAATGAAGATCGGTATAAACAAAAGGGCGCTGATACTAAGTAACCTTTTGATGAAAATTTCACCCCAAAATGACTCTGCCGAGGTGAAGCAGGTGATTTACGGATGGCGTCCTGCAATGAATGGTAGCGTAAAGAATGATAACCCAATGCATGAAGTGCCTTTGCAGCTTATGATAAGCCATTTGGCATAAACACGGCAACAGAACCCATTCCCCGGGGTGGACCCAGCCTGTGCTCATCTGTCACTGGCGACACAAGGACGGCTGATGTGTGTGTGCACAATGCTCCGATTAGCAGGTCTTCCCCAGGTGTACTATGGGTGATTTTGGCTCAGGAAATTCTACGCTTCATTTCCCCAATCAATTTATTAGTAAGGAGGATGATAGCAGGTGCGCGCCTCCATCCAACATCGTGTTCATCACACTTCATGGCAACATTATAATCGAGGTCCGCCAGGGATTATTATTTTCTGTTAACCCTTTTGACCTGACGAGAGACAAATCTAAATCTGTCACTTTCAGGAGGTCACCGCTTACTGACGTGCGTTCTTTTAAAGGACAATCATCCTATGGAGGACCTAAGCTTAGGAAAGTAGGGGTCATACAGCTAAAGTCCTAGTCTTAAAGGGGTTGTCTCAACACAGTGGATCAAGAGCGCACTGCACCGCAGCCTCCCCTGCTTCCTGTTTGCCGGCAAAACGTTGCACTCCTGATGGTTCAAAGTTTGGATCAGAAGCATAGTTGAGTTAGTGGTCCAAAATGGGCGCCTCTTGATTCTGCAGGCAGTAAAAATTTGCATCTACAGCCTCAGAGGAGAACAGGGGCATAGATCCCGCAAGCGTCAGAACAGCGCTATAGAAAAGAGCCTGCAATCACGCACTCCTTGCCTAGGGGACCGACCACCGATGGTTGAAGATCTTTAAGGTAAATAGCAAAGTTGCTTATTTCTACAAGCATTTTTCAATTTTAACCATTTATGACGTGGAGAAAATCCCTTTAACCATTCATATACAGAGATGGAAATGAAAAAAAGGTTGACCGACCAAACACGACCCATCTTTTTAGATACTATGTTAATGACTGGATGACACCTGGGGGGCATATCACATGTTTTTGAGGAGCACAGTCCCGCTATATTGCACACAGATATTCTCACAAATTTCCCCAAGGAAACGGATTCTCCCTTTTTCTCAAATTGTCAGTGCATGTCCAATCAAAAGCCACAATATCCTACCTTGCCTACGACCAACCAATGGTTTTTCCATACCCAAGCTGCATTAAAAAACTCAAATTATAGGGTACACAAACTAACAATAACCAAATTACCCCATTTTAATCTCTGAAATGACCACCCTCCCCCCAAGGTAAGACATAATAATGAGCAGCGGGACCATGTTGGACTATGTTCCCCAATGTTTGCTTCCTTAGGGTTTGGAGTTTATTGAGGAAAGATCTTATTTTTTTATTGTGTATTGCTTATATAGCGCTATCTTATTCTGCTGCGCTCTACAGACATTATCGAAACTGTCCCCATTGAGGCTCACAATCTAGATTCCCCATCAGTAGGTCTTTGGAATGTGGGAGGAAACCGGAGAACTCGGAGGAAACCCATGCAAACACAGGGAGAACATACAGACTCCTTGCAGATGTTGTCCTTGGTGGAACTTGAACTCAGTACCCCAGCGCTGCAAGGCTACGGTGCTAACCACTGAGCCACTGTACAGTGCTAACCATTGAGCCACTGCACAGTGCTAACCAGTGAACCAACATGCTGCCGATGGATAAAGCCCTCAACTGACCCTTGGGTTGTCTTTTACTGACATTGCTTAGCTATAAGTTTACAGAAACTTGTCCATCTACGTGGGATCTACATGATCCAGAAGATACCTACTAAACTAAACTAAATCCTAAACACGTAACACTGAATGCCCAATTGAACCATTGACACTGTCCAGGTAATAGACCCAAAATTCTTCCAAATACAGGTCTAGGAAGAAGCCAGGGAGACCAGTCAAGGGCCGAATTGAGTAATCAGATGTGAATAGTCAAGAGCCAACACCTCAGTCTTCACTGATTTTCTTCACCCAAGTGCAAAAAAAGTTCAGCGTGCAATACAAAAAAAAAAAAAAAGTGCATAATGCCTATTGCAGGACTACTAACAACAACAAACCATTCCCCATCCCCTCATCCCCCCCCCCGGACTGTGCATAACAAACCTCTAGGTCTATTGGGAGCTTAATTCCTAGAATTTGGAATCGGAAAGTTCCTTGCACCAAGCAATAATGTCCCCAATACAATATTTATAATGACTGGTTACACCACTGATGTGTATCCGAATAATCATCCCCATTAAAAAAATTAAAGTATGTGCTTTACAAATAGTGATTAAAATAATGTCTTAAGGTAAGTATTATCCATCTATCCATCTATTATATAACTTGTCACTGAAAATCCTATAACTAGACACGTAAGGAGCAGCGTGACTAAGCAAGGTTCTCCGAGGTTACATCTGCCGACTTGGGTAACTTTAGGCCCCTGCAAACAATGTGCCGGTTACTTTGTATCTGGTAAATCTGCAGCTTTAAAGCACATTTGTAACTGATTAGAATCTGTGCAGCCAAATAAATGGGACACATATTCCAGTCTGGGAACTTTTAAGTAGCCCAACTACTGGAGTTAAATGAAGTGTCCTTCCCTGACCACAACAGACAGTGCGGTTTACCCTGCGCCTGCATGACACAGCGTGCCATTAGTGCGACAGGGAACAAGGAATTCTTCTGTAATTTGCCGAACCATGAAAGGTCTGAGGTCCTTATATTACAAGTGTATGACATTCATTAACGTCTTCTCAATAAATTATTCATATCTGACAAGTCGTTACCACTTTTGACACTTGATGGATCCGATATATCGACGACATCGCTTTCTTCAAAGCAATCTGTAGGCCAATCTACATCCATCTATGAACTTAATTATCCCTAAGAAGAGAGCAGCATATCCCCCCAAAAAATCTTCCATTACATGAAAAAACTCAATATCAAGCATTGGATAGGGCCAAAGTGGCAAACTTCTACCAATACAAGCTCACGTTACACAAGATCTAAAGGGGTTGTCCACCTTTCTTTATTTTTTTTTACTTAAATACATGTATTTGGGGCTAATTATCACTTCCGTAATTGGGTTTCATTAAAAATTTTGCACCGTTGGGGTTTTACAGGCTTTTTCTTATCCCGGCCAAATCCACTTTGATGTGGTCTATGGTAATAAATCAGTGTAGAGGAGCTCAGAAGAGGACAGATAAGAGCTACAAACTCAGAGCCTTGAATATTTTTATCCTCTTGGTCTTGTTCCATCACGTTTTACAATTTGGTGATAGATATCAGAACTCTTGAAGACCTGACACCAGTTTATTCCGATGAAATTTAGTGCAGTAGAGGACTTCTTTAGACAATGCTCGGTTGGAGTTTAAATAAAATGTGCAACACAGAGGCCATAGAAGGCATTGATGCAAAATTTTTGATGAAATCTAATTGCAAAAATGATTTTTAGCCCTAAATACATGCTTTTATATGGAAAAAAGGTGTCCTCCCCAAAGGATGAGGTTGTGGACCTAACCACCAATGACAAAGTAATTCCCAAAGGGGGCGACTTATTAAATACCATTAAAACATACATTTTACATCACAAATAATTTGCAAAAACAAAATTTCTATAGTTTAGAAAAGACATTTTGTCACTACGGAAGTTGCGATCAACGGCACTTACTCTCGTTCTTTTGGCATCCACCATATCACCAATAAGTCCATGGTCAACTTTGGGCGGATTACTTCTCTATTGAGGCCTCTTACTTTTACAAAGATCATAAAAACACTTTTTAATCAAATAATTTCCCTACATTTTAGTATAGTGGGTACATAATTCCCGAAGATTACACTTTGAAATATCAAAGTCACCTTTTGAACCCCAAAACTTTTCTATATTCAATGCATATTATGTAATCGGGCCACCCTTCGAGTCATGTCCAAGTCTTGAGCCAACAGTAGAGGAGACTTTCTTTCTGCCCAAGATTCCATCAAATATAATTTGCCTTAGGAATGTTGAATATTTGGGACCCCAACCGAGGATTTCCTAAAGAAGCCGTCTACTGTACTAAGTGCAATTCATAGGAATTATCTGGTATCAGGTCCACTTGGTCTTCAAGATTTTAC
The DNA here is from genome assembly GCF_051348905.1 of Ranitomeya variabilis. Classification (NCBI taxonomy): domain Eukaryota; kingdom Metazoa; phylum Chordata; class Amphibia; order Anura; family Dendrobatidae; genus Ranitomeya; species Ranitomeya variabilis. The sequence goes on from NC_135239.1 coordinate 20,449,225, forward strand.
TATCTTCTCTAGCACCAAATTGCTCTTAATATTCCAAAAACTTGATTTCCTTCAAACTATATTCTAAAGCAACAAGTCCAAGAAACTATGTCGGGCTCTGGTGCCTAACGACTGGCGAGTATTTGTCCTCTCTAAGGGTATGTCTCCACGTTCAGGATTGCATCAGTCTTTGGTCAGGATTTTATGCAAGTAAAATCCTGACCAAAACTGCACCTGAGGTCACTGGCAGGTCACCTGCGGTGTACCTGCGTGTTTTGCTCATAGTAGCAACATGCAGCGTTTTGAAAAAACGCACAACGCATGCGTTTTCGCGGCAAAAACGCATGCGTTTTTAAACGCATAGTGGAGTCTGGATTTCATAAAATCCCATCCACTATGCTGTAACATCTGGACGCTGCGTTTTTGACGCAGCAGAAAAACGCAGCGTCAAAAACGCAGCGTTTCCTGAACATGGAAACATACCCTTAGAAGCTAGGCTCCACATTTTGGAAAATGGAAGAATTGTCATTATATATATTTTTTAAAGATTAATATCATGCAAGATAGACTTAAAAAGAACCATGCAAAGTACCATGCAAAGTCTTAAAATTTTTTCCAAAAAGTCTATAAATTAAAAAAAAAAAAAAAAAAGTAAAAAAAAAACTAGTATCCACATCATTCCAAGTTGTAAATCTTTAATTGCTCCTGAACATTGGTCGTTATTGGGATTCGACCCTTTCTTTTTGTATCTATTTTAGAAGACTGGCAAGTGACCTAATGATCCGACAATCAACATCCTTTATGACCATTGTCATGCCTATGGCACTAAATCATGAGAAATCAAACTGGTTTACTTTTTTTATATTGGACTATTAGGATTATTAATTATTTATCATTTTATTTATTTTTTGCCGGGTTGGGTTGTTTGCAATGACAAAAATAAAATATAGTAAAAAAAAAAATACATAATTAAATATAGCATATCCAACATGAGTTCACTGAAAACAAGAACTACTGGGAGAATTTTTAGCATTTATTTATTTTATTTTATTTTATTTTTTTACACATTTTGGGTATTTTTTCACAGTAACCTATTCCTGTCCATCACATGCACGTAGCATTAGGAGATTTTATTAATTTAAAAAAAAAAAAAAAGGAAAATCCCCAACCCCACACCTGATCTTTAGCTATGGCAAGTGGTTCATCCCGATGTGCTAGCAGGACCATCTGGTCAATCCGCACATTGGGGGCTTTCAATACCATTTTATGATGAAATTGCAGAAACGCTGCCAAAACTGAACTAAAATTTCGGCACAACCTGCCCAGTCTGGTCTTCGTTTGGCTTAATTTGTATTTAGGACAAAGGGGATATTTTACAGCCAGAAAAAAAAACAACAAAAAAAAAAACCCACTGCAAATGTCGCTTTGCATAATTCAACTACATATATTGAAATGTACTGGTGCTGAGACCTGATGATGGCACTTTATCTAATTCTTCATCTTATATTAATGACCGCTTGCAATAATGACCAATTCGGCTTTCCAAGTTGTAACAAAAAAAAATAGATTTTTTTTTTTTTTAAATCACGCAATATACTTTTTTTTGTTGTACTTTATGATTTTTTATTTTGCCAATTTTAAAAAATATATATTTTTATTAAATAATTACTTGATTTCAATATATTTCCTACCAATATTTTTATGTAACTAAAATGCACTAGTTTGAAATTGCACACCAACTTTTTTTTTTTTTTTTTTGTAACTCCGAACATGGCCCTGATACAAGCTGCCTACCTCATTTACAGAAGGGAAAGGCCTGGGAGTATCAGGTGTCAACTCATTGTTCGCTTGCCAGAATATATATCCATCCACTGTCTGCCTACTGCTAACTTCTAACTCTTTAACAAATCTGGCCTCAGACAAAATTAAACCACTTCAAAAAGAAAGTTCCCACAACTTTGCCCACATAAGCCCAAAACCTTGCACCCCAGCTGCAACTCTCCAAACTTTTTTTGTGGTTGACTGCTTATGAATGATCAAAGGTTAAATTTTATCTAAAAGGTCAACTGCCTTGTGGCAAAGGTTACGACCTTAACAACTAAAAAGTGACTTTGCCACGTGCCTGCTTTAACTCCTCGTCTTGATACAGATCGGCCCTTCCTGAAAAGGTTCATAAATTTCCTTTTTTTTTTTAATACATATATATTTATACACGATCTCCCCAAAAACAAAAGAAATTGCAACATATTTACAAGAACATTTACATAATTTACAAAGTTCCGAGTGTTGTTACAAATTTCTGCAGATCCTTAAGAGTATTAAAACTTTACATCTGCAGAGGTTTGAGAAAATAACATTTCCTACCTAGTCGTTTTTACAGTATATGTTTGATCCTTTTCATGAATTGTAGAAATCTGTGTAACGTAATCTATCACTTTATACTAAGAAAAATACTGAAAGGATTTTGTAGATTCTTTACATGTTTTATTTTTTTTTAAGTCACTGAAGAATGGCGTCAATATAGATCTCTTCTCATTACGCTGGATTTGCAATACGATGTATCCCTCCCTCAATGTTACTATAGGTATTTCAAGTTCAGGGAGGGAAAAACATAAAGGATTTCTTTATGGTGCTAAGGCATTTTGCTAATTTTAGAAAGAAAAAAAAAAATGATTGAAAAAAGGTGGGACCGCGATGGGCACGAGAGGATATGGGACAGAAGCTGTAGCAAAGTGGAGATAAATCCGACTTGTAAAGTAAATCAGAATATTTCATTTAATAGATGTGTGTGTATATAAGTAGTAAACAATAAATAAAATACAAAATATATAAAAAAAACCACATATATAAACAGATATGAGCTACGCAAATTGATTTTTATGAAATGCACAGATAGATAAGAGATAGATATTGAATAGATAGATCCATATGATATATTCTACAGATAGATAGGTAGGTAGATAGATAGTTAGAGATAGTCAGATACATATCATTACACAGTCGGACACGATTTCCCCAGTTTTCTCCTGTTCTAAATATCCGAAAACAACAAATAACATTTTACAATCAGCAGAGAAAAACTAATCAGAGCAATTAATGTGCAGATAGATATATTAATATAAGAACTGATGATACAGGAGTTTACGGCGCACACAATATACTAACATCTACCCCGACTTACACAACCAGACCCTACCGGCACACACACAGTTAAGTGGTACGGGCCCTGGCAGGTGAAGGGTACTTTTAGTACTTGGCATTCTTGAAGCTCAGGCTCTTAACTGTTCAAGTGCCGAGGAAATACGGATAAGTCACTGGCAGCTCGAGTCAATAAAGGCCGAGGCCTATGAATCAAAGCCTCCACACGGTTACTGCTAATTCCAACCGGTAGAAGTTATCCAAAAATATCTGCAGCATTAAACATATAGAGACAAAGTCTAAAGTCTTCCGAACATCAGGCATGTTAGACGACACGCTCGGAAATACAGATAATACAACTTTAAAAAAAAGAAAGAAAAAAAACTTCTACTCTTTTAACAATGTGACATATGGGCTTGGATACATTTTGTGACAAGCAGGACAGCACCGTGGGGTATATAAAAGGAATGTGATGTATAGACTGTTAATCAGACGGCCATTTAATAGGGCTTTAAACTGAAGATTCGAGACCCAGAGGGATTTCTAATAGTAAATGGCAGTAACGTCCATCATCTGCGTTATTGAAAACCTATCATACATCATCTACGATGTGTCTGTGCCCTTACATTTTGACTCTTGCAGGCTTTTACATCCATTACCAAGTGCATTTCTATAGATCAGACCGCAATCACGCCTAATGTGCAGAATTAAATATTCAACCACTTCATTACATAATTGCCCATGTATCAGGTAGGTTTCTTGTAGCAGTGTCCCGAGGGTTGGAAACAAAAACCAAAGAGCAACTGTTTTACCATCACCTAGGTAAGGCCGTGGCCGCTGCCAAGAATCCATAGCCACATTTTGGCACAAGGTCTAGCTTAGAGACGGAAACCACAAAACCGGGTGCCCTTGTTCTACCATCACCTATATAAGCCTATAGGTGACTGGAACAAATCTTGATCACCAGATTGACTAAAAAAAAGTTAAAAAGTTTCCAAAGAGTTGCAAAAAGTCTAAAAAGTTAGAGAAAGTGGACTTACCTGCTGAGTGCACAAAGTATGCCAAGTATAGGTCGAGTTCCTTAACCGAAACTCCTATGTGGTGCGGCTGTACGCACAGCCCGGGGTTAGAACACTGAGGAGATTTTACAAGACGTTCGCCATCAGTACTTTCGAGTGGGATACCTTTAAATAAAATCACCATGACCAGGTCCAGTCTCCAGACCTTGTCCGCTTGTCGGAGGCAGTCAATCCTTCTCATTTTTCCTTTCTGGTCAGGGTTGGAGAGAACGCAACATGCCGGCTTTTTCCCTGTAACGGTGAGTACAAAATCCTCCCGATATTCCGGCCTAATATCTTTTCTCAGCTTCGCCAGGAGCCGCGATGCCCATTTCTGTTTCACTTCTGGTTTTTCGCTCAGTAACTCGTCCTTCACGGCTCTTTCCTCTTCTTTTGACATGCGTTTTTCGTGTTTTTTGAAATATTTTCGCTTTCGGGCTTGGAGGTTGAACCACGTGTAGGCGAAGGCTCGCACGTGCGGCAGAAGTGCTTCGATGAAGGGATGGAATTCATCCTGCAGAGGAGGAAAACACAAGGAGAAATATTCCTATGAAAAAATCATTTCGAAAAGCCAACAAATTATTATTATTGGCCGGAGACGTAACAGACAAATAATTATATTGTAATGTTAGAGGGACGGATGCAAAGTCGGAAAGGCTCGCTTGGCAGGAAGTCACTCTGGGGGAAGAGAGAAGTGATAAAATAAAAATATACAAAAATAAAACAAAAAAATAGCTGAAAATTCTGCAAAAAAAAAAAAAAAAAACACACTATAAAAATACAAATATTTTAGATTAGTGGTGGTAATTTCGGACAGTATCTCGCTTACTAAACTTTCTATACCTTTGTTACTACCTTCCAAAAATTGCAAAAACGGCAACATTTTAAGTCGGAGTAGCAGGAAAGTTAAACTCTTTGGAAAAGGCCACAAATCAATAAAGCTGTAAAAGTTTCATGTTATTGTAAAAACTACATATGATCTTTTACGAGGCCGGAGAGCTGGGAAGAGACGGATTCTTCGCTTCACATGTACTCGTAGAATTGGCTCTGAATTATGTATTACATAATTAAACGCGTATTTAATTTATACCTGACCAAAGATCACACGTTATCTCCAGATATTGAAACCCGGCGCAGTTCAAAGCGAACCCAAACACTCAGCACCCTTCAAGAGCTGAACAAGTCACTTACTTAAAGGGACAGTACACCTTTTAAAAAAAAAAAATAAAAATTGTCGATGTTACATTTTGTTAAAGTACAGTAATACGAGCCTTCATGGAACAAGTAAAAAAATTGGGATTAAAAAAATATTTATCCAAAATAGCTGAAACTTAAAGTTCAAAAGGAAATATGCATTTTTAATTATCTATTTTTTTTATTAAATGATTTTTTTTAAATTAATTTTACTCTCTATTGTGCGCTCTATTTAATATTGATAAATAATAAAAAATAATAGCAAAAAAGGGTTAAATGTCCAGACCTTCAAGTTTGTCTAGTTTTTGAAAAAGTATGCAAAAAAATGACAAAGTCTAAACTTTAAACTATTTGATACAAGAAATATTTTTTTAGCTATTAAACCAACTGGTTATGACAATAAATCATATCTGAAAATTATTTTTGCTGCTGAAAATACGTCCTAAGTATTTAAGGTTTTCTGAGCACCTATTAACTATCCGAACCGAAAGTGATTAAATACAAATATTACACATGCATGCAAAATGTAACCAACAGTTGTACACTCCGGGAAATTACCATTATTTATTTATTTTTATTAATTGCAACATTTTTTCCTGCAGGGAGAACTTTTTTTTTTTTTTATTATGCTAGTTCAAGTGCAACCACCTATTCTATGAAGCAGGGCCTTCACTTAGACAAGAAGGACGAAGAGTTTGCACAGGAAACGTTCTATTTACTTCTAGATGAAGCTTAGAAAAGAAGAGAATGAACTCAACTTTGTAACCCAAGCATTAAAAATTCAGCAGCTATGACTAGACAACTGTTCCGACCTCAATTTTAAGCTGCCAAAAAAAAAAAAAAAAAAAATCTGCAAAAAAAAAAAATCTAAACAATTTCTAAGCTTTAGATAAGCAGGTTACACAAACATGCTAAGCTGCGGCTGACCTCGGCCCATTCTCACTGGACTAAAACCCCAACTAAAAAAATTCACTTTCTGCCACATCATAAAAACTTTTCCTTTAGAACAGTCTCAAAAAGTTACGTTCAATGCAAAAAAAACCCTATCGATACCATCCTGACTGTTTCCATTCCTCCCTATTCTCGTATTTTCCAGCACAAATATTCAGTTTTTAGTAATAAAAAAAAAAGCAAAAAAAAAAAAAGACACTTCGCAAAACAACATAACACGTCATAGAGGCGACCCGGAATAAATGGCACCTAGAGAAATATTTTAAGAATTTTTTTTTTTCACAATACATGGATCCTATGACTATACATATGACTCTTACAAGGTTCGTGTTCCTGACTCCCCCTTCACCTATATACAGAATACAATCTCAGTTTAACCCACCTACTGCCAAAAACAATAAAGCTCTGCAGCTATGAAAATCATGGAGGAGGAGAAAAAAAAAAAAAAAATCACAATATATTTAAATGCAATTTATATAAAAAACGCACAAAAGAAGAAATTGTGTAATAAATGCTATTTAATAGCAAAGCAAGGAAAACAATGCAATAAAAAGTAGAAAAAAAAATCCTAAAATGTCAATGAAAATACTAAAAGTTCATTTTAGGTCACGTTTTAAGTCGACATGAAAAGGATAAGGAATTAGCATACTCCCACGTCCGACAATAAAAATCTTACAATATTACACAAAAAAGAGACGGGTATTTTAGGACAAGATGAAAAATAAATTAAAAAAAAAAATTAAATATAAAAAATATATAAATGATGTAGCTATTGTAAAATGTACAATACTGCATGGAATAAAAAGCATTAACATTTTATAAAGGATGATAAGACAGTATATCAAGATAATAATAATTTAAAAAAAAAATTTTTGGGTTCCCATAAAACTTTTCTAAGGCACGTTGCTAGTCCTGCTTGCGGACATGTGCTGTAATTTCACATGTGCATGTAAGGGGTACAGTATTGTTAGGCCCAGGCAGGCAGCACATAAATCACGTTTTACACTAGATTATTTTTATTGCTGCAACTTTAGCTAAAATAACAATTTAAGGGTAAAAAAAAGTAAAATGATTTTTTCATCACTTATGGATTTTTTTTTTATATCCCATATATCGAGATAGTGACACAAATGCCATTAAATTCAGCACAGCTCGTCATCGGGGCTCTATACAGTAACATATACTATATGCTCTCAGCAAGTCTGACAATAACTTCCAAAATGCTATTTTATAATTACAGGTTACGCAAAATTATTTCTCTCACACCCCTATCCCAAAGGCTATAAGAACTCCAGACATGGGATAATGCTTCGGAGATAAAACAATATAAAAAAAAAAAAAACGGACACGAAAAAAAATTATAATTAAAAAAAATATATATAGACATGAATCCACTGTACCCAAACACTTGTAGCTGGCCAACCAGGAGTGACCGGTGGCAAGGATCTAGATCCAGGAATGAAAGTGGAGGCTCCATCTACATCACCTCCTGTGCCCATTGCCAACCCAAGTGCCATGACCCCCCCCAACATTGCCCCACTGCACCCGCCTGAAGGAGAGGAGATACTACCACAGATCTTGAGCCGCATAGGGTGATATCTGCCTGGTAAAAAAAGTTGCACGTAGAATTCATCCCCCTTGTGTGATAGTCAGCGACCAGAGGGGGAGAGAGACAGATCTGAACTGCCCAGAGAACAGAGACAGCACAGCCAGGACCGGCCCCCACACACTGACACACACACACTCACTCTGCAAGGAAATCCACCAACATATTTACACACTACTCTACACAGCTAACTAGTCCAAGTAACCAGCTCACTATGGAAATGTGCACCAGTACCGGGCACTACTGTGCCAATGGGCACACACAACTAGCCAGCTCAGTATGAAGATATGCACAAGTGCCAAGCACAACTGTGCCAGCGAGCACACACAACCAGCGGGCACACAACTAGCCAGCTCAATATGGAGATATGCACAAGTGCCAAGCACAACTGTGCCAGCGGGCACACACAACTAGCCAGTGGCTACACACAACTAGCCAGCAGTCATGCACAACTACATGGCACACACAACTAGCCAGCTCAATATGGAGATATGCACAAATGCCAAGCACAACTGTGCAGCGGGCACACACAACTAGCAAGGGACTACACACAACTTCCCAGCGGTCATGCACACCTACAGTACATGGCACACACAACTAGCCAGTGACTACACACAACTTACCAGTCACCCTTATACCCAGCTACCTTGACACCCAACAAAGTATGACTTCACTACCCCCACGCATATTGCAACAAAATCCAAAAACCCAGCACACCCATACAACTGGCCAACTCAGATGCCCACTGCAATGCACCCCTAGCCAACTATATCCCACTACAACACATGCAAACTAAAAAAGACACAGCTAGCAACATTGTATCCAACTCTCATCCACAGCCTGCCCTGCACCCAACACAGGAGAGAAAGAAAGCAAACACTAAGCAATCCCCCTTCACATACACTGTGCCCTGCAAGCAGCATGACACATGATGCCCATTATACTGCAATCCAGTGCCTAGGCAAAGTGGAGACAGCAACACCCAGACAGCAGGGACAATCCTCAGCAACTATCTGCCATGCACACACACAGTGAGTGCCCCCAGGATTCCTGCACTGTCTGGCCAGCACACACACTCATGACAAGCCAATGGCAGGCAGCACTACACTTCATCCCTCCACCAGTGACACTTCCCAGTGCCAATGTCATGGTGTGTGGGGATCATTCACACTGGAGGTGTTGCAGTAATAGGCAGAAGTATAACAATAGCCCCAGAGCTGTGCCCACATCCCCTGGCATATACTGCAGGGCTGCCAGTCCTTGGCATCTCTCTCCCCTTCAGACACGTGTAGACAGCTCAGGGCAGATCCCTGCTTTTTTTTGCACAAGTGCTGATGAAAGTATATTAATAGCAGAGACGCCATGAGCCATGTGCCAGCAGGCTGGCGCAGAAGTAACTTACCTGGGTGAGGCAGAGAGGGGAGTACATGCTGCCGGGAGAACACACGGTGGCCGGGGACAGGAGGGAACAAGGATCAGGCTTCTTGCTGCTTCTCGCTTTCACATTTCCAACTCTGCAAACTGCAGCTGCTCCGCTCCATGAGCTGAACTTTCACCCCCCAGCCCCGAGCCCGTGCACAGCGCGCCCCCCGGGGATGCCCCCCTGGCATTCGGTGCAGCCTGGCCGCCGGTGCAGGAGCTGCTGTGCCCTGGTCCAGTCCTAGGCTGGGAGCTGCTGGCTGCAAAGCAGGAATAACTTTCCGGATACTGCAGCTCTCAGGCACCCAACCCCCACCCACTACTGCCCCCCCTTCTCCTCTGATCACAGCACCGTCTAATCATGCAAAAGGGCTGATCAATACATGAAATAGGCTAGATCAGACCCGGGGCTGGCAGTGCCCGGACCTGGGGCTGCTGGGGGAGGTGTTAACCCGCGCGGTGCCAGGGGCGCTGCGGGGAAAGAGCCGGGAGGGCAGGGGTTAACTGTAGAAGTATGCAGAACTCTCTGCTCGCTCTTTCCGGGACCTGCACCGGTCCCCTCCCTCCAGGCTCCTTATGAAATAAGATTTTTCACAATGGCACCGGCTCTGGGGCTTCTCCTGTCCAGAGAGGAGCTAACAGAACCGCAGATATTGGATGGGGAGAGGCGCAAGGAGCAGCAGCGCAAGGAGCGGAGCGGTCCGGGGGCGCAAAGTGCCGGCAGCGGCAGGGATCTACCAACACTGCGCTCAGCGATACATTTATCAGGAAATATTACTGTCACTGGACAAAAACAGCCAGAAGAGATTCTGCTTCTCTAAGAACGCTGGACCTTGTAGTTCTCCACCCCCCCAGCATACCCGACAACTAAATGTCGCCAGCCTGCAACACTTTATTGAATATATATATATATATATATATATATATATATATATATATATATATATATATATATATATATATATATATATATATATATATATATATATATATATATATACACACGCACACATATACATATATATTTTCAGTATTTTTAGTATTTTTGTCTACAGTATCAGCTTTGGCACGCTGGTACTTACAGTTCTACAACTGCAGCAACTGCTACCATCAAGGCAGGAGCACAGTCTCAGTATATGGCAGCCCTGCTTTTACATGAGCTTATTAGGATAGGAATTATTAGTGTATCTTACAATAGAATTCCAATATAGAGGGATGTCACTTCTGCTGCAGCAAAAACCAGTATGACTAAGCTGTGGGTGGCCTGGCATGCTGGCACTTGTAGTTCTACAACTGCAGCACTTTCCATACTGAATGTCAGTGTGAAGTTGTACACTGTACTACTGCCTAAAATGCTGACACTTTTAGTTCTACAAGTATGGACGTGCTATCTTTACACCCAACAGTCAATGACACCCAGAAAATTATAATGACTGTTAGGCCACATTCACACGGTCAGTATTTTACATCAGTATTTGTAAGCCAAAACCAGGAGTGGAACAAATAGAGGAAAAGTATAACAGAAACATATGCACCACTTCTGTATTTATCACCCATTCCTGGTTTCGGCTACAAATACTGATGTAAAATACTGACCAAATACTGAATATGTGGACGTGGCCTTATAGAGTTTCTTCGTTACATAAGGATCACTTTTATTGTACCTCAAATTATTGCTACTAACATCAAGGCCATGTGCCCACGATCTGGAAGTAGCAGCACTTTGGACGCAGCGTATTTTTGCTGCATCCAAAGCGCTGCCATCTATTGAACGCAGGTGAATCCGCATGTGTTCATTGAACCGTGCGGATTTACCACATCCAATACACTTCTATTGATTAGATTTCTGCTGTGTAGACCAGCATCTCCGCAAGAGAAATTAACACGCTGCAGTCTTGATAGACGCACCGCATGTCAGTGTCCGCGAGTGATCCACAGGCGACTACGCAAGCATAGTGGACATTGTATTTCTAGAAATCCCATCCACTATGCTGTTACAGCTTACAGCTGTCCGCAGAAGGTTTGATGTTGCATAAATACGCCAAACCCACAGCATATCCTGGTCGTGGTCACGAACCCTAAAACTGCAGTTTACATCTGACTTTTTTTTTTTTTTTAATAGGTTCTACTGCAAAAAAAACAAAAACACAGAGTCGGTTGGAAAAAAGCAATATGCACAATTTTTGGATACATCTCCTTGAAGGGTAACTATGGAATCAATTCCCACCAGCGTTTTCTTTATCAGGCTGGAAAGAAAAAACGTTGGATGGCCGGATCAATAAAAACAAGGCCATAGTCATGGGCAGTTTGCTAATTGTTTTGAGACAACAAAGTATCATGTTTGGAAAAGATCTGCAACATGTTGAAACGTTATATCCTGTATATGGCAGAACAAAAGATATCTTGATTTTCCATCATTTTTACACTGGCAACATAATATTGTCTAGGCAGCATAGGCATAGCCTAGTATTTCACGACAATCTGGCACCTGTAGTTCTACCAGTACAATAGGACTGCTTTTTTCTTTACTTTAGAAAACTACAAGTATTGAGCCAATCATTTCCAATACGGAGCAATGCAATGTGTAGCAAAATGTACGTTGTAAAAAACGTATGAACACTGCATTGCAATGCATCACATACCGACTCATATTCAATATTAACCAGACAAAACCCCAGTATTAATTTTTTGGCATCCCCGTTCGGGTCACTCCTGTTCATCTCATGCCTCTTAAACTTGTAGCGATTTTTTTTTTTTTCTGGCCTCCAGTCTCTTTTCTACTCATTAAACCCCCATCTGTTTAACTATTAGTATTTTCAGGAAATCCAGGCGAGGTGCTGGAAGGCCACAGAATTATTTTTGCTTTTGGCTAACACCCCCACAGGCTTTCCATGTTTCCTAGATACTAGATTTTGGCTCTCATTCTGACTTTTGTCCAAGTCACAGAGAAAAGTTATCACACAAATTACTGTCTAAAGTATACATGAAGTCTTATAAACACCGGGAACCTCGCTCTGCCCAACTATTAACCACTTGGAAGCAGCAAGCGCCAAAACGAGATCAATGTGCTGTGCACCCATTGGTGCCACAATCTAAATTCCCTACAGGTATGTCTTTGGAGTATATATACTAATTAAATATATATATATGTAAAAAAAATGAAGGCAGCACTTTAAAAGAAAAAAAAAGTCAAAATAAGAATAGTGGTTTAGGCGTTTCGGCGACGTTTCGCCTCCAGTTTGAGGATAGCTTAGTATTATGTTTTTCAAATGTATCAACACTATGGATGAATAAAGAAAAGACAATTTTTCACTTAAAGTTGGAGTGCAGTCTTTTATCCTGTATACATTATATGTATCTATTCTATATACATATTTATTGTGTGCACCTGTATCCAGAGGCGTAACTACAACAGGTGCAGGGGTTGCAATCGCACCCAGGCCCTGGAGCCTACGGGGCCCTAAAAGTCCCTTTGGCCTATAGAAAAAGACTATTGATATTAAAGGTTTAAAATATTTGGGGGCCCGTTGGAGCTTTCGCATCGGGGCCCATGAGTTTCAAGTTACGCCACTGCCTGTATATATAGTGTATGTATATATATATATATATATATATACACACTATATGTGTGCAAATACAGATGTAGCAAACTTTATCTTGATATGTAACACATGACATGCTTCTGAAATGACGGTAGTTTGCTTTATTTGCATATGTATATGGATATGTCTGCATGTATGCGTACATCTGTGAGTATACATATACTGTATATGCTTGTGTCTGTATCTGTGCACAGTTGTGAACACATCTGTGACTGTAATAGAAACATAAACATAATGTATATAAATAGGAATATAATAATATTTTGATTCCAGCGTTAACGATAACACATTCAGTGACTGCTAGACTATCGTGTAGGGATTTAGTACAGGAATATAGTCACACACACATATATATACAATTGCTAATAACTGTGCAGTCCTTCCCGTCTCCCATTCGCCCTGCTGCAGTAACTTGCTCCATATTAAAGTTTGAGGTTAAACTTGCTGTGAGGAGCAGCAGAATATTACATGGAGCTGGGAGGGGTGAGGGGGACGTGGAGGGGCCTGGGCTTTGTCTCTCAGTACAGTAAATGTCTCTCTCCCTCTCCCCACAGCAGCAGTGGCTCTTATTCCCCTCAGACTCTTGTGGTTTCCATATTATGTGAGGGAGGCTTTGGCGCCCTTTGTGCGCCTGTGAGAGGCCTCCATGCGCCCTCTAGGCTGACACTCCAGCCCAGGCTCAGCTCTCTGCTTCCTTCACACTTCTCAAGACACAAACAAAATAGAAAAACAAGGAAAAGTGGAAGCAAGAGAAAAACAATTGCAAGAAAGAAAAAGAGGACAGGTCTCCTGGATGGTGGATCAGAGTCCTGACCCACTGCCAAGGGAGCTAGGGGGCAGCCATGGCCTGTCTTCTGACAGGGCGAACGAAATGGGGTAAGACAAGAAGCAAAGAATCAATTGGAAGCAAAAGATACAAATAAAAATGGCCTTTTATTGAGCTGTTTAAAGTGGGAACATGGAGGTGAGTCAGTCAAGAGTTACAGGGAGGCTTTAGCCTTGAATGCCCGCTGGAAATGACTCCTTCCCGGGCTTCTCTTGGCACCATGCCCAAGAATGCATTTACAATCCGCTATATGGGAAACATATATACACACGCACTAAAGGAGCACGTTTACTGTGTGGTAAATATACACACAAGTGTGAGGCTGTGGCTGAGTATCTGATGGGGTGTCCTCAGTGCACCTCAAATTATCCATTGCGTATGACAACACATTCCATGGCGCTGCACAGAAAATACACCGATACGTGCAAATCCTTTATGTGATCTCAACCTCAACTCAATTACAGTCTAAAAAGTGAAACTTTAGGATTTTAGAAATTCTAATATTTTGTAACGGGGCAGTCCAAACAGACGCTTCATAAAATGCAGAAAACCTTGTGATTGCACCACTAGGTAATCAATTAGGGAGTCATGTTGTGATTAGGTGGCAACTTTAGAAAGTTGGAAATCTCCAGTGCCATGTAACCCTCTTCTATGGATTTTAGGCCATGCAATGATTAATGGCTGATTTATAGCTGTAAGTGAAAGAATGTGAAGATCACAGTCTGGCTCCTAATTACAGGAGAAGGAGGGGACTGGCTGCCCCCCTCTATAGAGCTATAACTCACTAATGTATGGAGCTCTGACACTTGCCTCAGTCCTGTGTAAGAAGTATCCCATTTACACTGCACCAACCATGATAGATGAGACCACTGAGGACTAGTGGCAGAATATGGATAATAATGTATCGATTGGAAATATATACACAATGGAGAGATGCACTGGAATAAGTCTATACACCCACTGCAATGTATATACACGTGCATTACAGTCCTATTCACATCAATGGCAGTGCTGTCAATATATTCTAAGAAGGGACAAAAAGACTTCTAAATAATGCAACCCCTTCATTTCTGCAATTGATATATAGGGGAGGGGGGCTCCGCTTACAGACCTCACTACTGATATGAATGACCAAGTATACATAGGGTTTAGCAGGTGGGATTGGAGGGCATGTGCCCAGATAGTGGACACACAAAAAATGCAGTACAACAGGGGCAGATGTAACATTGGTGCAGCCTGGGAACCAACAGGAAAGGGGGCACATTTCTTCTAAAGCAGGTGGGATTGTGAATTATGATGAGCTATTGAACTACAAAGGGCCCATATACTGTTCTTGTAAAGGCAGTGGCGCAACTTGAAGCTTGTGGACCCAAATGCTACATTTCCAATGGGGCCCCCACTTATTGCACGTCTTTTATAGTAATGGTCTTTTCATATGCTCCAAAAGGACCGTTTGGGCCCCTTAGGCTCCAGTGCCCGGGTGCAATTATAAACCCTGCACCGATTATATTTATAGGGGCCTTTTTCTGTCTGTGTCTGCCAGTGCAGGACTGTATTTACAAATAAGATAAGGTCAGGAAACAATCCTTGCCTCCGGTGTACACAAAACATTTTAAAAAAATTGCTGGTCATTGCTACAGTGACTCTGTGCTGTAGGAGGTAAGGAGTTAATGAACAGATACAATGTAGCACAGGCTTCATACAACCCACAGATGCACATTCTCAGTTTTCCACATTAACACCAAACTTCAGTTAAAGTCTCTGTCCCATGCAGAGCACAAGACCCCTCTGCACCCCCTCTCTAAAGGAGACCCAGAAATGGCCTGGAAACTCCCTCCAACCACAGAATCCCAGCAGCCCATTGGCTGCCACCCCCATCCATCATTCTTTCCTGCCGCAGGATTGGCCATTGCTGATCTGTCTAGACACTTCCTTTGTGTCAGGGGGAGGGGAGGCTCACATTCTACATTGTACAGTTCTCTCTTATTTATTTTTTTACTTTTTTTCCCCCCTCTCTCTGGCTGGGATAGAGCAGTCGCAAAATGTGCAGAGCTCAGCGTTTCTCAGCACTAAGGAAAGGAAACCCACCCTTCTCCTGGTGCAGGGAGGCTGCAGCACTTCACACATTGCTGCTATTATTCTGCACAATGTACATTTACTACTGACCCCAAAGTCACACTTAGCCCCCAATATCCCCGTCCCCAATTCTCAACCTGCACCCACACAACACACACAACATAGGAACTAATGCAATGCAAAAGAGAAACTGAGTGCGGCCACGTACCATCGTCATGCACAGGAGCACACACAGTACGGGGGGCTTTAAGTGGCTCTGGAGCAGGGCAGCTTCATGACTGGCAAGCTTTAGGGGAATGGGGAAAGTTGCCCCTGGAGAGGTGGGCGCAGCAGCAGGCTGGGGAGGGCTGGGCATGGGCTCAGTCCATGGCTGCTGTCACTGCTTCTTCCCCGGCACACTGTGGGGGGCTCCAGCAGCCTCTGCCCGGGGACCTGGGACACTTTGCACAAGTTGCAATCTCTCCGCCAGCTCCGTGTTTATTTCCGCAATTGCTACAATTTGCATAGTTTCCTCGCTCGGCCAATAGGAGAAGAGGAATGGCAGCTCTGGCCGGAGCAACGTTCTAAAGCCCCCGGTGCTAGGCCCCGGCCGGGGGAAGGAGGAGGGAGCGCAGGACGGACGAGCGCCTGCTGCAGACGGGGAGGAGGGAGCCGATCGTTTATTTATTACTTCACACTTTCTGCTGGTCACCCGACCACAGCCAGGACCTGCACTGCACACACGTGCTGTAGGCATGCTGGGACCTGTAGTTCTCGTGGTGCAATAGCCAGTGAGCACAGTCTACTGTACTAAACCCAATACTAGTAGAGCCAGGATATGTAGCTATTAATCCCTCATTCTATTTATTATGTATTTATTTTACTTATACAGCGCCATTAATTCCGCAGCGCTTTACAGACATTGTCATCTCTGTCCCCATTGGGGAACACTATATATTCGCTATCAGTATGTCTTTGAAGTGTTAGAGGACACCAGAAAACCCAGAGGAAACCCACACAAACAAGGGGAGAACATACAAACTATGCATTAGCCATCATTTATAATAATAATACTAATTTTTATTTATATAGCGCCAACATATTCCGCAGCACTTTACTATTAAGCAGGGCCGGACTGGCCATCTGGCAATTCTGGCAAATGCCATAAGGGCCTGTCTGGTCATGGGCTGCCTTGTCTGCTATGTTGTTAACAGAATCCGTGTTCTCAAGATACGCATACTCTCAAGAGTTGTGATGGAGCACAAAGTGGCTGACTCGGTCACTTACCCCAGCAGGCCACGGGTATCATTAGAAATATTGGTCTTGCAGAAAATCTTCCTTTCCTCCATCCAAGGTAATATTAGTAATATATCCCATCTGGTTCATGGGGATGGGGACAACATGGGCCTGTGTGATTTCAAATGCTAGGACTGAATTTCAGCCCCAGTCCGTACCTGCTATTAAGCGGGGCCATGTACAGACAAAATCAATACAAGTTAAGACAATTTAAATAGTGACATTAGGAGTGAGTTCCCTGCTCGCAAGCTTACAATCTACAAGGAAATGGGGGGAGGGACACAATAGGTGAAAAGTGCTTGTTATTTCAGGTCTGGCAATTATAATAAATAGTGATTTTCATATAAAGCTGCATGATCCGGTCATCAGCCCGTGTTTAAGTGCAATAGTCAAGTATCAGTTATCATGTGCATGGAGGGTGTGGAGACAGATGAATAGTAGGGGGCAGATTCAGAATAATATTTGGAAGGAGGGAACAGGGCAAAGTTAGTTTACTGAGTAGTTGATGTGGTAGGCTTGTTTGAAGCCTACTATTTATCTATAATTTATCTATCATCTATCCATTATCTATCATCTGTCTATTATGTACCATCTATCTATTATCCATCATCTATCCCATATATATTATCTATTATCTACCATCTATTATCTATCATCTATCCGTTTCTTATCTATCTCTTATACTCTATGATCTATCATCTATATCTTATCTAATATGAGAAAATATACAGCATTATCTATGTATCAATTCTATTTGATCATTCTATTATCTACCTATCACAAAGTAAGGGGTTGCAATAGATAGAAAAATTAAAAACTAATATATGGGAACTTAGTGCTGTAGTCACCAGGTTTTTGCTATGTAATTTGAGAGCAGAATGCTGCAGGATCAGAGACCCTGATTCCAGCGATGCGATGTGTTGCTACAATTTGCATGTTTTTCTCACTAGACCAATAGGAGGAGAATGGCAGCTCTGGCTGGGGCAACGTTCTAAAGCCCCTGGGCTGTTCGCTGTCATTTTGATAAAATTACTTTTCTATCTACTGTAGATCTACCAGTTCTCTGAATGCTGAGCTCTGTATAATCCCACCCACACCATTGATCAGCATATTACTGTGTACACTGTGCATAGGCAGAAAGCTGCCAATCAGTGGTGGGGGCAGGGTTACACAGAGTAGGAGAACTACATGGCACAAGACAACTAATCATCTTGTGATAATCTGCTGATAAAATAGTGATTTTATTAAAACTACAATTAGGGTATGTGTCCACGTTCAGGAAACGCTGCGTTTTTGACGCAGCACTGAGCCGCAGCGTCAAAAACGCAGCATCCAGATGTTACAGCATAGTGGAGGGGATTTAATGAAATCCCGTCTCCACTGTGCATTAAAAAACGCATGCGTTTTTCCAGCAAAAACGCACATGCGTTGTGTTTGTTCAGAACGCAGCATGTTGCTACAATGAGCAAAACACGCAGGAACACCGCAGGTGACCTGCCAGTGACCTCAGGTGCATTTTTGGTCAGGATTTTACCTGCATAAAATCCTGACCAAAGCCTGAAGCAAACCTGAACGTGGACACATACCCTAAGCAGTCCATTAAGTGACACATTGCTGGAATTAGGGTTTCTGCCCCTACATTTTGCTGCTCTCAGATTACCTGGCAAAACCTGCAGACAGATTCCCTTTAAAGTTTACATCACTATCTGGTCTTTCTACCCAAGTTATAATGTTAATGATGAGATTCATCCATCATTAATTACACATTGTACAGATATTTGGGAGGTTCCTGATCAGGATCTTATCTAAATATATTCTGATGTTTGCAGGTAATATGTGATTAATATGTAAAGCTCCCGATAGATTTATTGGGCAATCTCCTTCCAAGAACCATTGAAATACACTGCAGTCAGCCCATCCCTAACATGACTGATAACAGGGAATGATCATTCATTAACCCTAGAATGCGTAACCTGGACTGCTTTTTGCAATTATAAATTACAATATTGTGCATTTTTCATATCTTACTTTGCAATTTGGAAATAAACTTGTAAACGTTTGAGTTCCTCCATAGGGTTTGCACAAGGGCCTAAAATGCCCAGGTTATGTGAAAGTGTATATTTCAGACATCACGCACCATTTGTTTTATGTTTGATTGCAGTATATAACATACATGCAAAACTCCTACTTGTAAATATGCACATATTAAATGGGTCGTCACAAGATCCGAACCGATCGCTAATCCAGAGGATACGAGATAAGTGTCTGATTGGTGGGGATGTGACTGCTGGAACCCCCACCAATAATAACAATATTGGTTCCCAGTTAATAGATTGTCAGTGCGATTGCTCATTCGTCACTCCTTTCAAATGGGGTCTCTTGAGATGGATGTGTGATAAGCTGTGACTTTGGGATAACCCCTTTAATACAATTTATAACCTCTGAGAACTACGGAGTTATAAAAAAAAAAAATCGCCAAGAGAAGTCTATGATGTATGTCCACATGACACCCGTGAGAAAAGTATAGGTCTTACAGATCAATAGCTGTGCCCCATTGGGCTCCAGTTGCCTCCCTACAGGTTGTATCATACAGAGTGTATAGATTAAGATAAGATGGTGGGGGGTCCGGATTAGGATCCTAATCTCTGCCCAGAAGGGTAACAGCTAGTGTCTCTGTCTCTGGAGGTACTGACCTGTATTATGCAGAACAGACACTGATCTGAAGCTGCTCTATGTAATACTTCATGTCTCCTGTGGTGGCGCTGCAGGGAAATAAAATGCTTACTACTGAGTTTCACTAGATTCCAAAAGGGACTCGCTTGTCAGGAGACCCTTCTAACACGTAGCAATTGTCCAAAGAGCTTCAAAACGGGAGTCTGTGACATAGATCTTTGCATCGCCATGGGTGAAATTTACACCGACCTCCGCAGCATAATGTTTTTCAAAAGGAACAAGCGTCTGTCACCACGTGTGTCTAAGGCTGTGTGCACACGATGCAAAATCTGCACAAAATCTGCATTTTCTGGCAGAACCCGCAGCTGCGTTTTTGATGCGTTTTATTGCGCGTTTTTGATGCGTTTTTTTGTGCGGATTTTCTGCAGATGTTACCACTGTGGATTTGTATTAATGGAGGGGTGCAGAAATGCTGCAGAAACGCACAAAAAAAGTGACATGCACTTCTTTGAAATCTGCAGCGTTTCTGTGCGGATTTGTCTGCACAGCTTTTTTTTTTCACATTGATTTACATTGTACTGTAAATCACAGTGCAGATCTGCAGCAGAAAAAAACGCTGCAGATCTGCACTAAATCTGCATCGTGTGCACATAGCCTAAGGCTAGGGTCACATTGCGTTAGGGCAATCCGTTAAGCGCATAGCGCTAGCGGGTTGCGCTAACGCAATGCTTCCCTAGGGTCCGCGTTCGGTGTCCCCGCTAGCGCAGATCCCCGATCTGCACTAGCGAGGAACGGACCTCGGGCGCGCCGCGGACGCTGCAAGCAGCGTCCGAGGTCCGTCACTCAAATGACGCGACATCGCTAGCGCCCGCCCAATGTGGGCGGGCGCTAGCGACGCGCTCACCATTACAGGCTATGGCGGCGTTAATGGACTACGTTAACACCGCGTTATGCCGCGGTGTAACGTAGTCCGTTAAACGCGGTCACATAACGCAATGTGACCATAGCCTTATAGTTTTATTTGGATAAAAAATAGCAGCTATGATACAATGATGCATGGAGGCGATGGCCACTACACGCTTCCTCTGGCCTATATGTATCTGTAGCAAATTGACATTTTGCAGATTTCTAACTTGCAGTTCATGTCCATTTACACCGCAGATAGTTTATTGAGATTTCCTAAAATGTCATGTACTACCAGGGCCGCCATCAGGGCATTACTGCCCTGACTGGCGTATGGGGCCTGGTGGGCAGAGGGGGCCCGCATCGGGCCCCATCTCATCTGCTCACCGGGCCCCCCTACAGGCGCTGCGGCACGCTATTGACGTGCGGGCCCGCACGTCAATAGTTAACAGCCGCCAGCCAATCGGTTCCTGGCAGCTGACTTGAGCCGCAGCGCGCACTTCGCCGGCGTCTGACGTCATTGTCAGCCGCCGGCGAGTGCGCGCTTCACCTGCGTGGAGGGAATGAGCTTCGCCCGCCGCAGAAGCGCGGCCAGGTAAGAACTCGTGTTTTGGGGTTTTTTGGGGTTTTTTTTAGAGCGGCGATCCAGGGGGCCCCGGGGCAGAATGCTGGACACGCTGGGGCAGAGATGCTGGACACACTGGGGCAGAAATGCTGGACATTGGGGGCAGAGATGCTGGACACACTGGGGGCAAAGATGCTGGACAGACTGGGGCAGAGATTGTGAAGACACTGGGGGCAGAGATGCTGGAGACACTGGGGGCAGAGATGCTGGAGACACTGGGGGCAGAGATGCTGGACACACTGGGGGCAGAGATGCTGGACACACTGGGGGCAGAGATGCTGGACACACTGGGGGCAGAGATGCTGGACACACTGGGGGCAGAGATGCTGGACACACTGGGGGCAGAGATGCTGGACACTGGGGGAAGAAATGCTGGAGACACTGGGGGCAGAAATGCTGGAGACACTGGGGGCAGAATGGAGATACGGGCATGATTGGAGATACGGGGCAGAATGAAAGACGTGGGGGCAGGATTGGAGACATCGTGCAGGATCATGGGGCAGCATGGATATGATGGAGACAGATGGGGCAGGATGGAGACAGATGGGGCAGGGTGGGGAGATCATATGGGGCAGAATGGATACTCATGAGGGCAGGATTCGAGAACATATGGCTGGAGCCAGGAATGAGACACACGGGGGCCAGGATAGGGGATATTATTACCATAGGGGCTAATTAAGGGATATTATTACTGCAGTGATGTATTTATTTTTTTTTTTTAGTATACTGTTTTAAATGGGGGGTCAGGCCTGTTACTGTGTAGAGTGATACTATGTTGCCTTTTTTTCTTCATGTGGTGTAATGTAGAAGTTTGGAAAAATTAAGTAATGTGTTCTGCAAGCGGAGCTCGAGATAACTGTGTTATTTCCTGCAGAGACAAGTCCTGGCTGGAAGAAGTGACGGCGGTCTGTGCTGGATGAAAGTTGAAAGATGAAGGACTTCACCTAGAGACGTCTCTGGTGAGTCAGTGTGTTACCTACACACTGACACTATACACTGTATACTATATACAGTGGTCCTGTGTATAATGTCACCGGTGATCACTGTATTACCCTGTACACAGTGTCATGATCTCCATGGCCAGAGAACTAGCATAAGCCTCTATAGGAACAAGCTCTTGGAAGATGTAACTATACTGACCATGAACTAAACCTACCGCATCATCTAGAAGTAGCCAGGTAGCATGTCCTACTTTTTATCCCTATATGCCCAGCGCCGGCCGGAGAACTAAATAATGCTAGCAGAGGGAAATATAAGACCTGACTCACCTCTAGAGAAATGCCCAAAAAAAAGGAGACAGAAGCCCCCCACATATATTGGCGGTGATATGAGATGAAACAACAAACGCAGCAGGAAAATAGTTTTAGCAAATTTGAGGTCCGCTTTCTAGATAGCAGAAGACAGAAAGCATACTTTCATGGTCAGTAGAAAACCCTAACAAAACACATCCAGAAATTACTTTAGGACTCTGGCATTAACTCATAATACCAGAGTGGCAATTCCTGATCAACAAGAGCTTTCCAGACACAGTAACGAAACTGCAGCTGTGAACTGGAACCAAAATACAAAAACAAAACATGGACGAATGTCCAACTTATCTAGTAGATGTCTGGGAGCAGGAACAAGCACAGAGAGGCTTCTGATAACATTGTTGACCGGCAAGCATCTAACAGAGAAGCCAGGTTATATAGCGACACCCAGATCTAATCAGAACAGGTGAACAGGGAAGATGATGTCACAAGTTCAATTCCACCAGTAGCCACCGGGGGAGCCCAGAATCCAAATTCACAACAACACAGACACTGCATACTAAGTAAAGATCTCCTGTGTATAATGGCACTGATGGTGATAGTATTGTGTTTTTTTTATTACTGATCAGTATTGTAGTATTCGGTCACT
Organism: Ranitomeya variabilis; assembly: GCF_051348905.1. NCBI lineage: Eukaryota > Metazoa > Chordata > Amphibia > Anura > Dendrobatidae > Ranitomeya > Ranitomeya variabilis. Next base: position 20,472,449 of record NC_135239.1, read on the forward strand.
TTGTGGTGGTAATATGTGGTCTGGTCATGGTGCGGTGGTATTTGTCCCTTGTATGTGATATTATTCGGTCACTGATGGTAATATGTGTTCTGGTCATGGTGTGGTGGTATTTGTCCCTTGTATGTGCTATTTGGTCACTATGTGGTAATAATATGGTGTCTGGTCATGGTGTAGCGGCATTTGTTCCTTGTATGTGATATTATTGGTCATTTTAAAAATTGAAAAATAAATAAAAATTTACCTAAATTGTACTGCATATTTTAACAAATATTTAATAGGTTACAGTAGAGTAGGGCCCGGCCAAATGTGTCTACCGTGTTATGGTGGCGACTTAAAAAATCTTTTGGCCAAAACAAAAGCTGCCAACTATATGTGTGATCTGGTGATGGGAACTGTTAATGTGTGATAGGTGAGAAGTGGAGTTTCTCCAAGAGAGAACGGTGGGACTGTGGACAGTTCGAGGTGTGGAGGCGGGGCTGGGGTGGAGCCTGGGCGGAGTCTCAAGGGGGCACCGAAAAATTTGCCAGTATGGGGCCCCAAAATTTCTAGTGGCAGCCCTGTGTACTACGCTTTTATTATATAGGATGCACCCTACTTTTTCTTATGGGACACTTGAGAAATACACCACACAGCCGGCACCCCGAGAAAACCGGTGTAATTGCGTTATTGCTCCCCATAAGGTTGTTACTTATAAGGCCATGTTCACACGGTCAGTATTTGACATCAGTATTTCTAAGCCAAAACCAGGAGTGGAACGGTCAGAGGAAAAGCATAATAGAAACATTTGCACCACTTCTACATTTTTCACCCACTCCTGGTTTTGGCTTACAAATACTGGGGTAAAAAACTCACCAAATACCGAATGTGTGCATGTGGCCTAAGTTGTGGGCTCCTTAATCCGCAGGACAGAGGACGTTCTCCCGGACACATCAGGGCTCCGGAGTTGCTGTAAGGTCAGCATTGTGCTGTTCTGGACTCTTTCCCTCATCAGGGACCTTTGTGCTATTACAGATTAGTTTGTTTTAAGGCATAAATATGGATTAATCATTGTGAAGATCAAACCTCAGTTAAATAAACTCTGCTGTGATTCAGTAAATTAGAGGGAGTGAAAGTTTGGCTCAGGCAGGCACAATGACTAACTGACAAATTGGCAGAAAACCACACAGACACCCAGCAAAAGTCTGCTCCAGCCTGTACATAGTCACCGACAGGAGCACGGTCACCGCGGAGCTCAGGGAAGACTTGTCACTTCTGTCAGGAACTTAGCAAAACTGAATAAGAATATATATAGGAGATTAAAAGTCAAAATTAATTAATTGGTTAAGATATATTTACTGAAACAATCTGCAAACATAAACCTGGCCTAGATAGATAGATATGTACCTATAGTGGATGCAGGGTCTTTTCAAACCTTGGCCCTGGAGCCCTAAAGGTCTCTATGGCCCATATGAGAAGACCAATACTACACATCAATTATTTCTGCATATCTTGGCACGAAAAATGTAGCGTAAAATACATGTTTTTCCCCCGCTGACTAGTTAGGTGAAATCTGCAGCTAAAACGCTGAAAGGATCAGCATGCTGCAGATTTAAATCTTCTCCAAATCTGCAAGTCAAAAGTAAGCAATGTGTGCATGAGACTTCAGGATTCTTAGGGTAAGTGCACACGTTGCGGATTCTGCTGCAGATTTTTCCGCAGCGGATTTGGAAAATCCGCAGTGCAAAACCACTGCGGTTTTCACTGCGGATTTCATCGCGGTTTCTTCTGCGGATTCCTCTGCGGGTTTTCAACTGAACTTTCCTATTGGTGCATGTTGGAAACCGCTGCGGAATCCGCAGAAAGAATTGACTTGCTGCGGAAAATAATCCGCTGCGTTTCCGCGCGGATTTTTCCGCAGCATGTGCACAGCGTTTTTTTTTCCCCATAGGTTTACATGGTACTGTAAACTTTGGAAAAACTGCTGCGGAACCGCAGCGTCAAATCCGCTGCGAATCCGCAGCAAAATCCGCAGCGTGTGCAAATACCCTTATTCCCTTTGCTGGCATCAGGGAACACTTCAGGTTGTGTGGCAAATCTGTGCAGAAAAAACATGCAACAAAAATGCAACGTGTGCACACAGCCTTAAAGACCCATTGTAATTGGGGACCTTGATTGTGATTTTGCATTGCAGCCCATAAGATTCAAGTTTGAGCCAGTTATAGAAATTAGACAAATATAGGAGATAGATTTTATAATGTAAGATACTTTGTGATAGATAAGAGATGGATAGATAGAAGATATTTACAGTAAATCTGTTACAAAACTGTAAAAAAAAAAAAATGTATGTGCATATACGTAGCAGAGCTGAAATTGTCATTTTTTCTTTTTGGAGTAACAGTTTATGTATCCAAACAATGCTCTGGTGTAAGCAAAAGCAAGTAGGTTACTGGTTATTTGTACATAATTGTAACTTTTGAAGTCAAAATACAAATCTACATCCCCTTCCCAGGCCAAGAGATTACCATGTACTTGCATCTATAATGTATCAGAGACGACCTGCTGTTAGCTGTCTATATTTATTGCACTTATATTAAAGTGTGGCTATTATTTTTTACATTATTCTGCTCATAAGTTTTGCTCAAGTTCTGTTCAGGCCTTGAACTTATAATTCCAGCACATGTGATAAAAGTTCCCTAAATTTGACCGATCACCAAGTATAATAGAAACAGACGAAACACAAGAGGAACAAACTTTTAAATTTCATTTTATTGATCTTTGGATTCTGTGCTTTTACCAGAGGAAAAAAAATACTGTCCTTTAGCTAGATAGTGAAAGAGCTGCTTTACAGGTGATACAATCCGAGGGAGAATTATATGAATTAGGCTACAGGAAAGAAATATACCTTGGTACCGTGTTAGCCAGTAATTTGTTACCATCTTTTCAGTTAGCCATTAAAAGGTATCAACCACTGAGGACTCTCAATTCTAAATATGAATTAGGCTACACTCCCATAATGAGCTTTTGGTGATTTTGTTTATATTGGATATTTTTTACACCATTTCTGCACCCATCTTAGCACCATTACTTGCTTTTTTTTTTTCAAAACTACACAGCATAAAAAAAACTTTCCAAAAACTCATTATGGCATGTAGCCTAGGAGTTGGTATACCAGAATATATGGTACTTTGAATGTTATATATGTATGAAGAAATATATCAAAATATATTTTTACCACTGCGATAAGTATAAAGATGTACTAGAAAACTTAGGTAATAGGAATGCTACAATTGGTGCAGATTTAGAATAAATCAGTTCGAACACAGACTATAGAAACAAGCCACTCACCCTGATCCCCAATTATATATGCTGAGACCTCAACCTCACTAAATACACATTGAGTCAAAGGAGACCTGTCCTAGGTGACGGTGGTCCCCAATATTAGTGCAGTGATTGAGACCCCGAGCACTGAAATGTTAGAATATGATAGTAAAAAGGTACAATGTCACTTTCAACAGTATATATATATATATATATATATATATATATATATATATATATATATATATATATATATATATATATATACACACACACACACACACACTCTGTATGTATATATATATATATATATATATATATATATATATATATATATATATATATATTGACAGTGAACAGACTACATTGGAATTCTTCTTTATAGAATTTTTAAGAGCGATCGAACAATTTCCCCCAGTGTTACTTTTCACATATTAAGAAATGTAACACGATAGATATACATAAATATGTACAATACTATGGTCTTCAACAACCTATACAACTACATATGTAGCAGAGCTGAATTTGTTTATTATTGCACAGCAGCTAATTGGAACTGCCTGGTGGAACATAAGACATTGCAGACAGATTTGGAGCTATTGCACAGTGATCTCATCAGTTCTGCTATATATAGAATATTTATATATGTATAAAATGATAGCATTAGGGCAGCACTCTGGCCACTGACTCCTGGGCACAGATAACTTCTCCTGCGATCAATGTCTCCCTGGGACTCCAGTTCTCAGTCTCTGTAATTACTGAATTAATCTTTACAATTAAGGCAAAGCCCTGATGACCTCTCTGGAAGCCCCTGAGCCCCAGCTCTGCCTGTCCTGTGTGTGCCCAGTGCCAGGGGCAGGCAGTGACTGGCAGCGCTCACCTTGCAGGATACTTTGTAACTAGATTATTATAAGCAGGATCCACAGCAGTGCTGGAGGCTGTAGATAACACGAAGGTTTCCCTACACGTCCCAGGCAGCTTCACGAGTGGATGGGTCCCTTGTGCAGCAGGATCCGGGCATCAGGTGCACAGCAGACGGTGACACCGGTCTACACAGCAGCACTTTTGTCTCTGCAGCTTGCTCAGCTCTGCTACATCCTGCCTTGGTGTACAGCTGCGCTCACTACAGGGCAGTCAGCTTCTTAGCTCAGTGCAATGATCCAGGGGCGTTTCAGTGAGCAGCTTGGAGGGGGATGTGAGTGTAGTGAGTCACTGCCAGGCAGGGCAAGGGCACAGGCGAAACCCAGAGAGCAAGAGCAGCCTCTATGGACAAAGCTGCAACATACACACACAGCTCAGTCATCATCTGCCCCGGGACTGCGCAGAGCAGCCACCACCCAACTGTGGTCAGACCTCTCCTGCCAGAGGGCGCTGCACCCTGCACTCACACAAGATGGCCACAGAGCTGCTGCCTGCACCTCTATCTACCTGCACTGCACCCCTCTCTATCTGCACCCCTCTCTACCCCCACACCTATCTACCCGCACCTCTCTCTACCCCCACACCTATCTACCTGCACCTCTCTACCTGCACCCCTCTACCCCCACACCTATCTACCTGCACCTCTCTCTACCCCCACACCTATCTACCTGCACCTCTCTCTACCCCCACACCTATCTACCTGCACCCCTCTCTACCTGCACCTCTCTACCTGCACCCCTCTACCCCCACACCTATCTACCTGCACCCCTCTCTACCTGCACCTCTCTCTACCCCCACACCTATCTACCTGCACCCCTCTCTACCTGCACCTCTCTCTACCCGCACCTCTCTCTACCCCCACACCTATCTACCTGCACCCCTCTCTACCTGCACCTCTCTCTACCCCCACACCTATCTACCCGCACCTCTCTACCCCCACACCTATCTACCTGCACCCCTCTCTACCTGCACCCCTCTACCCCCCACACCTATCTACCTGCACCTCTCTCTACCCCCACACCTATCTACCTGCACCCCTCTCTACCTGCACCTCTCTACCTGCACCCCTCTACCCCCACACCTATCTACCTGCACCTCTCTCTACCCCCACACCTATTTACCTGCACCCCTCTCTACCTGCACCTCTCTACCTGCACCCCTCTACCCCCCACACCTATCTACCTGCACCTCTCTCTACCCCCACACCTATCTACCTGCACCCCTCTCTACCTGCACCTCTCTACCCCCACACCTATCTACCTGCACTCCTCTCTACCTGCACCTCTCTGCCCCCACCCCTCTCTACCTGCACCTCTCTCTACCCCCACACCTATCTACCTGCTCTTCTCTCTAACTTGCACCTTTCTCTGCCGCATCCCTCTCTGCTGCACCTCTCAGAACTGCACCTTTCTCTGCCCCCACATCTATCTACCTGCACCTCTCTCTCAAACCTGCACCTTTCTCTACCCCCACACCAATCTACCTGCACCTCTATCTACCTTCACTTCTCTCTCAAACCTGCACCTCTCTATCTGCACGTCTCTCTCAAACTTGCACCATTCTCTGTCGCCACACCTCTCTACCTGCACCTCTATCTCTGCTTCATCCCTCTCTCTGCTGAACCTCTCTCTCAGACCTGCACCTTTCTCTGCCCCCATACCTATCTACCTGCACCCATCACTCTGCCTGCACCCCTCTTTCTCCTTTTGCTTGCACTCTGTCTCTCTGCCTGCAACTCTCTCCTTTCTCTTGTACTCTGTCTCTCTGTATCCACCTCTCTCTTTGTTTGCACCCTGCTTTTTTTTTTTTTTTTTTAAATGCACCCTGTAAGTCCTGGCTTCTCCAAAAAACTATGATTTTTTTGCATTTTCTGAGTATAATCTAATAATCATATAAAATAGAACAGACATTCATTAGTGTTACTCTGCAGTGAGCAGTCACTATAATACTTCCACTGGATAATAGGAATATCAGTTGTGCATAAATCCAGGGAATTCTAATATTTTACTATTTATAGAGTTGCCTGTAAAAAACATAAACATCAGACCAAGATTAGTTTTAACCAAGTATAATATACTTCTACACTTACTGGATAGTTGTCATGTCAGGGTAGAAGATCAGGCATATCGGGGGAGGGGCTTCAGTCAATCAGAAGGTGGAGCTTCAGTCATTATCAGGAGAGGGGCCTCAGTCTTTATGAGGGGAGGGGCCTCGGTCATTATCAGGAGAGGGGCTTTGGTCATTATCAGGGGAGCCTCGGTCATTATCAGGGGAGGGGCCTCGGTCATTATCAGGGGAGGGGCTTCGGTCATTATCAGGGGGGCCTCGGTCATTATCAGGGGAGGGGCCTCGGTCATTATCAGGGGAGGGGCCTCGATCATTATCAGGGGAGGGGCTACGGTCATTATTAGGGGAGCCTCGGTCATTATCAGGGGAGGGGCCTCGGTCATTATCAGGAGAGGGGCCTAGGTCATTGTCAGGGGAAGGGCTTCGTTCATTATCAGGGGTAGAGCGTCAGTCATTATCAGGTTTGGAGCTTCCGTCATTATCGGGTGGAGCGTCAGTCATTATCAGGGGAGGGGTTTCAGTCATTATCATGGATGGAGCGTCAGTCATTATCCGGGGTGGAGCGTCAGTCATTATCAGGGGTAGAGCTTGTCATTATCGGGGGAGGGGCTTCAGTCATTATCAGGGGAGGGGTTTCAGACATTATCAGGGGTGGAGCGTCAGTCATTATCAGGGGTGGAGCATCAGTCATTATCAGGGGTGGAGCTTCAGTCATTATCAGGGGTGGAGCGTTAGTCATTATCAGGGGTGGAGCGTTAGTCATTATCAGAGGTGGAGCGTTAGTCATTATCAGGGGTGGAGCTTCAGTCATTATCGGGTGGAGCGTCAGTCATTATCAGGGGTGGAGCTTCAGTCATTATCAGGGGTGGAGCGTCAGTCATTATCATGGGTGGAGCTTCAGTCATTATCAGGGGTGGAGCTTCAGTCATTATCAGGGGTGGAGCGTCAGTCATTATCAGGGGTGGAGGGTCAGTCATTATCAGGGGTGGAGCGTTAGTCATTATCAGGGGTGGAGCGTCAGTCATTATCAGGGGTGGAGCGTCAGTTATTATCAGGGGTGGAGCGTCAGTCATTATCAGGCGTGGAGCTTCAGTCATTATCAGGGGTGGAGCGTCAGTCATTATCAGGGGTGGAGCGTCAGTTATTATCAGGGGTGGAGCGTCAGTCATTATCAGGGGTGGAGCTTCAGTCATTATGAGGGGTTTCAGTCATTATCAGGGGTGGAGCGTCAGTCATTATCAGGGCAGGGGTTTCAGTCATTATAAGGGGAGGGGTTTCAGTCATTATCAGGGGAGGGGTTTCAGTCATTATCAGGGGTGGAGCATCAGTCATTATCAGGGGAGGAGCGTCAGTCATTATCAGGGGTGGAGATTCAGTCATTATCATGGGAGGGGTTTCAGTCATTATAAGGGGAGGGGTTTCAGTCATTATCAGGGGAGGGGTTTCAGTCATTATCAGGGGTGGAGCATCAGTCATTATCAGGGGAGGAGCGTCAGTCTTTATCAGGGGTGGAGCGTCAGTCATTATCAGGGGTGGAGCTTCAGTCATTATCGGGGGTGGAGCTTCAGTCATTATCGGGGGAGGGGCTTCAGTCATTATCAGGGGAGGGGTTTCAGACATTATCAGGGGTGGAGCGTCAGTCATTATCAGGGGTGGAGCATCAGTCATTATCAGGGGTGGAGCTTCAGTCATTATCAGGGGTGGAGCATCAGTCATTATCAGGGGTGGAGCGTCAGTCATTATCAGGGGTGGAGCGTCAGTCATTACCAGGGGTGGAGCTTCAGTCATTATCAGGGTGGAGCTTCAGTCATTATCAGGGGTGGAGCTTCAGTCAATATCAGGGGTGGAGCTTCAGTCATTATCAGGGGTGGAGCTTCAGTCATTCTCAGGAGGTAACAAATGCTGGCTTTCTGTCTAGTTCCATATAATATAATTTTGCATAAAATATTTTCATGATAATATTGTCAACACATTGAATGTCAGTGATGGATCCACTGCTGATAATCCACATCGTGTGTGAAGTATTGTGTAACCAGTCATTACATGGAGCATTAATCTAATAGGTGTCAGACATGTGACTGCTCTCCAGCCTGGATCCATCAGTGACACACACTGCTAGTTTTGTAAGTGATCAGTGATCTCTGCAGGAGCTGCGATCTCCCCGTTATCACAGCCTCTCCATCATTAGATCCTGTGGGATGATCACAACATGACAATGTCTCCCTATCACACAAGCTTCTCATCAGTCTGTATATAATAACCCGACAATGCAGCATCACAGAGAAGGAACACAAAAGGGTCCTCAAGGGTCAGCATTACTAATAGTTTTTTTTTTTTTTTACTTTATTATGATTATTTACAGTGATGTTTATATCAGTCGATCTGGGATTATTATAGGAGACTAGAAGTCAATGAGATAAATGTCTGGGGAGAACACAGACAGGTAAAATAATAATAATGTTATTAATAATAATATAAATAATAGATCTAATATAATACACTAAAGTGTAATTGATACTGTATAAAATAATAATACCAATAATAAGAAATGCTTAAACATAGCTATGAATAAATATGAATAAAAATAATGATTAAAAATCTATTATTATTGCTATTATTATTATTATTATTATATAGCTATGAATAATGATGACTACAATATTTGCAAACGATAATTAAAACAAATCAAAGATGATTATTGCAATAATAATAGTAATTAAATAAAACAAATAAAGATATAACAAATACAAATAAGATCTAATAATTACTGATATAATCCAATTGAAATACAGTAGTTTATAGTCCCTGTATCAATTAATCTAACATTCTTTTAATACACTAAAAGCAGCAAGCTTACTATGGAGGAAATCATTATTACCTGCCTGCATTATTTATATGTAATGGCAATTTTCTTATTAATCATCTATGATGATATCATACAATATTAGATAATATTATGGTTCTCTCACTTCTGCTACAAATTCGGGTCTTGTTCTCAGACTCTTTAGAAGAAATGTGAACGAACAGAACGAATCAAAACCATAAAATGCTGACGAATATTTGGGGAAAGGTTTCATGACTTGTTTCCTGTGAATATCGAGGCTATTTTTTCTATTTTCGGAGTCTGCAGGGATGAGACATTATATCAGTGTACATGGTGCGAGGACAGAATAATTATGAAGACAAGTTAAAAAATACTAAAAAAAAAGGTCAGGCATGTATTTTAAAGTGCAAGGTACAGTAATGTGGCAGTTACAAATACTGCAAGGGCTCCAATGCTAGGGGTAGTAGTATGTAAGATACTGTCAGTTATAACCTGATAGATACTTCACAGTTAAGGGAAAAGATAAAGTGTATATATATAGCAGAAGACATGTAGTTATAAATAAATAGTAATTTGCACTATATATATATATATATATATATATATATATATATATATATATATACATACACACACACACACACACACACACACACACACACACACACACACACTGCAAGGGCTCCTATACTGGGGCAGTAGTAGTTTAATATAGCATGATTAGGTAAAAAATATATATATTTGTATATATATATATATATATATATATATATATATATGTGTGTGTGTGTATGTATGCGTGTATATACATATATATATATATATATATATATATATACATACACACACACACACACACACACACACACACACACACACACATTATTTAATTTTTATACTTCGATCTTAACCATGGTATGTACTACTACCCCCAGCATTAGTGTCCTTACAGTGTTTGTCAGCACTTGGTAAACACATGGAGGTTGGACACATGATTGATGGATTTGTCCTTTCGGACACTGGATCTGTATCACTGTGGAGGATTTTGCTGAGTGAGCAGCAGATGACCCAACAATTCAGACAGTGGGACAGTAAAATCAGCAAACTCTCTGGCCTCTGGGTCACAGCTCTGGACTGGTCAGGGAAAAAACGACAATGGCAAAATAATGCAAGGTAGAAATGTGCAGTGTGACTAGTGCAGAAATGCCTCCTCAAAGGGACAAATCCAGGCATAAAAAGACACAGAGGTATAAATAAGTGGTAACATGGAGAAGAGAGAAGACAGAAGAGATAGAACCAGAACCATCACTGACAACCTCTGGGAGAGAAGAGCAGCTCTGCAGCACAAACTACTGCTCTAACAAGTGAAAGACTGTGCAGACTAACAAGTGAAAGACTGTGCAGACTAAGAAGGATATAGTGTTTGGGGCTAGAAACGTTGTCAGCAGTTACCCTCCTTATAGTCTATGTAGGCTAAGTACATTCCATCCAGGCAGGGCTTTATCTAGTTTATACTTTTTTTTAGAGGATTTGGAATCTTATAGGAGCCATATTTGTATTTATTTATTTAATTATTTAATTGCATCTATGTTTGTCACTGGTGGACACAGAAAGAAAAGTGCTCCTGTGCAAAAATATATGGGCCCTTCACAGTCCAATAGCTCATCATAATGCACATTTCTACCTGCTTTGGAGGTGGCAGTGGCCCTTGCAGCTTCACAGATTGCGCCATGGATATGTAAAAGGAAAATGAGGGTTATAATCTCTCCCAACAGAATCAGATTCAGCCAAGAACAAACATTGCAAAACTGAGGCTATAGTGCATTTTTTATATTTTTTAATAAAGTCTAATTGCAAAAATGATAAATAATAATAAAAAATTGTAATTTGCACCTGAAGGTGCCCATATCCTTTAATATTTATGATGGAATCAATCAGTTTTTGGTACAGTTTGTCTTGCATTTTTTGAGCATTGGGTGAGTTAAAAATAAATGAGAAATAAAAATGAAGGACTCAGCACTTCTCTTTCCACAGTGAATTTGGATCACAAAACTACATCAAAATTATCACAAAAATCTGCAGGTGTAATTCCAGCCCTATGGTGCATCCTCAGGACAGACTATAAATAACTGATAGGTGCAAGTCTAGGACAACAGTATCCAGTGATCCCCATCTACATCCATAAAAGTGAATGAAAACATTGCTTCATTTCACACTGTCCTGAAGATTGAAATCTATGCAGACAATAAAGGGCCCAGTGCAGGAACAGCATATGTCCTTCTGCTCTTCAATATCCAATCACAGAACACAACTTTTTTTTTTCTTCTCCGTATCCCAGAAAGTCAGATCACACTATGGTCAAACTTTAATACAACTCTGATCAGAGCGTGTTTTGCATAATTGTGCAGATTTTCTCAAATGAGCACATCTTCCCCAGAGTATATGGGAGCAATGGAAAAAGCCCTTGCCAAAATATGGTGAATAGGAGTATGTTATGTGGATATACAATAAAATTCTAAGATAACAATACCTAAATTATGGAATACAACTTGTCTCTAGTTGGGAGTTATTGTTCTGGACAATCACTAGTTAACCTTAGATAGAACTGCATTTATCAGACTTGTATTCCAGTCTCTGAATGGACATCAGCACCAAGAGTGACACCTACAGGTGGGATTTATACTACAAGCTCTTCATATCAGACAATAAACAAAAGGTTTTAACAAAGTTTCTTCTGGTTTATGTAATTTAATATATGTGGAAAGAAAGAGTAAAGTTTTTCATGAAATTCTTATGTTCTTAAGAGAACATGTTTCTCCATGGATCTGCGACCTCCAACCTTCTTTCATTGTACATGTGCCATTGGGAGAGATTTGGGATTCCTACATGAGGCCCCATGCACAAGGGGCGATTAATTTATATATCATTCATGTCCTCAAATTGTGGCTATGACTGGTTCTGTGTGCAGCTCTGTGCACTTGTCTTCATAGCAAGTTGCCTGCATTAACATGCACTAGTCTGGTCCCATGAATCGGACCAAACTACTCGCCTCTGGCCCACCTAATTCTGCAGGATCAACCTCCATTGATCTATGTGTATAGGCACCTCGAAGCTTTATCCTATAAAAGATGCTCTGCTGACCTTGGGGGCTTCCTTTATTAATAACTGTCACTGTAGTGCTCCCAGGAGTTTTTACTTTCTGCAGCTATGGCCTGGTGTTACCCATCCCCCAGTTTTACCATTTGTTTTATCAATGATGGTAACTTTTTTTTTTTCTCCACTTAAAACCATTTTTAACTCCCAAATACATTTTTTTATACATTTCCCAGGATTACCTGTTTCAATGTCCAAAACTGTTAGAAAAAAAACCCTTTTTCTGCAAATGCAAATGCACCACAGTTCACAAAACACTGTTGCTGGGTGTACTGAAATACAATGGGGGAAACGTCATTTCAGCATTACAAAAAGCGCAGTAAAGAAGTCACAAGTTATGGAACACAGCACAGTTTCACACTGTTTTTCTGATTCACTGACTGATAAGGGTGCTCCAAATTTATATCTGTTCCCCCCTAATAAATCTGGTGCGTCTTATTCCAGTGTAATGATGTCTAAAGTTTGTCTTATAAAAGGTTGGTCTTACTAAATTCCACTCAAAATTTGTCATCTATTAGATATTTTTCAAGAACTTTTATATATCAAAAGATGTAGTCATGGCAACCAGAATGAAAACCCTCTGTTCTTTACACTGCAGGCTGCATCTAGGAAACTGGAAATAAGATTTATATTACAAAAGGACAGCTGTAATAATAGTATAAAACAACGCAACCCTGCGGAGACCTTAGTAACAAAGTGTAACCTTCTCAAAAACCTGCAGATTTCTTTCTCCCCAACCAAAAATATTCATGATCCTCCCAAAGAAAGTAACTTCCAAACTTCACTGGAGCAGCAGCTCAAAGTTTTCCGTGTAGGTCAGCGCCGACGTGTGCATTCATTAGTGTCAGATATCTGTAGGTGCCATGTAATAGGAAGAGCGCAGGGAACATCCCCCAAACCGGATAATGAAAAATTCAACTTTTAACACAAGTTTTAAGAGGAGGCCAAATTTTTGGCTATCCTATAGTTGTGGACTCGGCATGATCTGGCATCCAAGCAATGAAGGCCCTTGGCCAGGAGCATGACTATGATAGGTTCAGGGGTTGCAATTTCACCCAAGCCACGGAGCATAAGCGGGGCACCAACGGTTCCTTTGACCCATATGAAAAGACCACTACTAATAAAGATCTGTCATAATTGGGGACCCCACTGGAAGTTTTGCATCGGTGTCGTCAAGCTTCAAGTGTCGCCATTGCCATTGGCCCTGTATTAGTGACAATGATGTTCACCATTGTCGCCTATTAAGCTGTGGCTTGACCTGGTGGCCACTTTACCTTTCGGCCTCCAAGAATTTCCATAGTGCCCATCTGGTCAGTCTGCCCTGTGTATGGGCCATATGTACACCAAAATATTTGCTACATGGGAGTATTTTGTGCTAAAAAAATGATACAAAAAAATTGGCTAAATTTGCTGTTCTCTGTAATGCAAGGGCTCCGCAGGGTGACCCACGAGTTGTGCTAAACTCCCCAGATGTGTGACACATGCCCATAGATATAAGATCGTTAGTGGATCTATCAAAAAAACAGATGATGAGCCAGGAGTTATGGCTCTATTCACTGGTAGACACGGGCCCCTGTGTGAGAACAGTATATGGGCCCTTTGCAGTCCAATAGTTCTGCAAGGATTTGCTGATTTGGAGGGGGTAGTGGCCCCCTTATTCAATTGGCCCCTGTGCGGCTGCACCAATGATATATTCGCCTCTGCCTCTATCTCCAGGCAACTTCAGCTTCACTCCTGTGTTACCAGTGTGGAGTTTAGAAACTTTCCTAAAACTCTTACCCTTATGCTGACTGCAGCCACTAGAGGGCGTTGTGGAAATAAGAATATAAATCATGTGTCTGTGCTGCTGGCTGACTGTGGGCACCAGCAATGGGCAGGCAGCTGCTTCAGATCAGCCATGCTTCAGACCACAAGTATAATTCATTGCAGGCTTCCCTCCCAGCAGCTTTTCAGTACACATAGAGGGACAGAGAAGTGAATGCATTTTTCTGAGTATTGACATCCAGGTCTCCTCTTCCTGTTCCTCAGGTCTTCCCCTCCGCACAATATTTGGATTATTACTGTAATTATACCCGGAGCATTAATTGTCCAATGTAAATGCAGTAATTAGGATGGGAGGACCCGTCTATTGGAAGACATGCACCTGTCACGGATCATTCAGAGCTGTGCTGTATTAATCGCCGCACGGCGCTGAACTGCTGGGAACCAGATGGTAAAAACAATGATATATGGAACAAGGGGCAGAATGATGATAATTGTGGTACAGTGGCAGCGTCCTGTGAGCAAGCATGGGAAAATGTCTCAGACTCAGCCGGCTGCTGAACTACATCTCCCAGCATGACCAATAAGCGCTGAAAGTAATATATCGCACAATTAATGGTTTGTTACAATTGTATCCAGTCTAGACACATAGTCTCCGATTCATCAGTGTATTTTCTGCAGATTTGGAGTGAATATCTCTCAATCAGTGACTTTTTAATGTGCGACATTTCATCAATCAACTTGCGCCTTTTTTCAAGTTGTCTTTTGTCATTTAGTTTTCTGATATTTACATCAACGTAAATTTCCCAGATGTTGCAGATAGATTAATGAAATGCAAATTTAAAAAAAAAAAGTCACAAAATTCTGCCCAGCTATACTCCAGTCCCCTCTTCCCTGGAGGGATTTTACACACTTTTTTGCCAAATTTTCTGAATAAAAAGTTAAACACGGGAAAAAAAAGACAATTTTGGGCTTTGCACAGAATTAAATAGATTCTGTGCACTATTTTGATGAATTTAGTACAAAAAAATGTTAACAACAACCACAAGTAAAAAAAAAATGTGATTTAAAAAACACACGCAAATTTATTTGGCCCATTGTTTCACTATTCTGGGTTGCTTGTTACAATGTATCAGTGCAGGGAAAATATATCAGTTTGGAGTCCAGAAAATCACACAAGGCACAGAACATGTTGGCATGATGGTAGGAAGAAGCCATCACCATTCTACATATGATGAGTGAGAATTTCTAGAATCAGGCACAAGACGACCGCCACTCCATTCATCCTTTATGGGACTGCCGGACAGTGAGCTTGGCTTTCTCCAGCAGTCCCATGGCAGCGGCAATCGCTTTTGAGCAATGTGGCTCCATTCTAATTGGAGTAACAAATGTAAAATTCTAGCAATCTCTGGGGGTCCTATTGGTTGGACCCCCACAATCTATAAGTGACTAGGTAACTTCTACTTTTCAGAATATCCCTTAAAAAGGTTAACATCTCTCAGTTGTAGGATAGGCCAGTGCTTTTAGATTTCTGCCTTCTGGTTATTTACACACAGAGGGTGAAAACCTGTACAGTTTGTAACAATTGTAAAGTCTCCACAATTATCTCTGAGCTAAACACATCACAAACTCCTCTCTTATGTCCTAATAGTTTGCTACATTGCATGGCTGCTGTCACACTAGCTGTATTTGGTCAGTATTTTACATCACTATTTGTAAGCCAAAACCAGGAGTGGGACAATTAGAGGTAAAGTATAATAGAAGCATATGCACCACTTCTGCATTTATCACCCACTCCTGGTTTTGGCTTACAAATACTGATGTAAAATACTGACCAAATACTGATAGTGTGACGGCAGCCTATCAGTGTAGGTAAAATGTATCAGACTAGAGTCCAGGCTGTTTAGATCACTGAGGATTTTCTAGACTGGATACAATTGTAACAAACTTTCTGCTGCCAAAAGCTAAAGAGGTTGTGATTGAGATCAATAATCTACATTCTCTGACAGCAAGCAGAGATCTTGGAAATGGAGAGTAGTTCAATCACTAAGTATATTAGAAAATCATATAGATTTACACTGACGTCTTTGGTCTGTCATCAGTGGTATCTGATATTGACTTTACTGCATTATCAAATATTCTAGATTATTGAATAATTGCAGTAAAGTACATAAAAGGCAGCACAACAAGAAATATCAAATTAGAGAATCATTTCCTAACTCCACATTATAGTTTAGTGCGGAAATCAGGACCAGATTATGAGTCTTTCCGGACTACTGGATGCCGATGTAATGCCTGCAGGCAGAAGCCACTAGGTGGTGAAAGAGTAGTCAGAAAAAGCCGGGTCAGCAACAGATAGGGAACGAAGTACCAGAGGTCAAAGCAATACACGTGGTCAGAAACAAGCCAAAGAAGTCAGAGCCGATTGGGAGCTGGAAAGCCAGAGACGCAAGACAGTCAAACAGGTCAGAGGACAAGCCGAGTCAAATACCAAGTGGTCACAACATGGAGAGCATGTACTACCACCAGCAAAGTCACAGGAGAACACAGGAACGGGACCTAGGTAAATGGACAGAGGAAAAATTCGGAGTATAACGGATCAGCTGCGCAAGCCAGAGGCAGGAACTATAACTAACACAGCTTGCAGGTAACAGCGGACTTAAATAGCCAGAGAGATTCCAAAACGAGGCAAGGAAAATTAACCCCCGCATGACCATCCCAGGGAGAGAATAATCAGAAACAAACCCCGGACTGGATCATGACAGCCGGATTACAGAAGGGTAATGCTGGATATGGGAATACATAGTATGAAATATCAATTTCCTAAGTCCACATTATATTTCAGCTCTGTGCTGAAATCAGGCTTCAGAATATCAGAATGTCCGGATAACTGGATGACGGATTACAGAAGGATAACACTGGATATGGATATTAAGGTGGAGGGTTTATATTAGTGATTCGTCATGTTTGGTGAGGTACAGTGTGGCATGAGATAAAGGCAGCGGGATGGGATATTTTTATGTCTTTTTTTGCCCCTTTGATTGACGCCCGTGAGCACATGCTCTATTTCTGACAAATTGAGATGTCGTTTCTCAGCAAACACTAAACCAGAACAACTTGGATTTGTCATCAATGTTCTCAGATTCTTCTAAACTCACAGATTGGAAAAATAAAAAAAAAAATAATCACAGATTAAAAATATCTGGAGTCTGACAAGACACTGGCACCACGCGGTTCGCGATTCCCCTCCGTGCAGGTTTTCTCATTTCAAGATCATAAAACCATAAATGACGCTTTACAAAAAATACTCATAAGCCCCATGAAAATGCTGGGAGGTGATGACTGTTCCTAATGCACAGTGTTTCTTTACACGGCTGTCCATGTGTATTTATGTAGTGTAACCAAAAATGTGTTTAACTTGCAGATTTTGGGACAGATTCCTTCACTCTCTGAATCTGCAGACCTTTCCTGATGTGATTCAAGAGCTGGGTTCTGAGCTCTGAACCAATCACGCTTCCTTCTACAGACCACTCCCACTTAGCTGCTTTAATAAAAGCCGCAGCTGCATCTCCCTCCTCCCATCCTACCTACCCTCTTCTCCTGCATTATCATAGGTGGATTTTTTTTGTGGTGGTGGTGGTGGTGGTGGTGGTGGTGGTGGTGGTGGTGGTGGTGGTGGTGGTGGTGGTGGTGGTGGGGGGGGGGGTTGTGAGCATATAGCTACAAGAAAGAAAAGGGAAACTAAAGAATGCTGAAAGATGAGAAAGATGCCTAAATAACATTTCTTTATGCAAAATATATAACAATGGGTACACAATTGTTACAGTTTCTCACCAATATCACAATACACACTATATTTGTGAGTGGATATAAAAGATGATAGACAAAGTAAAAAATAATGTATGACCACTGATATAGATATAATTTTATTGGATATATGAATATCAAATTATATAAAAATACATAAAATCGATTAGGAGCTACACAATATAAGAATATAAGAATAACATCAGATATGAGATTGTGATCCCTCGCGGGCAGGGTCCTCTCTCCTCCTGCACCAGTTGTGACTTGTATTGTTCAAGATTATTGTACTTGTTTTTATTATGTATATCCCTCCTCACATGTAAAGCGCCATGGAATAAATGGTGCTATAATAATAATAATAATAATAATAATAATAATAATAATATGAGGCAGGTCAAAAGCATAAGATCTTAGGGTATATAGAAAATAGCTAGAATGTATATTGTACTGTGTAGATTATATGTGATAAAGAGACTCCAAAAGAATAATGGTAAAAGACCAAGATATATTAAAAAGAATTTTATACAAATATATTCAAAATGTAGCAGGACCTACCAAAAGGTGGAGCGATGTATGTTTCGCTTCAAGCTTTCTCAAGAAGTTCTTTCTCCTTGAGAAAGCTTCAAGTGAAACGTAAAGCAGAGTGAAGGCTCCATCTTTTAGTAGGTCGAGCTATGCTTGTGTTATACTTATATGACTTTCACTATCATTCTTTGCTTGGTATACTTGTATAAGGTTCTTCTTTTTTGTATTTCTTGGTCTTTTCTTATCATTTTTATTCATGTGGAGATATATATATATATATATACATACACACATACACACTGTATATATATTATACACACACACCCTTTTTCAATTAAAGTGATTTTCTATATTATATTATGTATTTTTATATCATTCGATAGTTATATGTCTATTCAATAATGCAATATATTTGTATCAATATGAATGGATATACGTTACTTTTTATGTTGTGTAATTTTTCCCAAATAAGAATTTTTCTTGCTGTCAGTGAATGAAAATGTTCCTGGATACATCTGACACCTCCTCCTCCTCCTCAAAGAAGTTGCCAATATTTTCTTAAAAACCAGACAGGATCACTGGGGTCCGACAGGTCAGGCACCCACTTGTTCTAAAAATCTAAACATATCTTTGCATATGCAATCAATTATTGCTGTCAGTCACTAAAAGCAAGCAAAGATCTTCAAATCAATCAGCGACGATGCACAATGATTATGTCGCAGCGTTACCCCATTGTGGGCGTGCATGAAACAGACATGTACACGGGATCTCATACACTCCCATAGACATAGCAATCTGATGCAATCAGACAGTGCGACGTTTCCAAGAGCGTCACGGAGCCTGCGTCCTCAGGATTACAGATTTTGGAACGAGCTGTAAGATCTGAAGAAATCTGACGCTTTCTGACGATTACACCTGCGAGGACGGCGGAGTTAATGAGGCAGCTGCGGGCGGACACGGACATTCAGCCCAAGTCAATGGGACTATTTTAAGCCCCTTTATGACAATATTGACTGAGCTATTTCTAGTAATGCAAACTTCCCAGTCATAACAAGGGTCTTATTATCCCGCTCTGAAGCCCCCGTTCTACCATCTCCTGGACCGGAGCCAAGATCCGCGCCGAGACTCCAGGTGGACAAATCCTAAGAAAATGTGATGAAAAAGAATAATAAAAAAAAATGTCTGCATGAGTTGCTGAGAACCAAATGTCAAGAGCATGTATCGAGGCTTTTGCACCACACTTTTGGCAACAAAACATTCTATGCACTTTTTGAGCAAATGTGTGACCTTTTTTTTTACACAACTATCTACAATTTTTAAACAGGAGTGTGGCTAGCAACGCAAAACCAGACATTACTGAAAAGCTGCAAACTCACTCCAGTAACCGGATAATGTAAAAAGAGGAATAAGACAGAAAAGTGATACAAAGTCTTAAATATTCATTCCTCCAGTTTAATCAGACGCAGCGTCACAGATCCCCAGAATTAAACAGGAGCTCAGTAAACTCTGCGTGGCCTTCCTGCAGATCCCCAGATCCGGGATTCTTGTCCTGCCTTACAAGAAATCACTAAACAGCGCAGATTACATCTGTCGTAGAATTACAGTTAATCTGACAATCATTTAACCGAACAGCAGCCGGGAGATTAGTGACGCAGCGCGGTAACGACGGACGATTAGAAGGATCTGTCATTAACTGCGCAGCTCTATTTGCATCAATCCCTGGAATTGTGTAAGGGGATAGAAGAGTCCGTCCATATGGCAGCAATCCCGATCTATATTATTATTACATTAGTACAAGATGATACAATGTGACAGTACAAGTACAGATAAGATACAACGTAACCGTATCTACCATCTCTAGAGCAGAATTCACATAATCCAAAATAATCTCTCTACACTTACAGTATCGGTGTACTCATCCAGTGATGGTGCTATCAGTCCTGCTGAGACCAGTAGTTCCACAAGTGATCTCCGCCAACAATACTGAATGGAGAAAAAACAGAAATAGAGCAGCCCTGCCGGACAATTTGCTTCCAATAGGAGTTTTTAGTATACTCACACGAATAAAAATTGGGAAACCCCATGAAGAAGCAGGCAGGCGAAACCTGTATTTGGCAAAAATTGCCATTCTGATTGTTCGATATAGTTTTTATCTGATTTTAATTCATTTATACTTGGGAGTATAATAAAAAGCTCGATTGGAGGCAAATTGTCTGGTAGTGCTGGTCTATGGCCTCATGACAGTATTGTTTTGTATTGTGTCGCATCTACAGATGGTGCACTGTGGTATCATTACTTATTAAAACCCTCGGACATTGCGTTCTGCCCATGATATATACTCTGCATTGAGATAGAAGATGAACAGTGGGTCGTGTCTTCAGCACTGCTTCAGTGCCCCTATGACAACTCTTCCTACCCAGTCTTCCACCCAATTAGATAGCTTTGCATGTTTGGCATTAAATTCTTCATTTGCTGAAATGTAAATGTATGATAAACAGGACTATCAATACATATTGAACTTTTCTGTACTTTTTCTCCCTACACTTCTCCTTTAAGCAGAGCTATGTCAGGAATGGGGTCTTGCTGCTATGCCCCCCCCCATTTACAACGCTGTATCCCTGGTATTTCCACACTTGCTACATAGGATGATTTCATGCCACGTTTTTGGTGAGATATTGTTTTCGGCTTCCATTAATTACATAACTTTGCATGTTTGGCTCTTAATTCATCATTTGCTGATGTCACGATGGGTGCGATAAATCTGACTCCATCCTGCACTTTTCCTGCTTCGGTGGAGATGTCAAATCTTCAATAACGCGCTGAGAAAATATTTTGAAAAACCTCCACTGCTGACCTCAACACAATCTATTAAAACTGCATCTCCCGGGGCTGGAAATCTGTCTTAGACTTGGCTCAGCTGAAAACCAGGATTGAGAAATATATAGGGTGGAGAGAAAGCCGCAGCCGTCGCCCAGCGCGAGTGTTAAAGGAACCAGAATCCGAAAAATAATGCAGGGGAAAGAGTTGTAGATGCTAACTTCATCCACGGATATGAGAGCGATCTGGGATTGCACTAAAAACAACCAAAAATAAGAAGGAAAATATTTACAAGTGTCAGTCCCTAATCCTCTAACCAATAGGTCTCACCAGAGGCGAACCCAGTAGTGTCTTTATCATAAAACTACAACTACCAGCATGCCCCGACAGCTGTCGCTATTCCATGCTGTCACTTCTTCCTTAGATGTGGGACTCTGATCTGGTCACTTCCAGGATCGGACTGGCCAACTGGAGGACTGGAGAAACCTCCGGGGGGCCGCTAAGCATGAGACAACATAAGAATCCCTATTGCAGAGGTTCCAACTGTGACCGAGCAGAGGCGAGGCTGCCAGTGCCAGCACTATTTTGAGCTTAATGAGATGATACACAATCAGCGGACCCTTCTACCCAGTTTGTAGCAGAGAAGGGAACCAAGATCCATTCTTGTATCTTGCAAGTGTTTCCTCAGGTACAATGTCTGACCAGTGTGGATGCAACGCCTGGCACTTGTGCCGATCAACTGTTCCTGGTGCCAGCACAGCGCCGTCGACAGTTTAGTGGCCGCAGCTGGGTACTGCAGTACGGGGCGGATGTGCAGTACCTGACCACAGCCACTATTTCATTGATGGAGCTATGCAGCCCAACAACTGAGTAGTTAATCGGTGTGGGTGCCGGGTGTCGGACCCCTGCAGATCAGACATTGATGACCTAAGGATACTCCTTCATTGTTAAAGTCCCAGACAACTCCTCTAATTTTCCTCTGTAACCAGAGATGACTTATAATGTAAAACAATACATTTATTATGGTGGACATTTATCAATGCATTTACATTCGTGCTCTGTACAAAAGGTACGGTGCCCTTATGGGCATCCCTCTGAGGAGTCAGAGAGGTTACCAGCTTTCTCCACTCCCATGCCTAGATTTCTTGCCATTACAAAAGTTTGTGTGTTCATAAAACGTTACCAACAACTTTTTTTCTCTCATGAAAACTTTCAGAATGCCAAAGTTTCCGCTGAGTTCGAATCTAACAAAAATAAATAAGCAAAATAAATAAATATCCTGAAAATACCCATATAATCAAGACAGGCCAAGACATCCAGCTCGTTTTCAATCCCATCCCATTGTTTAATGTTCCGATGACTTAAAAATTCTTCCTATAAAAAGACGGCGCAAAACCTATTCCCGATTCCTGAAATAAGAAAGTAGAAGTCTTGGCTCAGCGAGACGTGACCTGATCTGAATATTTGAAGTTCATTCAACCAATTTTGTCTATTTGTCTAGTTAAGTGCGTTTCCCGCGATGCAAACAGATGCCAGTTTTAAGACGGCGAAAGGTACAAAACGGCGGGTACACGGGCTGAGCCTTTCATCCTCGAACAAACATTATCCAAAACATTGAATGTGAGTCAACATCAGTTATGGGAGTCTTGGATGATGAACAGAACAATCATCTCTTTGGCGCGTTTTTTTCCAGTTCTCTGTAGAACTTCTAAACTTTTTAAGTTCTGAGACTTGTCTCTATTTGTTCCACAGCTGGGCTGTGACTTGTCCAAGAGCAAGGGCCAACTCCACCGCCACACTGACACTGGAATCCAGAAATATGATGACACAATATATCTTATTGTAGCTCCTCGCAGAGGAATCTTCTAGCTACCAGCGCCAAGAGCTCCATACGTTCTTGCCAATAGTTTAACTTCCAATTTCCCATGACACTTTGCCCACTTGATGTTTAAATTTTGCAATAAAAGTGCATCGCTGCAAAGCTAAAAATAGAGGTTTACAAAGGCAAGATGGTGCCGATGATGTATGGGAATTCGAAGACACGTCCCATATTTTAACATCTATAGTTTACCATGATGATTTGCTCACGAAATGTATAAATGGTTGCAGTCGTTTGAACAAACCTTGCTTAAATCAATGGTGCAAGAGAATATAAGAAATGTTATAATGTATCTTATCAGACAAATTTGCTTCTTTCTCCACTTATGAGCCACTTCTTCTCCCTCATCACCCCTTGAACTCATCATTCATTCTAAAAGCAGATAAAATCCAACTTGGCTAAAACTGGAGAGACTGACAGCTGACTATGTGAATGAGGGATCAGATTATAGCTGCAGATTGAAGTCTAAGTCTATGGAGAACAGTGGGGGAAGGAAGAGAGTGAAAGAGGAGGTTTTGATTTCAAATCAGAGCTGGATTCACAGCTGCACAGGTCAGTAATGGTGTATAATACCTTCCAAGCTGCCGCTTTCTAGCAAGTACTCTGTATTCACAGCTACACTGCTCAGTACTGCTGCATAATACCATCCATGCTGCCGCCTTCTAGCAAGTGCACTATTTACAGTTGCATTGCTTAGTACTGTTATATATTCTCCAAGCTGCCACGTTCTAGCAAGTACTCTGTATTCACATCTACACTGCTCAGTACTACTGTATCATACTCTCCATGCAGCTGCTTTCTATCAAGTGCTCTATTCACAGCTGCACTGCGCAGTACTACTGTATAATGCCCTCCATGCTGCTGCTTAGGAGTATGTACTATATATTGGGACAGGAGGGCAAGTATCCCTCACATCTGTGTGTGCTGTGTATGGGAGACATCATAGCTGCTGTTCTCTACCTACTAGCTCAGAGACAACTGCTGAAAAACTAATAGTTAAGTTTATAACAATAAAAATGGAAACAAGGTGGAAGCCAAAAACCAAAATACTTTTTTGCGAATAATATAATTTAACAATTAGTTTCCCATGATACTTTGGTGACTTAATGCCTCATTTTGCAATTACTGTATATAACTGCAAACCTCAAAAATTCCAAGTCGAGACGGCGACCACGAGACCATGATACAGTGTATGACACATTGAACATGACTATTTAACTGATGAAACTGGAAATCACCACCCTGGATTCATCCTTAAAGATTGTTTTACTTTCATTTCTCAGTGACACAGGGTTAAAAAAAAAAATTCCATGTTGAAGATGATCCTATTTCATGATCCTCATATTTTGAGTCAACTACAAAGAGTGTCTCCCTCTGGAGGACCTGTCCTGTCCTCTATTACACAGGCAGCTCATTGACCTGAATGGACAAAGTGTAATACTTAGTTTCCCCCAGTGGTGGTGCTGTAGAGAAAGTGAGCACTGACAATGAGGTTTATCCTTAGATCACATCTGATCGCTAAAGATCTGATCAGAGGGACACTCTGTGACTAACGGATTGTCACAGGACCCTTTTACAAGTAGGGATTGTCCTTTGCAAGGGTGCGATATAGCTACAACCCCCAACGTAGAGGATGGCAAACAGCACAGATGATGCAAATTACAATGGATGGATTTGGAAGACTATACCCTATAAACTTCTGTGTGATCTGGATGGAAAATACTGTGGTGACATAGGACTCCCCGCGGCACAGTACCGTACTGCTGAAGCAATGGCGGCTCGCACAACGCCCCCAGCAGACACCTGCAGAACACTGCAGTGATAAGATCTGATACCTGTCAGCTAGGAGACGCGTCCATTCCGTGGTTATCATGTCGCCGGCCAGGACACAGACACCTGGGCAGTAGGGATTGTGCCCGCATGTATCTCACTGAATTAAAGATTTTTTCTTAAATTTGAAATAATAACATTGATAATAATGAATCTTTATTACTGTGAATTAAATGAAATGATACATTGTATCGGCTCCACGACAGACATTATATTTTTAATTATGTGGAATCACTTAATACAGAAATTGGCAGGAAAGTCAAACAATCAATCTGACAAATCTGTCCAGTCATAATAAAAATGGGAATTTTTCAGCCGACACATTGAGCAAAAAAATGTATTTGGCTGAGTGGAACTAATCTATCTGTATCTATGTCTGTCTAATCTACCCATCTACCTACCGTATCTAACTCATCTATCTATGCATCTATGTATCCCTCCTTCTGCCTACCGTATCTAACTCATTATTATTATTTATTTATATAGCACCATTAATTCCATGATGCTCAACACGAGAAAAGGGGGTTACATCAAAATACAAATATCAGTTACAGTAAACAAAACTAACAATGACAGACTGGTACAGAGGGAAGAGGACCCTGCCCTTATGGGCATACATTCTACAGATCTATCCAATATCTATTATCATCTATGATCCATCTATTATATATCTATCATCTATCTATCCAATATCTATTATTTATCATCTATTTTCTATCTATTATCTATCATCTATTATCTATCATCTATTATCTATCATCTATCTATTATCTATCTTTTATCTATTATTTCTATTTATTTATCGTCTATCATCTATTATCTCTCTATTTTCTATCTATTGTCTATTTTCTATTATCTATCTATTATATATCTATCATCTATTATCTATCTATTATCTATCCATCTATTATCTATGCAATATATATTATCTATTATATACAGTGCCTAAAAGTAGTATTCAACCCCCTGCAGATTTAGCAGGTTTAATAAGATGCAAATAAGTTAGAGCCTTCAAACTTCAAACAAGAGCAGGATTTATTAACAGATGCATAAATCTTACAAACCAAAAAGTTTTGTTGCTCAGTTAAATTTTTATAAATTTTAAACATAAAAGTGTGGGTCAATTATTATTCAACCCCTAGGTTTAATATTTTGTGGAATAACCTTTGTTTGCAATTACAGCTAATAATCGTCTTTTATAAGACCTGATCAGGCCGGCACAGGTCTCTGGAGTTATCTTGGCCCACTCCTCCATGCAGATCTTCTCCAAGTTATCTAGGTTCTTTGGGTGTCTCATGTGGACTTTAATCTTGAGCTCCTTCCACAAGTTTTCAATTGTGTTAAGGTCAGGAGACTGACTAGGCCACTGCAACACCTTGATTTTTTGCCTCTTGAACCAGGCCTTGGTTTTCTTGGCTGTGTGCTTTGGGTCGTTGTCTTGTTGGAAGATGAAATGACGACCCATCTTAAGATCCTTGATGGAGGAGCGGAGGTTCTTGGCCAAAATCTCCAGGTAGGCCGTGCTATCCATCTTCCCATGGATGCGGACCAGATGGCCAGGCCCCTTGGCTGAGAAACAGCCCCACAGCATGATGCTGCCACCACCATGCTTGACTGTAGGGATGGTATTCTTGGGGTCATATGCAGTGCCATCCAGTCTCCAAACGTCACGTGTGTGGTTGGCACCGAAGATCTCGATCTTGGTCTCATCAGACCAGAGAACCTTGAACCAGTCAGTCTCAGAGTCCTCCAAGTGATCATGAGCAAACTGTAGACGAGCCTTGACATGACGCTTTGAAAGTAAAGGTACCTTACGGGCTCGTCTGGAACGGAGACCATTGCGGTGGAGTACGTTACTTATGGTATTGACTGAAACCAATGTCCCCACTGCCATGAGATCTTCCCGGAGCTCCTTCCTTGTTGTCCTTGGGTTAGCCTTGACTCTTCGGACAAGCCTGGCTTCGGCACAGGAGGAAACTTTCAAAGGCTGTCCAGGCCGTGGAAGGCTAACAGTAGTTCCATAAGCCTTCCACTTCCGGATGATGCTCCCAACAGTGGAGACAGGTAGGCCCAACTCCTTGGAAAGGGTTTTGTACCCCTTGCCAGCCTTGTGACCCTCCACAATCTTGTCTCTGATGGCCTTGGAATGCTCCTTTGTCTTTCTCATGTTGACCATGTTTGAGTGCTGTTCACAAGTTTGGGGAGGGTCTTAAATAGTCAGAAAAGGCTGGAAAAAGAGATAATTAATCCAAACATGTGAAGCTCATTGTTCTTTGTGCCGCCTGAACTACTTCTTAATACTTTAGGGGAACCAAACAGAATTCTGGTGGGTTGAGGGGTTGAATAATAAATGACCCTCTGAAAAAACTTTTCCCAATTTAAGAAAAAATAAACAAAGAAATAACATTCTTTTTTGCTGCAGTGCATTTCACACTTCCAGGCTGATCTACAGTCCAAATGTCACAATGCCAAGTTAATTCCAAATGTGTAAACCTGCTAAATCTGCAGGGGGTTGAATACTACTTGTAGGCAATGTACCTATTGCCTATCTATCTCTCTATTGCTCTATCCACCCATCTACTGTATCTATCCAACCGTCTATTCATCTGTCATAGCTGAGCATACTGCCTTGAACACCCATCTGTCCATTTTCTAACTCATTTTACACCATGGATCACCTGATACTTTCTCTCTGTTCTATTTGGATATGACTGTCTTTCTTAAAGTGATTACCCTGGAATAATCCTTTTTTTTTTTTTACTATGGACTTAAGAACTAACAGGCAGGATATTAATTATCTGCCTGTTGTGCCTGATCTCTGCCAGTGCCGGCACAGGTTGGTCACAGACCGCTCCTGCTGGCAGCTCTGAGGATTCGCATCGACAGAGCTGCGGCTTCTCTTCCGCTCTGCTCTGTTGGCAGGGTATGACTGCCTACATCATGCCGATTCACAGCCAGCTCTCTGCTGCCTAACTGCGGGGAGCCGGCTTTCAATGACTATGATATCGGCGGTCATGCCTCATCAACATAACAGCCAGGAAGAAGAAGAGCTGCTCTGTTGATGGTTGATGTGGAGCAGCTGAATCGCCAGCAGGAGCGACAGCTCTGAGCCGACGCCTGTTAAATTTTTGGTCCATAGTAAAAAAAAATATAAAAAAAATGTCCTGGATAAACCTTTCAAGTCAACCCTAATTAATATAGGGGACAATGTGTCCTGGACAGAATGCGATCTCCACATACTCGGGGGTCATCACTATGCAGCTGGTATTTATTAACTCTATGTGGCGGGTCTGTTACTTAACCAGCTGAACCCCCAGCTGTCCATCTAATCACAGAATAAAGACACTTTTGACCCTTTGCCTAAATATTACTTGGAATGAAATGAAAACAAAATCAGAACTCGAGTGCAAGACACAAGTGTCATGTCATGGAAGGATCCTAGGTACTGGGCACTGGGTGAATCCCTGCACCCATGAAATATAATCTCTTCTTGACCACAGGGAACAGAAGATCCAAAAATAAACCCTGTAGTCTCCTGTTGTCTTGGCCGTCTGTCCATGGTGCCTTTATTCATTGTTCTGCTGTATTAATCAAATACAAGAAACGTGGTCTCCAACTCGCTGCAAAACTACAAATCCCATCATGCTCTGATAGCTGCGGACTGCAGACAGGACATTACTTAAATACACATACTTTGGCAGCCAATGACCGAGCGGAGGCTCAAAATGCTGTTAGAAGGCATCTACGTCACTGGGGTCTTTACCTTCCAGACCCCATAGCAAGTAGTGAAGCCTGTAACTATGGCAAGAGCCCCAATTATATGATACTGGGATCGTTCCCTTCCAATTACAACTATGCTTTTTTATGCTTTCGTATTGTTAAATTTTGCTGAATACACATCTTTTGCTTTTTTTTTTAAATTTAAAATAGGAAACTAATTTGTACAGAAATTTGAACCTACTCTGCGATACAGAGCTGTAGCATCAGTCCCTTGCAGCATAATAATTTGGACTGCATGTAGCAACCACTAGGGGGAGCTTAAGAGCTTACTGCATACTGTACACACAAAACAGCTCCCATGCTCCCCCTGGTGGTGACTGCAGGCAGATTTTAATCATTAACTTGTATGCGTTATAGAGGGGTTTTGGATCTGTATCATAAAAACCAAGCTCCAACCTCTATAAAGACAGGTTACAAAATGAATCAGAACAGATCATATATCTTATAAACAGCATTGCAATAAAAACGGAGCATTCCCTTTAAGGTGTGCAGGGCCCGAATTTCTCTCCACTTTCCAGAAATACTTCCGTGAATTATTGATTTCTCCACTAGCGGAGAACCAGTAATGTGCTGAATTCTTTCTTGGAGTGATGTTTTATCTGAAATATGGATTATCTGGCACCATTTACTCTTGACCTTCTTGCCTCGTCTTTTTTGCTTTTCTTCAATTCTATTGGAAGATCTCAGTAATATTTCTAGAAATGAAGCGCTCAGCGGCAGACATGGGTGAACCCGGGGTCTCCGTATCCCTGCCAGGAGTATCACTGACAAAAAAATAATATCAGACATGAATATCGCGGAGGTTAGGAGTTCCTCTGATCATTTGCTTTGTAATGTTCTCCATCTTCCCCGGAATATTTATTGTAATGTATCGGCTGCCGACTGCTGAGAAATCATTTTTTCGTCTCTTTGGGACCAAGATTTATGAGTCGATAATTGTCGGATTACAGTTAGAAAAAAAATGGAAGCGGCTGAAGTTTAACCTTATGTCGAAGCTGCAGAAATGAACTAATGCTCTGACGCAGATACAATGTATCGGAAGGGAAAATTGTAGCAAGTAGACTGTGGATTGTTTTAGGGTCTGGCTGTTGGGATCTTGAGAGAGATGGGACCGCTGACACTTGTGTCCTTTTTGCACAACGCCGCCTTATACAGAGAACTGCAACCTGATCCTGGTCCCTTGACATTTATGGACAGTAATAGGGGCAGGATTCCAGGAATACTGTTCATCACGTCTCCATAGATCTCCGCGATCAGTAAATTGAAGGTTTTCTGGAGACCCTTTACTGTTGTACCCAGATCTGGTGCAGCAGCTCTGACAACTTTCTGCCCCTTTATTCTGCTGACCACCGATTGGCTGTAAATGTATGATGACCTATCTGGGAACTGTGGTCTGATAGGCATAAATGTGTCTTTATGGGAAGCCAGAGTTTTTACTCAATGCTGAATAGACACCCCAGACCAAAACCCCTAAAAAGTATATAACCCAAAAGTAGACTACCTAAAAAATAAAGACCAGACCCCCTAAAAATATAGAACCAGAACCACTAAAAAATATGCACCCCAGACAAGACCACCTAAAAAATAAATTCCCAAGGTCAGACAGACAACGTAAACACCCCCCCCCGACTAAAATATGTCTGAAATACCGTAGATAAGGACTTCAGACCAGAGATCCTATTAGTTATAGACCCCCTGAAACAGAGACCGAACACCATTCCTCCATAATAAATATGGACATCAGATGAGGCAGCCTAAAAACTAAAGACCCAAGACCAGACCTCCTTAAAAAAAGATAATCTAAGAATACAGACCCAATACAAGATCATCTAATTAAATATGAGCTTCAAATCAGAGTTCCAAAACTTACAGACCCAACACCAGACCCCCTATAAAAATGTACAGACCCAAAACCAGGTCCCTTAAAGAAATACAAATTTCAGGCCAGATGTCATAAAAATTACAAACACCAGACCATGCCCCTCCAAAAGATACAGACCCCAGACCAGTCCCCCTGTTTATATAGCTCCGACAAGACCCCAAACTAGCTCAGACCAGAGAATGAGATACTCCTCCCCTTTGCGGCATCTCCCCCGCTCATGGGTTGCCGCCGTAGGCAATGTCCTGGGAGCAGAAGAAAGGGTTAAGGTTCTTGCATTTCTTCTAGATAGGAGCCTGCTGTTCCACTTTTCTTGAAGAAAGTTCTTTTGGCAACGAATCCCATTAATGCAATGATCCATTTGCCATTTATCACACATGGAAAGTCCCTGCGGATTGTAGGAGCTTACAGCTTCTAATGTGGGACTGTTTACTCAGCTGCATCCGGTAAATATTAGGTGAGCCGCCATTCTCAGCCTCGTACCGGGAGATTAGCGGAGGGAACAATATCACCATTGAATGTTCTGTAATGTGTGAGAGCCGCATATACAACATCTATCAGTGGCCATTAACCCCAAAACTACTAGCCAAAGATACAGGTTGTGATCTACGTCCAGAAGGAGCAGGGATTGCAGGCAGCGGTGCATAACCCGCCGACAATAAAAGATAAAGTTACCACATATGTTCCATGCACCGGAACACAGAGCCAGCCGGTGCCGGAGCAGACATCATGAATAGAATGACGGAAATTGTCTGAAGACTGACACAGATGAAGCTGAAGTAGCAAATGCATAATGATGTACATGTGTAGACCCATCCAGGGTCTTTCTAAAGCTGCTGACCATAATAATGGGCATTGTTATCGCAGGGAAAGATAGGAGTCGACTTTTAAGGGTACGTGCACATGATGCGGAAAACGCTGCGGATCCGCAGCGTTTCCGCAGCAGTTTCCCATGCGTTTATAGTACAATGTAAATCTATGGGAAACAAAAAACGCTGTGCACATGCTGCAGAAAAAAACACGCGGAAACGCAGCGGTTTACATTCCGCAGCATGTCACTTCTTTCTGCGGATTCCGCAGCGGTTTTACAGTTGCTCCTATAGAAAACCGCAGTGAAATCCGCAGAAAAACAGCTGTAAATCTGCAGCAAAAACGTAGCGTTTTTGCCCTGCAGATTTATCAAATCCGCTGTGGAAAAACCCGCAGTGGACAATTATACGTGTGCACGTAGCCTAACACCACCATCTTACTGGAGTGAGTTTGCAATTTTATTTTTTTTTAAAAGTCACAATTTATTAATCTGGCTCAAAACACATTGGCATTGCTCACTACGCCCAATTCTGAAAAGCAAAAAGTTGCAAATGTGAAAAATAGGCCATACAAAAAATTGCTCAGTGGTTAGTGCAGCGCCCGAGTCCTGGTCGTTGCAGTACTGATGCTCCGCCGCTAAGGGGAGTGATGGTACGTCTGATGGCACTGAAGGAGTTCACCTGACTAGGTATCACAGGCACCAATACACTTCATAGTCTGGCCTCCAGGGGGAGCTAAGGGCGCTATGTATTAGGCCACTCCTCACAATCTGGTAAAACTGGGGGTTAGATAGAAAGTTAGAACAGAAGCTGACTGGGTTGGAACCAGGCAACATCCTGTGGCAGAGGGTGTTGCAGGGGAAGATTCAGGGGGGTCCCTGTCAGGGGTGGGATCCTGACAGAGGCCTATCGAACAGGAAAGAACGTTAAGGAACCGCGCCTGCACTACATCGCGGCGGTATCTCAAGAAAGGACAAGAAGCGAAGTATATTGTGGAGAAGCGAGATCAAAGCAAAAAGGAGATAACACCAGTAGGAGTCGTGCTGTAAGATCGAGGCAACATCCTACTGAGGCGCGTAGCTGGTGGCCGGAACGCCGAGGAAGTATTGGGCTCCAAGCATTACTTCAAACAGCGGCAGGACAGTTAATTATAGGTTGGCTGTCTCACCTAAATCACCTAAGCAGACATAGGGGGCAACTGTGGGAGAGGGGCGACACTAGGGTCCCGGAAGAACTCCAGGCCTACCCGTCATACGGGTGCGTCCTATCCATATCATCTGGGGGACGGAGAAGAACATCAGAATAGACATAAGTTGTGGGAAAGAACATCAGAAACAGACACAACAGTTGTGAGGACTATCCCGTGGTGCTCAGCAGGGAAGTACTACAACACACAGGTGCTAGAAGGAAGGCACAGATTTCCACCTGCAAAGGGAACTCTGGAGGTGCCATCGGACCGGCCGGTCTCAGCCAGCCCTGTTAACCGTACTCTGGATTGAAGATCTTGAAGCCTTCAGTAAAGAGGTAAAGAGACTGCAACCCTGTGTCCTCGTTATTCACCGCGAATTGCACCACGCACCATCACCTACACCTTTCATTGGACGCCCCTTAGCAGGGTCACGGACCGGGTCTAGCCACCGTGACAACCCCAGAACTGAGACAGAGAAGCCCGGTACAGAGTACCCCGCGGCCCTACGTCTGGGGGCGCTTCAAACTTGGCGTCACGAACAGGATGTACTTAAGCCTGAAGAATCAGGTCATGTGTGCCTTGGAACTGTGATTTATTGTGCTTGGACTGTGACTCATTACAAAGACTGTGTATTGCTGCTTGCGCCAGAAGTTCCCACCAAAACCACCGCCATTGCAGCGCTAAGGGGAGCGCAGGAGAAGAAGAAGGGCGTGGAAGTGGGCGTAGACAAGCTGAAGAGCGCAAAAGACAATGGCCGCCCAGTCTAAGTATTTCTGCGTCCTGAGGACGTGTCCGTCAGCAGCTGAGGTCCGCCTTCTGATCCTCTTTGGAGGGTGGAGACCATGGAGACGGGGCCGCCCACGAAAGAGAGCGCGGGAAGGAGACACCGAGGAGGAGGCAAAGATGGCGACGTCGGAAGCACTGCATGGGGACGACCCGACCCAGCATGAGGCTGCACTACCCGTCACAGCCCCAGATTCGCCAACGCTGCAGGGACTGACCCTCACGGAGTTACCGCTGGGCAGACCCAACTGGCCTCCATCCGAGGAGTGTGTGGCTGCAGCTGAGGCCCGGCGGATAGCACGCCGCCGGGAGGCCGATGATCGTGTGACCTCCCGGCTGGGCCAGCCTACGGAGGTTCGCCTAACTCCGGTGTCCCCCGCCCTCTCCATCCCGGCCGCGGCAGAGTGTGAGCTGCAGGCGCAGGGCCTGAGAATCGTGCCGGAGGCAGAACGCCTGCGGTGCCTGATGACAGCGTAGAGGAATAGACCCCAACCTGCGGCCCAGATCGACCTGTCGGGTGCGGAGAAGGTCCCACCATCACACTGGGGAGTGGTGGTTTTCTTTAACTCCCGGGAAGGAAGGGGAGTTATCCAGGAGATTGGAGAGCCGCTGCAGATCCGCGTTGACCGGAGGGAAGTGGAGCCCTGCGGTGGAAGATATGATAAGGACCGCGACTTGGAGCCCGGAGACGCAGTGACCTATACCCGATGGAGGAGGGAGGTCGGCTGGACGGCTCGGGGCGTTCAGCGGTGCGTCACCCTCCAGGCTGCTGCTGGGACCTCGGAGGACGGATCCCCTGCAGAAAAGGTAACGGAACCCACCACCGCGGAACCCCAGGAAATCCTGAATCACTGTGTATCTATGGGGAGCGCTCGCTCACGGTTGAGGAGGGTGGCCCAGAGAGGGGTGCTGTCGCTGCCTGGACGGGGATCGGGCCTTCCTATACCACCGCGGGCCGTTTGCCAGGTGAAGCCTGGAAGGAGGCCACCTCCTGATCAGTCAGAATGAGTTCTAAAGTTCTGCAAATGTATATAGTTAACTGTTCGTTTTTTTGTGTCTTTCTGCTGCTATAACCCGACCAGGGTTATCTCTTAAAGGGATCCCTTAGTTGACCCGGGATCCCTATTTTGCCTTTTTGTTTTGTTTACCACTGTTTTAAAGACTACCAAATCATGGACGGTGAATGGTTCACAAACTGCTCTGTAAATAGTTTGCACCCTCTTAAGGGTGCCCTCTACTGGTTTTACAAGAAAGAGAACTCTTTGCGAAGAAACTGTTCCTGGAAACAGCATCAGAGTTCCTGCCTTACACGGACTTGCAACATGAGTAGTTGCACTACCTTAAAGAGACTTGGTTCCCTCTTAAAGGGAATGGTCACCAGTTGCATATAATATATAATGTTGCCTTAAAGGAGAGTAAATAGAAATAATGTTTTACATAGAAAAGTTATATATAGCCAGTTAGTTAATTATAGAAAATGTTTAATAATGTGCTAGAGAATGAGGACAGGAAAGTGAACCCGTAGGGGTTAGTGGGTGAGTCCTCCTAGGAGCCATAGAGAGATGGCTCAGTGATCCTGTACTAAGAAAGAGGCAGTAGGCCTGGGCAGATAGACAGGCAGTCCTGCATAAGACAAATCAGAGAATAAAAAGAAAATATTGCACTTAGAAGAGAAAAATGAAGAAAAGTTAATTTATATTGTAGGAGTTTTATCATAGGCCTTTAGTGGATTCAGCTTACACGTCCTTAGAGGCAAAGTTAAATTATTGTTCAGCATTTGCACTCAGTAGAATACCCGGCTGGGTAATAGAAGTTATTTATGATATTCAACCATGTTTGTAACGTTCAAGAGTCCTCACCTCCCATAAAGGGAAGCACTGTTATTTCCACTTATTATTTGTTTATTGCATTTCAAAATTTGTATGTCTTTTGCTGACATGTATTGTTGTTTTCTTCCCAGTCCGGGAGTACTGGATTTAACCAGGGGGGAGTGCAGCGCCCCAGAATCCTGGTTGTTGCAGTACTGATGCTCCGCTGCTAAGGGGAGTGATGGTAAGTCTGATGGCACTGAAGGAGTTCATCTGACCAGGTATCACAGACACCAATACACTTCATAGTCTGGCCTCCAGGGGGAGCTAAGGGCGCTATGTATTAGGCCACTCCTCACAATCTGGTAAAACTGGGGGTTAGATAGAAAGTTAGAACAGAAGCTGACTGGGTTGGAACCAGGCAACATCCTGTGGCAGAGGGTGTTGCAGGGGAAGATTCAGGGGGGTCCCTGTCAGGGGTAGGATCCTGACAGAGGCCTATCGAACAGGAAAGAAAGTTAAGGAACCGCGCCTGCACTACATCGCGGCAGTATCTCAAGAAAGGACAAGAAGCGAGGTTTATTATGGAGAGTGAGAAACGAGATCAAAGCAAAAAGTAGATAACACCAGTAGGAGTCGTGCTGTAAGATCGACGCAACATCCTACTGAGGCGCGTAGCTGGTGGCTGGAACGCCGAGGAAGTATTGGGCTCCAAGCATTACTTCAAACAGCGGCAGGACAGTTAATTATAGGTTGGCTGTCTCACCTAAATCACCTAAGCAGACATAGGGGGCAACTGTGGGAGAGGGGCGACACTAGGGTCCCAGAAGAACTCCAGGCCTACCCGTCATACGGGTGCGTCCGATCCATATCATCTGGGGGACGGAGAAGAACATCAGAATAGACATAAGTTGTGGGAAAGAACATCAGAAACAGACACAACAGTTGTGAGGACTATCCCGTGGTGCTCAGCAGGGAAGTATTACAACACACAGGCGCTAGAAGGAAGGCACAGATTTCCACCTGCAAAGGGAACTCTGGAGGTGCCATCGGACCGGCCGGTCTCAGCCAGCCCTGTTAACCGTACTCTGGATTGAGGATCTTGAAGCCTTCAGTAAAGAGGTAAAGAGACTGCAACCCTGTGTCCTCGTTATTCACCGCGAATTGCACCACGCACCACCACCTACACCTTTCATTGGACGCCCCTTAGCAGGGTCACGGACTGGGTCTAGCCACCGTGACAACCCCAGAACTGAGACAGAGAAGCCCAGTACCGAGTACCCCGCGGCCCTGCATCTGGGGACGCTTCATTAGCACTGTATGGTGTTTTAGTGGTTGGTAGTGATGAGTGATTATGCTCGTTACTCGAGATTTCTGAGCATGCTCGGGTGATCTCCAAGTATTTTGGGCGTGCTCGGAGATTTAGTTTATATCGACGCAGCTGCATGATTTGCAGATTGCCTGTTTGTTAGGGAATCCCCACGTGTTCAGGCTGTCTAGCAGCCTCAAATCATGCAGCACGCCCAAAATACTCAGAGAACACCGGAGCATACTCGCTCATTATTAGTGGCTGGCACTGTTGCTTTGCAGCGTTGGGGTCCTGGGTTCAAATCCTACCAAGGATAACATCTGCAAGGAGTTTGTATGTTCTCCCCGTGTTTGCGTGGGTTTCCTCTCTAGTTTCCTCCTACACTCCAAAGACATACTGATAGGGAATGTAGATTGTGAGCTCCAATGGGGACAGTGATGATAATGTCTGTGCAACGTGGTGGAATATTATGGCTCTATATTAGCAACAACTTAGTAAAGAGCGTCGCTCATCCTACTCTCACGACAAGGGGTATCTTGGGATCTGCAGCTTCACAACTTCTGGAGATTGCTCTTCCCGCTGAGTTCTCACCAGGTCACATTCCAGCCATAGAGTTATTAAAGCGCCGACATTCTTCCGCTGTTCACTTACATCCTCACTGTCCCGGAGGCAGACATATGGCCGACAACATGGGAGATTCCTCCTCTCCCATCCCAAACTAGATTATAGAAGAAAGAACTTCAGCTTCATCCAAGCCGGGGAGCCGGAGGTGCACACAGCCCCTCGTGAAGCCCTAGATGATGCCTACAGCGTGAAACCGCAGCTTGTGATAGCCCAGCAGACGATTGTCACCCCACAATCTGTGCACAACCAGAGATTTATTTCTCTAGAACATCTACATTAGATAGATAATATATATAGATAGATAATAGATAGATGCATAATAGATAGATACATACATACATACTAGATAGATAATAGATCTCTCTCTAGGCATACACTGGCACACATCTGTATAGAATTGTCCAGTAATCTTTCCCGTATCTATCCGCCAGGTGAAGTGGACCGGACGCTCTTCTGGTCCCTGTGGGGTACTGGAGGCCTATAGATACATTTTCCATAGATTTCTTTCCCTGTATCTTGTGCTCTCTTTTTACTGGCTGGTTAATGGCTTCCAGCAGAGTCTACATGCACAGGGCGTAACGAGAAAGTGGATAGGAAGGATGTAACGTCAGATCATCATAAAAGGTAAACACGCGCTCGCGTTTTAACGACCTGTAGAGAATGTTCATTTCTGCGCAGAATTTATTACCTCCTGTACCCAACAACAAATACTGACCCCGGTTCCATCTTTTCCAACCTCTTTTTTTTTTTTTTCGCCACTCTCAGATGATATCTTTCATTTTTATTAACTGGATTTTATGCTTGCTTAGGTAATACCGGCATTTCAAATATTGTGTTTTTACGAGGATTGCCGTGGAACATTAAACTTTAAAATGTTTTAAGTGTTGAAAATAATGCTGCGCTTCTGGAATTGTTAATTAGCCTCATGTGCATAAAAATGAGACAAGATCACCACCTACTGTAAGAGAGAAAGTTCTACAGCTCGAAAGAAAGCAGCAGTGACAGGAGACGGGATGTATCTGATGGATATTTACTGAGCATATACAGGACATGCCCAGGTTATATCAGCATGGAGCAATCACTAAGAAGATGTATAACTTATACCAGCTGTACATATATAGCTATATAGAGACAATGCCAAGGATATACTAGCTGTACTTACAGTGGGGGAAATAAGTATTTGATACACTGCCGATTTTGCAAGTTTTCCCACCTACAAATAATGGAGAGGTCTGTAATTTTTATCGTAGGTACACTTCACCTGTGAGAGACAGAATCTAAAAATAAAAAAACAGAAAATCACATTGTATGATTTTTACGTACTTAATTTGTATTTTATTGCATGAAATAAGTATTTGATACAATAGAAAACCAGAACTTAATATTTGGTACAGAAACCCTTGTTTTCAATTACAGAGATCAGACATTTTCTGTAGTTCTCAACCAAGTTTGCACACATTGCAGCAGGGATTTTGGCCCACTCCTCCATAAAGATCCTCTCCAGATCTTGCAGGTTTCGGGGCTGTCGCTGGGCAACACTGAGTTTCAGCTCCCTCCAAACATTTTTTATTGGGTTCAGGTCTGGAGACCGGCTAGGCCGCTGCAGGACCTTAAAATGCTTCTTACAGAGTCACTCCTTTGTTGACCTGGCTGTGTTTCAGGTCATTGTCATGCTGGAAGACCCAGCCGAGACCCATCTTCAATGCTGTTACTGAGGGTAGGAGATTATTGGCCAAAATCTCGCAATACATGACCCCATCCATCCTCCCTTCAATGCGGTGCAGTTGTCCTTTCCCATTTGCAGAAAATCATTCCCAAAGTATGATGTTTCCCCACCATGCTTCACTGTTGGGCCGGTGTTTTTGTACTCATCCTTCTTCCTCTAAACACGGAGAGTGGAGTTCATGACAAAAAGTTTTATTTTGGTCTCATCTGACCACATGACCTTCTCCCATGCCTCCTATGGACCTTCTAGATGGTCATTGGCAACCTTCACACGGGCCTGGATATGTGCTGGTGTGAGCAGGGGGGCCTTTTGTGCACTGCAGGATTTTATATCATGATGGTGTAATGTGTTACTAATGGTAATGTTTGAGACTGTGGTCCCAGCTCTTTTCTGGTCATTGACCAGATCCTCCCATGTAGTTCTGGGCTGATTCCTGACCTTTCTCAGAATCATCCTTACCCCATGAGGCAAGATCCTGCTTGGAGCCCCAGACCGAGGAAGATTGACAATCATCTTGTATTTCTTCCATTTTCTAATAATTGTGCCAACAGTTGTTGCCTTCTCACCAAGCTGTTTGCCTATTGTCCTTTAACCCATCCCAGTCTTGTGCAGGTCTACAATTTTGCCCCATCTGTCCTTAGATAGCTGTTTGGTTTTGGCCATGGTGGAGAGGTTGGAGTGTGATTGAGTGTGTAGACAGGGGTCTTTTTTTCAGGTAACGGGTTCAAACAGGTGCAATTAATACAGGTAATGAGTGCAGAGGAGGAGGCTTCTTAGGCCAGGGTCACACTTACGTGTGCAATGTGAGAAACTCGCGCAAGTCT
This sequence comes from Ranitomeya variabilis, assembly GCF_051348905.1. NCBI lineage: Eukaryota > Metazoa > Chordata > Amphibia > Anura > Dendrobatidae > Ranitomeya > Ranitomeya variabilis. Next base: position 20,512,061 of record NC_135239.1, read on the forward strand.
CTCACATCAATACCCGGCTCTGCCGCCGGCACTCGGGACCGGAGTGCTCAGCTGCATAGAAATACATACAGCCGCACACTCCGGTCCCGAGTGCCGACGGCAGTGCCGGGTAATGAGGAGAGTTTCTCGCATTGCACACGCAAGTGTGACCCTTAGGGTATGTGTCCACGGTCAGTAAACGCTGCTTGTTTGACGCTGCGCAGAGCTGCAGCGTCAAACAAGCAGCGTCCAGATGTTCCAGCATAGTGGAGGGGATTTTATGAAATCCCGTGTTCACTATGCGTGGAAACACGCATCCTACTTCCCTGCGACTCCGGACATGCTGCGCGTCTTTTCAGATCGCAGCATGTCCGTGCTACCTGCGGCGACGCTGCGTCGCCGCAAGTAATGTCACAGGGCGCTATGCGAGGGTGCGATGATCCCGGATGTGTACAGTGAACACATCCGGCATCATCGCGTCCCAGAAAGGGGTCGGGGCTTAGCGCCGAGCGGCTTTGCCGCTCCGGCGATACCGCCGGCCATCCTGACCGTGGACACGTACCCTTACAGAAAAACTAACAGGTTTGTGAGAATCAGAATTTTTGCTGGTTAGTCGGTGATCACATACTTATTTCATGCAATAAAATGCAATTTAATTATGTAAAAATCATACAATAAAAAAACAGAAAATCACATTGTATGATTTTGTTGAATTGTATCTATGACAAAAATTACCGACCTCTTTATTCTTTGTAGGTGGGAGAACTTGCAAAATCGGTAGTGTATAAAATACTTATTTTCCCCACTGTATATAATTATATACAGAAAATACCCAGGTTATACCAGCTGTACATATATAATTATATACAGGAGATGCCCGGGTTATACCAGCTGTACATTTATAATTATATACAGGAGATGCCCAGGTTATACCAGCTGTACATATATAATTATATACAGGAGATGCCCAGGTTATACCGGCTGTACATATATAATTATATACAGGAGATGCCCAGGTTATACCAGCTGTACATATATGATTATATACAGGAGATACCCAGGTTATACCAGCTGTACATATATGATTATATACAGGAGATGCCCAGGTTATACCAGCATGCTCCATGTCACTGTTTATGGAACATTTAGTAGAGGTGTAGGAGTATACAGCATATAGCGGTGGTGTGTGGCTCGGCGTATACCATGCCCGCTGTTAGTGCAGTATATGGTATATATCCTGGTGTCTGGATTGGACGCTTCTTGTCACGTCAATTATGTACAGGACTCCTCTTCCCTGCGATTCCTCTGACTGTTCACCCTTCTGTTGGAGCTGACAGGAGACTGGTGCACATGAAAGGGGTCTGCAAGGCCTCCACAGGGTACCGTGGTCATTAACCATTTACAGACTGCTGCCCACCTCTCGCCATTATCTCTCTGTGACAGATATTTTTTATTTCTAAAAGTTAAAAAAAGAAGATTTTTTTTACTTAGATTTAGAAGTGGATCAGAAACTTGCATGTGACCTCAGCCTTGGATTACAGCTCTGACCACTGAGCCTGCAATAACTATTCTAATAATAATCATGATAATAACATTATTTATCACAAAAATCTGATTACCGAATAAGGTGAGGAATGACACGATGTGACAGCTGCCAGACCGCCACTGACCGCAACGACTGTCGATCTGACAGCCTGGCCACTTGACTTGTCAGGCAGCAAATCCCCGTTAACCAGTCTGTGTCTGATTACTAAGGGCAGGAGTAAAGGAGAAAGAGCGGGAGGGATCAAATCTGCAGGTGGCTGATCATGTACAGAGGACGGATAGAAAACTAAAAAAGGTACCAACAGTTTTTGTGCCAAAATATAGGTAAAAAAAAAAATCACAAATTTTGGCACACAGAACAGTTGTGAATTATATTTTGCAACATTTTTTCTAGAGTGGACAGAAGCGATAAAAATTTTCATAAATTATTGCACAAAACTATTATCTGTCCTAGGAAATACCCACAATGCGCCAATTTTATTAGAAGGTGTTCGCTATCTGAATCTGCTGCACCTAAAAATAATCTGAATCACTTTAGGGTTCGCTCGCTCTTGCAATGTCATCCAAGTGCGGACCGATCTCTTTGCAGATCCATAGTCTTACATTGCCGATCCGGATCAAAAAAATAAAAATAAAAAATCGGTCAGGTCTCCAATTTTTTTGGTGGACCACTCACTCCGAGGAAGAAAAAAAAAAAAGAACGGACATGTGCACAGCCCCATAGCACTTATACCCTATGAGATTCTGTGAAAACTACGGATAGCATTTGTACAATAAAATCACTTGTGTGCACCAGCCCCAAGACTGAGATATGACATGCCGGCATTAGGCTACGTTCACATTTGCGGTCAGCGCCGCAGCGTCGGGCGCCGCAGCGGCGCCGCATGCGTCATGCGCCCCTATATTTAACATGGGGGCGCATGGACATGCGTTGTGCTGCGTTTTGCGCCGCATGGCCGCAAGCGTTGGACGCAAGAAACGCATCAAGTTGCATTTTTTTTGCGTCCAACTTTCGGCCAAAAAGGACGCATGCGGCGCAAAACGCAGCGTTTTAGCGTGCGTTTTGCCGCGTTTTTGTTTGCGTTGTGCGCTGCGGCGCCGACGCTGCGGCGCACAACGCAAATGTGAACGTAGCCTTAGTAAATCTCCCCCAGTGTCTCCAAATTCGTTCATCAGAAATCAGCACCGCGATGGCTTCTCTCTCAGGATCGGGGGGGGGGGGGGGATTCTTGAGGTCGAACTCAGACCAGTCAATAAGTGACGGCTGATTTGTCCATTCTAGATCATATAGAAAACTTTGCATCCTGGATAGCAAATTGACGCCATTTTTTAGAAAGTCTGGTGGGTGCACTTACTTCCAATCCAGGCACCATGCGGAATCACTTAGTGGGATGGGGTTGTTAATGGCAGATTTACCCGGTGTTAATCCTAACAGTAAATGCCACAATGTTGTAAAAGTCAGGGAAGATTTTATGTGGCCGCCTTCCAGAATGATTTGTTTTCATTTCCTGCCTCCTGCTGGGTAACAGGTTGTCACACAATCACTCCCAGAAGTGCAGCGGGGGATAATCAGGTGGAGATTTTACACTTTTGGTAAAAAAAAATAAATAAATAAAAAAATCACCTGTTTCTTTGGAGTTAATTATTATGAATTTTGACTTATTTATTTTTAGCTCAGATGTTACATTGTATTCAAGCACATGATCCTGTTTACACAATGTGGCTGGTTACTGTGTAACCTTCAACTTTCTGCAACTTTCATAGACTAATGTATTTGGATTCTTTATCATTTACCATCTCCTAGATTCCCGCTAGCTGTCAGTGACTTGGTACCGTCACTTTTTATTTTGGGGCTGAAAACTCCTGACATTCCAGGGAGTCATGGTGCAAAGTATTGTATTAAAGGAGTTTTCTGGTGTCAGTAAATCATTGTTCCCAGGTGCAGTTGAGTGCAAAACCCAAGAACTGGAATTTACTTATCCACTCTGATTCCAGCAATTAGTCCCAGCCAGTTTGTCTGCAGCACTGAAGTCATGTTGACAACGCTGCAGCCAATCACCGAGCTCAGTGACTCTGCTAATGCGGACGGCGCTGATGTACTTGGGGACTGTAGTTTACTAAAACTGAATTGGTGGAATGTTTGGTGCCTTTTGGCAAACAATGTTATATCAAGCTTTAGTTCCAGCTACTAAATCTTGTAGACACTTTTCCCACCTCAATTACATTGGTGAATGCCTAAGAGGAAGGGGCATGGCTTGGGGGAAACAAGTGTGGAATTAAAATGTAATAATGTGCTGTGCATCATAATGAGCCAAAATGTAGTCCGCCTCCACTGCAACCATTCCTCCAATCCCTGCAAGAGCAGCATAATGTATAAGGACAGGAGGGGCGCAGGGACGATGCCTGCCTCCATGGTTATTATGCTACTAAGCTGAGTTGTGATATCATCAGCTAAGAGTCTAGTTATTGGGTAGAAAAGCAGACTTGTGTGATGTCATCAGTTACAATCACGGATAGATAAGCAGAACTATGATGTCATCATATATTCTATTAGGTAGATAGGCAGACTTGTGAGGTCATCAGTTACAAGTCTATTTCTTGGATAGAGAGATGGCTTGATGCAATCAAAATAATGGCAGACAAGACCCTGTTGGGCCTATCAAGGCTGCACAAGATCGATCTTCCTACAGTGCATTCATCCATGAATTCACCATAGCTCAAGATAGAGCCAAAAACGTAAAATTATAATAAGTCAGACCTGTGATGTCATCAGTTACAATGGTGGGTAGATAAGCAGATGTATGATGTCATCAGCTAGTCTATGTATTGGGTATATAAGCAGATGTGTGATGTCATCAGCTAGTCTATGTATTGGGTATATAAGCAGATGTGTGATATCAGCTAGTCTATGTATTGGGTATATAAGCAGATGTGTGATGTCATCAGCTGGTCTATGTATTGGGTATATAAGCAGATGTGTGATGTCATCAGCTAGTCTATGTATTGGGTATATAAGCAGATGTCTTCAGCTAGTCTATGTACTGGGTATATAAGCAGATGTGGGATGTCAGCTAGTCTATGTATTGGGTATATAAGCAGATGTGTGATGTCATCATCTAGTCTATGTATTGGGTATATAAGCAGACGTGTGATGTTGTATATAGGAAAAAACACACTAAAAACACAGGGCTAACTCCTGAATGCTGCCCTCAGCAGCTGGAATCAAGACAGCTAGGTGCCAGAACTGTCGTGTATTGTGAACAATTATGATAGTGAAGCTGAAACTGCACTTGAGGGAGTGACAACCGTGAAGGGAAATGGGTCAAAGAATGAGGGGAAAGGAAGTGCACCCACTGGGGGCTTGTGGAGGGGTTTACTGAGCAAGACCCCTGCTGAATAAGGGTGGATGTCTCTGTAGAGATAGTCGTGCGTTCAGGCTTCCACTGCGTGCGCTTAGTGGATCCTGTACCTAGCGCAGATGTTGTCGACCCACAGGATATTAACCCAAATGTGACCCAACTAAGATGCCCTACACACTGCAGGGTATGGGTGTGGGACGTGTATATGTACACAGGTAAATCGTGTAAACCACATACACCGGTAGGACTGGCTGGGGACTCACCAGGATCCAAAGGTGTTGTGGATGTAGTGCTGCTTTATGCGTTGCTGCCTGAAAAGATCTGTGGTGACGGTCCTGTTATTCAGATGGCAGGGAGGCGGTCTAGTGGCAGCCGGTGGCGTCCCTGGTTACGAGCGGGAAAGCCTAGCGTGTGATGTCACAGGAACTACGGAGTGGTGCTGGGACCAAGAGGGTATCCGACGCGCATCGAAGGAACGACGTCCTTCATCAGGGTTGTGTGATGTCATCAACTATAAGTCTAGGTAATGGGTAGATAAGTGTGTAATGTCATCTGCTAGTCTATGTATTGGGTAGATAAGCAGACCTTTGATGTCATCAGCTAGTGTACAAGTGCTTCTCACAAAATTAGATCATCAAAAAGTTAAATTTATTTAAGTTCTTCAATAATTTATTCTAATTTACTGAGATAATGACTTTTGGGTTTTCATTGGCTGTAAGCCATAATCATCAACATTAACAGAAATAAACAAGTGAAATAGATCACTCTGTGTGTAATGACTCTATATAATATATGAGTTTCACTTTTTGTATTGAAGAACTGAAATAAATTAACTTTTTGATGATATTCTAATTTAGTGAGAAGCACTTGTATATAGGGTAGATAAGCAGATGTGTGATGTCATCAGTAACAAGCATCAATTACTATTTTATCTGGCCAATTTTGAACAATTAACCCTACGGTGCCTTAGAGTAATCATTAGTCACTTCCCTGATTCTCCGCAGTCATCGGAGGGCGAGACGTGGCTCTGTCTGACCGGTTGGGTCAACGTTCTTTATTTCCTCTCCTCCAATTGTTTAATGAAAGGCATATGTGGCCACTAAATCTTCACTTCTCCTTATTAAGCCAGGACATGTTCCTTATTAAGGCCCAGAGTTAGGAGGGTGGGAATCAATAAGATGATTTGTTTTCTAAATCAACATTCTGTCCATAACCAAGCAGGAACGGACATGATTGGAAGATTACTCGGTGTCCTTCTTCCTTGTGAACTATCACTCCTCCTAAGAAGTGTAGAATCAAAGCAGAATTCTAGTTGTAGACTAGAATAATATATTTAAGCCACCGATCCCTTGGGTGATACTTTGCTGTTAGTCATTTTCATCATTGTTGGCTGCTTTTTAACAACTTTGATTAGTGATTGATTGAATCTGCGGCTCGGTTTGTTCAGATCGGCTGCTGAGTATAAGCACAAGCTCACAGGAAAGTCAATGCAAGGACAGAATAATTAGAAAATCACCTCCATCCAATAAATAATGTTGGAAAGTTCTAGATTTGTTTCTTGTATGGTGAGAAAAGAGATTTTCTGCTTTAGAAAATTAGTTTTTTTGTGTTTTTTTTTTAAAGAAGTGTTCCCCCAAATTAAGCAGATCATAAGGCGCTCGATTATTGTGATCCCCAGTAATCAGCTGTAATCTATGAGCAAAAAGACAATAAATGTTCAATTTTGCTGCAGCGCCACCATGAGGGGAAATTATGCATTACACAGTTCCCAGCTAAATAGCATGTACAGGTGCCAGGTCCTCCAGAAAGAGGGGCGCTCTTCGCAGCTGCTCTTTGTTTAGGAGAAGAGCATAGAATTGGCTTCATCAGGCATTTTTTCCCAACATAAATCTCATAGAATCAACAGTAATGACTTCAGAAAGAAGACTATTGGGGAGCATGGAGCATGTGTATTGGGGGTCCACAACCGTGAAGACTTAGAGGGGTTCCAGTATCCTTCCCATTCACCCTGTATAGCATTTTCAAGTTGCGCCCCTGCTCACCTCTGGACCCCCCTCCAATCAGAGGAACAATGGGGTCACCTGATAACTATTCAATAATCCTGCCCAGCGGAGAGGATGTGGAGCGTTGGCCATGCTTGTGTGAATAAAATTTTGCTCCAATTTTGCAAAATCCACACGAGCTGTGAAATCCCCATAAATTCACCGCCTATTTTACTGCAGCAGAATATTCCGCTATGTGTGGCCCGTATCCAACCATCCTGCACGTGGTTGTGTTAGGGGGGTGTCGGATGGGGTCCAGATCTGAGAGGTTGTATGGGGGTTACAAATGTTACAAATGATGCCCGGGGTCTCCACTAGCCAGCTGAGAAGTATTCTACCGCCCCATCATACTACATGATATTGTACGACAGAGTCACCAGTGGAAAGCAGATCTATGATCAATAACCCCCTTCATTCAGTGAACGCAGGATTCATAGCCGTTTATCTCGCCACATTACACCCTTTATTAACGCACGCTCTGCAAAATTGTCTCTTCTCTGCAATTTACACCTAGCGTGATTGTGTTTCCCAGAAGAACGCCGGATATAATGAGCAATAAACACAATACAAACATGATTTTTCTGTCAGTCGGCGCACACGCGGGCCGTCTCTGAGCGGATCTGTTGGGAGTAGCGTTTCAGGAAAGTTGTTTAGTGTAAAAACCTGCTGTTATATGTAGAATGGATAGCATCCAAGAAAAGGCTAGCCCAGGGTACAGAAATACGGCTCCTACAACAGAATTTGGGATTTTTTTCAGCTGCAGCAGAACATATGCTTTCCGAACGAATAAAACAAGGATTCAGTCACCCAGCCACGAAGATATGAAGACAGCTCAGCGCCACTTGTACAATTCTGAGAATACGTATTTGACTTGTATTAGAGGCCATTATCTGGCCAGCGGCGTAGCTAAGTGAGGTGCAGAGGCAGCTGTGCCACTAAGGTCCCAGTGCCACCAAAGAAGCCATGACTTACACATGGATGTGGGGTGTCCTGCTACAGGACCTTCAAATCACATCCCTGCTTCCAGCTCAGAGACAAGAGAATTTGATAAGAATGTCACAAGTCTTGTCATAAATTTGGTACATGTTTTGCTGTAAAATCACAACAAGCCAAATAATTTTTGCCTTGACATTTTCATTTTAGACCCCTGCAGCCATATAATCAATGAGTGCTTTATGATATATTCTTTAAGGATGAACTGTCATTTGCTATAAATAAGTAGTTTTTTAACCTGGTGTAAAAGCCGCTGTTCTCCTGAATCTGGCGATGTTTCTCTTTTGTTCTTACGACTCTCCTTTCCTGAGATATGACCCCATCTTCCCTGTAGATAAATCTAGTCTTATTACAAAGTGGGTGTGGCTCTTCACATTCCTTGTGGGCGTCTCCTTGATCACCACACCGAGTTGGTTAAAAAATACTAGGATTTATTTACATGCAAGGAAGAGAGGCCCATATCTCAGGAACGGAGAGGCGCAGGAAAAAAAGAAAAACATCGCCGGTTTCAGGAAAACAGTGGCATTTACACCAGGTAAACATATTACAGATTTGTGACACATGACAGGTCCGCCTTAAAGGGTATGTCTAAACAGAAATAACCTGTTTCAAAATGGAATCACTAGGGCAATCAGAATTCTGACAAATAGCTGATTTTGCTGAGAAAATCCAGTCATTTCCCTTACAGTGCTCAATAAGTGAAAAAAGTGCTACATGGCGTGGCATCTGTTCAGATGACAACTTGAGTCCACCAGAACAGGAGTCACTTGTATTTAGCAGCTCCCCATTCTGTCTCATGGGCTTTGGGTCATAAAAGGGGGATCGTCCTTCTGTGAAAACTGGAAAATAGTGTGATACATATGTAATTGTGAAGACACCTAATCTTAGAGGGTCGATATTGCTCCCGGTAGATCAATACCAGGACATTTCGTTTCTCAGTCCAGGACATGATAGGTCCTGCGCACTTTATGGATGATAAACATGGACAGTAAAGTATAAGGACATGAAAAGTGTGGATCATTGACCACTTTAGATCCAATATTCCACTTGAAAAGAAGCTTATCTCTTATATCATAATGTATGGTAAGTAATAAATGTGTTCAGAAGAGTGGGAAGGAAAGGAAGGAATGACAGTAAGATGAACGGAGGCAATCAGCAGATCATGGACCGTCACACAGAAGACCCCACATACATCCGGTATTACAGTTCAGTCCCATTCAGGAACAAGAATGTGCCGTTTGTGGTAATATAGGCATATCTGTGCTGTAGCTGTTTTTTGCCGCCAGACGATGCAGCAATGGTGTTTTCATCAAAAGTTTGCAACTAAAATAATACATTTGTATCTGCAAGAAAAGAGTTAAATTCTTGGGATATTTTCGGTTCTCAGCTCCAGTACAGGGATCAGGTTACTCTCTGGTTCTTCCACTTGCTAAAATGGGATCATTTCATTATTAACATGGGAGCAGGAATGTCCTCTCCTGTGCAGGATAAAGGTGCATCTGTTCAGTTCACAAGTTAATACTTATCTTGGCTGCGGACACATCCCCTCCTACAATAACAATCATCCATAATTGCAAACATTTTTGTATTTATCTAGTGGATTTTTTAATTACATTTTTTTTTATAGAGGAAGTAACTTTTCGGCAAATTTTTCAGCTGGACGGGAACTGGGGTTCAATATCTTTCTATAAGATGAACATAAAGGATAGTATGCTTAAAGGGACGGTACCATTCTAGAATGTTATGGAATATCAGTAGGACTCACCATAACTGTATGATCAGTGGGAAAAAGTAAACCTGAAAACTTAGTGATTGATGTTCCTTTGGGCTTTTTTCCTGCAGATCAAAGATTTGATCCTACGATAGAGCTACACTGGAATGATCAACAATCATCTGTGTGATCAAAGTGTAAAGTGTTCCATTACGCTGCAGCGCCACCACTGGAAAAATGAAGTATTACACTGTTCTCACTAAAATCAGTGGACTGTTAATCATGCAAGTTACGTCTTTTCCAACAGAAAAACTGTTTTTCAAGTGCTTTCTATGGGAGGTCGATATCCTATCAATTTCTGGCACCTTTTGGGGTGACTTTTATTAAGTATTTAATTTTTAAAACTTATATGCATGTATTTAGGGCTTAAAATTATTTTTACAAATGGATTTCATTAAAAGTCTTGCACCATTTGTTTCCCATATTGCTCTTTGCAAAATGAGTTAACTAAGGATTAGTGATGAGCGAATATACTCGTTACTCGAGATTTCCTGAGCACGCTCAGGGATCCTCCGAGTATTTTTTAGTGCTCGGAGATTTAGTTTTCCTTGCAGCAGCTGAATGATTTACAGCTATTTGCCTGCTTGATTACATGTGGGGATTCCCTAGCAACCAGGCAACCCCCACATGTACTTATGCTGGCTAACAGATGTAAATCATTCAGCTGCGTCAACAAAAACTAAATCTCCGAGCACTAAAAAATACTCGGAGGTCACCCGAGCGTGCTCGGGAAATCTCGAGCAACGAGTATATTCGCTCATCACTACTAAGGATCTGTCAGTGAGCTCTTTCTGATAGAAATGTTATAACACTGTTATTACTCTTTTACTGAGCTCCTCTCGTCAGATTAATGACCACAGAACACATCAAAAGGTGAGATGAACTTTCAGTTTTGGAGACCAAAACATTATAAATGAGGTGCACTGCCCCCTACATATGCACAGTGAAATTGCACCCCCGGTATATACAGTATGCTGTGTTCTTGATGGCAGTCTACCATTAATCAAGCAATAAAGTAATGGACATCCTATTAAACTGACGGATCCTTGCATATTTGCATGATTGACACTAAAGGAGTTAATGTGTAGAAGGTAATCGATATGGGATTATACTGAGCCATGTTGTATATTCTTCGGTATGGAAGGTCCGGTCATTGTCAGCGTCTATAGATATCAGTCCTCGGATGTTACTATTGGGTATCGACTCTGATGATGTATTGTGCGGGTGTAGTATAGCTGCAATTTGCCTAATTGTCTGATGTAGAATGTTTAAATCACTTTTTTTTGGTTATTATACTAAATAGTAAATTCCAAAACAAGTGGTGCTTACTGGATAAAATGTCATTTATTAAACATAATTTAAAACTAAATAAACATACAACAAAAATAGAAAAGTGCAGAATCCATAAAAAGAGGGACACGATAACCGTAGGAAAACCACCAGTTTCCCGTGGCACTATGGTGTAACTGTGCACAAAAAAATGCAAAAAAGAGCTAAATTCCACATAAAATTACCTAATATTCTCATGCTGGAACAAGTGAAAAAAATTTTTTTCATGGCCTATGCTGACCAAATAATAAAATGATGTCTAACACTTAGACTATCTTGTGTTGCAGCAATGACAGCATGTGGAGAGATATAAAAGCAAATTGTAGGTAATAATGAATAATTATTGTGCAAATAAAGCTCCAATATGACAATGTAAACAAAGACACATTACCAGAGTGCTATAGCGTGGTGATCCTCGGCGTCCCTCTGCCCCAGGGGCATTATACATTCAGTGGTACTTGTTTCCCCGGTAAAGGGGTATTAAATTAAGGGCAATTTTTTGTGAGTCATGATGTAGAATGTTGCCTAGAGTCATTTCCTCTAAAATGAATAAATTAGTATCTAAAGTAACGCTGTGACTATGCAGAACAGAGAAAACCATCATGGGGCGAGCAGCGGCAAAGTCCCCTACACTTACATGATGACCATCAGGCTTACTTTATTCTCTTTTTTGTGGCATTTTTTTTTTTGTTTACTTATTTTTATATAAAGAAGCCTATGAATAAAGATTGGGGAAAAAAACCTCCTGAATACTTAGAGCATGCTGCATATGGGAAAAACACCAAGGACCCAAAACATATTCACCACAAAACAAAACTGTTGGGCATTTCTTTTACTTAAGAAACAAAGTAAAATAAGTCCAGGAAAAATGTAGCAAAATAATAATAAAAAATAAAAACAAAAAGGTAGCATTTTCTTTTAAACCACCCAAACGAGTCATTCTAGTATTGTGGCGGCTGCTGACAACTAGGAGTCAATGAGTGAGCTGACAATCCCAATCTGCTTCCCATATGGGGACAAGCTGAGCACCTGCCTCTTATTCTGAACCAACTTCTGTCATTGTTGCTGCTCCTGTGCTTGCTGAAAGCTGACGAGAAAAGGGAAGGAGGTGAAGCAGGAAAGTGAAGGTGACGTGCAGGGAGACAGTCAGAGGCAGAGCGGTGCATGCGCATATTGTCCGCAGACGGGAAGGAGAGCAGTGCATATGCAGCGCCCCAGAGTCCTGGTCCTTGCAGTAATATCGCTCTTCCACCAGGGGGAGTGGTGTTACGTCTGATAGTACTAAAGGGGTTCACCTGACCAGGTATCACAGTCACACACTACACTTCACACTCCAGTCCACCAGGGGGAGCAAAGGTGCTATTTACTAGGCCACTCCTCACACACGGGTAAAACTGGTGGGTTGGATAGAAACTCAGTCAGAATCTGCCAGGGTTTGACCCAGAGAGGACCTGTCAGGCAGACGGGGAGAAGGAGGAACATCTGAGCTGCAGACAGAGGGTCCCTGTCAGGGGTGGGATCCTGACAGAGGCCAAGCACGAGATAGAACGTTACGGAGCTGCCCCTGTACTTCATCCTAAGAAAGGACACGAAGCAAAGTATATTGTGGAGAGTGAGAAACGAAGTCACAGCGCAAGGAGATAATACTGGGAGGAGACCTGCCCCAAGATCGGCAGCCTCCTTCTGAGGCGTGTAGCCGGTGGCCGGAACACCGAGGGAGTAATTAACTCTACGTATTACTCCAGAAAACGGCAGGACAGTTAATTCCAAGTTGGCTGCCCAACCTTAATACCTAAGAAGACACGGAGGCAAAATTGTGGGAGAGGGGCGTCACTAGGGTCCCTATAAAATAAGCTCCAGGCCTACCCTGTCATACGGGTTGTCCTATCCATATCATCTGGGGGACAGAGAGAGAGAATATCAGAAACATCCACGAAAGTTGTGAGGACTATCCCGTGGTGCTCAGCAGGGAGGTACAACAACACACAGGTGCTAGTAGGAAGGCTACTGATTTCCACCTGGATAAGGGAATTCTGGATGTGCCGGACTCTGCTTGCCCTGTGAACGGTACTCTGGACTGTGGACTCTGAAGTCTTCAGTAAAAGGTAAAGAGACTGCAGCCTTTGTGTCCTCGTTATTTATTGCGCCTTACGACGTTCACCATCACCACCTACACATCTGGGAAGCCCTGGGGACATACTTCACCTGTGGGAAGGTATACCATCTAGCTGCCATTCCATCACCCCAGCGGACCCCTAGCAGCGTCGGTCACCCTGACCGAATACCACAGGTAGCGTCACGAACACCGTACAAACAACTTCACCTTTAATTGGACGCCCCTCAGAAGGGCCACGGACCGGGTCGGGCCACCGTGACATCCCCAGAACCGAGAGAGATAGATCCGGTACCGAGTACCCTATTGCCCTACTACGTGGGGGCGCTCCAAATCTTGGCGTCACGAACAGGATCTACTTAAGCCCGAAAATCGGGTCATGTGTGCCTAAGAACTGTGTTGGAACTGTATTGGAACTGTAATTTGCTTAAAGACTGTGTATTGCTATTTGCCGCCAAAAATCCCGCCAAAATTGCCGCCATTACCGAACCACGAGGAGCGCAGGAGAAGAAGAAGGGCGGGGAGCTGTGGGCGTGAACGAACTGTGAAGCGCGAAAAATAATGGCCGCCCAGTCTAAATATTTCTGTATCCTGAGGACGTGTCCGTCAGCAGCCGAGATCCACCTCCTAATTCTCTATAGCGGGCAGAGACCGAAGAAACGAAACCATTAATCAGAAGGAATAGAGCAGGAGACCAGAGGGGGGGACCTCCGCAAAAGAATGGCCCCGCACAGACCCCCGTCACCGGAGGACGACTCCAACATGCCACCGCTGGAGAGCCTGGACCCCTGGGAGCTGCCTATGGGAGGTCTGCTGCCTGCGCCGTCACCAGCCCCGGCGCCTTCCCCAAAGGAGTGGAGTGGCGCTGAAAGAGTTGTCTCAGACACCGATACCCGGTGCCGCGGTCACCAGGGGGACCGTCTTTCCCCCGTGCCTGATCTGTTCATTACCACGACTGCGTTCCTGTCGCCTGACCCCAGACCACTGGGGGGGCATGATCTTGGGCCCTTCCCATGGGGGGAGTATCGGAGGCACCTGATTGCTGAATACGCGAGAGAAGTGGAGCGGGAAGTTCGAGGCGAGTTGCTGGATGGCTCTTTGCCGAAGTGGGGTGTCGTGATCATCTACCAACCTCAGAGAGGGAAGGGGTTTGTACAAGAGATCAGGTCGTCGGTGAGGGTCCACATCACCCGGGAGGAAGTAGAGTCCTGCCTGTGTGGAGATGGTGAAAACCCCGTCCTGAAACATGGGGACCCGGTAACCTACCGCCGGCACCGAAGAGGGAACGGCTGGTGGGCCCGGGATGTACAGAGATGCACAGCCCTCTTGGCGGTATCCAGGACCCTGGAGGAAGAACTTACTGCTGACGCAGCAGCAGCAACTCCTACCGTCCCTGGCATCATCCACCGGACCACACAGACTTTCATTGCCGCGCACGACCTGACCGTGCAGAGAGAACAAACGCATGGAGTGCACCTGGCGCCGGGAGTGGACTTGGATTTGAGCCTCCCTAAGCCGCAGAGGGCTACCTGTCAGGTAAAGCCCTGGTGGAGACCGCCAGAATAAACCTCAGAAGAACCGAAAACTGTAAATAGTTCCCTTAACTATTTGTTTTCCTGTTTACTGCTGCTAAAACCTGTCAAGGGTTAATTCTTAAAGGGATCCCTTCGTTTACCCGGGATCCCTATTGCTTTTGTTTCTGTTTGCACAAGTTTTATCATTGTTTTACCCAAAAGAACACCGGAATCATGAACTGCAAATGATTCATAAACTGCTTCTGTAAATAGTTTGCGCCTTCGTAAAGGTGCTCTCTACTGGTTTTACAAGAAAGAGCTTTTTGAAGACACTGTTCCTGATGACAGCGTGAAAGTTCTTGTTGCTTTTACAAAGTGATAATTGACTTGCAAATTGATTGTTTGCACTACCTCAGAAAATACTTGGTTTCCTCTTAAAGGGAATGTTTACTCGTTGCACTTAGCTAAAAACATGATAATGTTGCCTTAAGGTACCGTCACATTAAGCGACGCTGCAGCGATATAGACAACGATGCCGATCGCTGCAGCGTTGCTGTTTCGTCGTTGTGTGGTCGCTGGAGAGCTGTCACACAGACAGCTCTCCAGCGACCAACGATGCCGAAGTCCCCGGGTAACCAGGGTAAACATCGGGTTACTAAGTGCAGGGCCGCGCTTAGTAACCCGATGTTTACCCTGGTTACCATTGTAAATGTAAAAAAAAACAAAACACATACTCACATTCCGGTGCCTGTCATGTCCCCTGGCGTCCGCTTCCCTGCACTCCTCCTGCATCCTGTGTAAGCGCCGCCGGAAAGCAGAGCGGTGACGTCACCGCTGTGCTCTGCTTTACGGCCGGCCGGCGCTGACACAGTACAGGGAAGCGGACGCCGGGGGACGCGACAGACACCGGAATGTAAGTATGTAGTGTTTGGTTTTTTTTACATTTACAATGGTAACCAGGGTAAATATCGGGTTACTAAGCGCGGCCCTGCGCTTAGTAACCCGATGTTTACCCTGGTTACCAGTGAAGACATCGCTGAATCAGCGTCACACACACCGATTCAGCAATGTCAGCAGGTGAGCCAGCGACGAAATAAGGTTCTGGCCTTCTAGCTCCGACCAACGATGTCACAGCAGGATCCTGATCGCTGCTGCGTGTCAAACACAACGATATCGCTATCCAGGACGCTGCAACGTCACGGATCGCTATCGTTATCGTTGTTAAAGTTGTTCAGTGTGAAGGTACCTTTAGAAAAGTTAGATAGTAATAATGTTTTACATAGTAATTGTATGTAGTTAGCAAACTAGTGATAGGAAATGTTTGATAATGTTGAAAGTGAATGTTTACTGATGTACTTTAAATAAAATTGAGGACAAGAGAAAGTTGAAAGCTGAATTTCAATAAAGTGAACCCGTAGGGGTTAGTGAGTCCTCTAGAGAGCCATAGATAGATGGTTGACAGAATTAAGAAAAATGTTAAATTGTTGTTGTAGCCCTTAATAGATAGTATACCCATACGGGTAATGGTCGTTCATAGTTAGTTAATAATTGTTATTTAAAGTCATATGCACAATGTAAATATGTTTTTGTTTGCAACGTTCAAGTGTTCTCACCTCCCATAAAGGGAAGCACTGCTAAATTAACTTGTTTACAGCATTCCAAAAATTTTGTATGTCTTTTGCTAACATGTATTGTTGTTCTTCTTTTCCCAGTCCGGGAGTACTGGATTTAACGGGGGTGGGGGGGGGGTGTTTGGGGAGTGCAGCGCCCCAGAGTCCTGGTCGTTGCAGTAATGTCGCTCCTCCGCCAGGGGGAGTGGTGTTACGTCTGATGGTACTAAAGGAGTTCACCTGACCAGGTATCACAGTCACACACTACACTTCACACTCCAGTCCACCAGTGGGAGCAAAGGTGCTATTTACTAGGCCACTCCTCACACACGGGTAAAACTGGTGGGAGTAATTAACTCTACGTATTACTCCAGAAAACGTCAGGACAATTAATTCCAAGTTGGCTGCCCAACCTTAATACCTAAGAAGACACGGAGGCAAAATTGTGGGAGAGGGGCGACGCTAGGGTCCCTATAAAATAGCTCCAGGCCTACCCCGTCATACGGGTTGTCCTATCCATATCATCTGGGGGACAGAGAAAGAGAACATCAGAAACATCCACGAAAGTTGTGAGGACTATCCCGTGGTGCTCAGCAGGGAGGTACTACAACACACAGGCGCTAGTAGGAAGGCTACTGATTTCCACCTGGATAAGGGAACTCTGGATGTGCCGGACTCTGCCTGCCCTGTGAACGTACTCTGGACTGTGCACTCTGAAGTCTACAGTAAAAGGTAAAGAGACTGCAGCCTTTGTGTCCTCGTTATTTATTGCGCCTTACGACGTTCACCATCACCACCTACACATCTGGGAAGCCCTGGGGACATACTTCACCTGTGGGAAGGTATACCATCTAGCTGCCATTCCATCACCCCAGCGGACCCCTAGCAGCGTCGGTCACCCTGATCGAATACCACAGGTGGCGTCACGAACACAGTACAAACAACTTCACCTTTAATTGGACGCCCCTCAGAAGGGCCACGGACCGGGACGGGCCACCATGACATCCCCAGAACCGAGAGAGAGATAGACCCGGTACCGAGTACCCCATTGCCCTACTACGTGGGGGCGCTCCACTTGCGAATATTGTCCGCATACGGGAAGGAGAGCGGTGCATGCGCATATTGTCCGCAGACGGCAAGGAGAGCGGTGCATGCGCATATTGTCTGCATACGGGAAGGAGAGCGGTGTATGCACATATTGTCCGCAGACGGGAAGGAGAGCAGTGCATGCGCAGGTGGAGGAGTAGAGACCGAGCTGGGCAGCTACACATGTTCAGTGCTGTGGGCTCCTGAGACTAGCAGTCTGACTAATTTGGCCAGCAAAATGTCAGAGCTGCTGAAAAGACTTTTTGCTTGGGCATTCATTTAAATTTTGCACTGTATGACATTGAGGCTATGTGCCCACGTTGCGGAATCGTCTGCGGATTTACCGTGGGTTTTTGTGCGGATTTCACATGCGGTTTAACACATGCGAATTCCTATTGTGGAGCAGGTGTAAACCGCTTCGGAATCCGCACAAAGAATTGACATGCTGCAGAAAATACAACGCAGCGTTTCCGCGCTGTATTTTCCGCAGCATGGGCACAGCAGATTTGGTTTTCCATAGGTTTACATGGTACTGTAAACCGCATGGAAAACAGCTGCGAATCTGCAGCGGCCAATCCGCTGTGGATCCGCAGCAAAATCCGCAACATGTGCACATAGCCTGAAGAGCCTGCGCACACGCTGCAGATTTGTTGCATTTGTTGTGTCTTCTGCACAGATTTGACAGCAAAGTGAATAAGAATACTGAAGTCTTATGAACACGTTGCTTATTTTTGACTTGCAGATTTCAATCTGCAGCACGTCGATTCTTCCAGATTTCACGCATACTAATGAGTGGGGAAAAAATCTGCATCAAATACACATGTAATGTGAGATGCAGAGAGATGCAGAAATGATTGCACCAAATCCTT
Organism: Ranitomeya variabilis; assembly: GCF_051348905.1. Taxonomy (NCBI): domain Eukaryota; kingdom Metazoa; phylum Chordata; class Amphibia; order Anura; family Dendrobatidae; genus Ranitomeya; species Ranitomeya variabilis. The sequence goes on from NC_135239.1 coordinate 20,530,271, forward strand.
AACGTGCACATACCGAAGGTGCAGAAGATAAATGGTTGAAAAAAAATGTTTAAAAATCTAAGCTACAATGCTGAAAACTGTGTGCAACGCCTCTGATCATTGCAGTTTATCTAGCAAAGACTGGATACAATTGTAACAAACCCTCAGCTGTGAGAAGAACCAGGTCTGTATAAAGAAGCAACCCCCCTCTCCAAAAAAACCTGTACTTACCTACCGATGCCCTGGTGGTCTTTGTATGCTTCCCTGGTAATCCCTTTGCTTCCTCTTCTGCCCATGGAGGAGCATGTGACTGCTGCGCCCAATTAATGGTTGCAGCGGTTACCAACTTTCTACTGTTTCAACCAGTGATTGGCTGCAGCGTTACATCTCTGTACGACCACAACAGAATATATAGTCGAAATGGGATCTGATTGCTGGGGCTTGACCAGCAACAATCACTTGATTATTGGGATTGATGACTATGAAGAAGAACTTATATTTGAAGAGGTTTTCAATTATTGTAACTCCCAGATAAAAGTATCATTTTGGATTAAGAAAATTTTGTATTTTTTTTTTCCAGAAATGGCGCCCCTCTTGTCTATAGGCTATGTCAGGTATTGCAGGTCCTGCCCATTCACATGAGGCTGATCAGCATAGCTTTTGGGCGAGAACGTGCAGGTGCTGAGAAAGAAATAAGCAGACCCTTTAATTCTATTATATGAAGATCACAGAGAAATGTTCCTCTTTTTCTGGAGTCTCAGAAAAAAATAAAAAAATAAAAAAAATAAATAAAAAAGACTTTCCATAAATGTTTCATGTCCTCTGTGGTGCCCAAGTCTGGAATATTCAGCTGCGAGGGTGTTTGTATTTGAGGAAATCTCCTGAACATTTGTTGTGGTGCTCAGACAGCTGCTTCTCTGCAGCTCAGGGAATACTGAGGCCATGAATATTCAGGTGTGGGCTCGGCAATGAGCAGCCGCTCCAGAACAAATGCCTAAACTGTGGTTCAAGGCTTATTAAATCCAATCGGGGGCCTGATAATAAATCCCCCACTATGACACCGTGCGCTGACTGTACTTTAAACGTATTGTGCCGCCTTTTCATAACAGAGGGAACAATGTGAGACACAATGAAACACCTGGCAGGTTTGGCGCTCGGAGGAAACTTGGCAGCGACGTTTTCCTATGTTAACGTAGTGAAATTATAGCGTCGTTTATTGTGATTGTTGTCAAAGTTAGTAAAACTGTTTACAATCTGGAAGCGGCGCCGAAGCCACATTATGAGAAACCTGCAAAATCTCCTATGGATACATGTACCTGGTGAGATGAAAAAGGGACGAGGGCCAAACAGAAAAAGAAACGTGCAGGTATAATATAGGACACAAATTAGGATGACGGCCAGCTGAATCCGTTCAATACTGGATACATGGTTGGAAAAAAGTAGCACAAACTGCAACATACGGACATTTTTATCCCTAAGGCCTCATTCACATGTCAGTATTTTTTATCAGTATTTCATCAGTATTTGCATGCCAAAACCAGAAATGTCTCCAAAACAAAGAACAGGTGTCAATCTTTCAATTATAATTTTTCTCCATAAGTTCCACTTCTGGCTTTGGCATGCAAACACTGACACAATAATACTGATGTGTGAATGAGGCCTAAAACTGTTCTGTTCACTATTGAGTTGGTAGAAAAGTTGTGATTTTTGTCTATTTGTCTTTTGACGTTCTTGCTACAGCGTACTGAATTGGGTGAAAAAAACAAAAAAAAAACAATAAAAACAAAAAAAAAAAAAAAAAATACAATGCAATAAATAGACTTAAATATTTGTGAAAAATAAAATTACATAAAAATTAATATCAGCAAGATATAGCTTTTATTTTATAAATGCAGGTATGTAAACCTACATGTGTACAGATCAATAGCTGTGCATCCCCCCTTCTGTAACTACAGTGGTCGGTTTAACCCCCTTAGATGCTACGACATTAGTAACCACAGCATCTAAGCGGTTAGACAAATCTAATTGCAGGACGCATTTGCCATATTCTTCAAATTTGCAATACAAGAGTATTACCGGGTATCATAGCTGTCAGGGTATGTGCACACATTGCGGATTTGGCCCTGCGGATCCGCAGCAGTTTTCCATGCGTTGTAGAGTACCATGTAAACCTATGGAAAACCGAATCCGCTGTGCACATGCTGCGGAAAATTCCACATGGAAACGCTGCGGATCATTTTCTGCAGCATGTCAATTCTTTGTGTGGATTTTGCAGCGTTTTACACCTATTCCATAATAGGAATCCGCAGGTGTAAAAACGCAGGCGAAATTCGCTCAAAATGTGCACAAAATCCGCAAGTAAAACGCATGTCATTTTACCTGCGGATTCTGCAGAATCCGCGCTTAAAAATCTGCAATGAAATTCGCAACGTGTGCACATAACCTTTGAAAATGGAAGCAGTTTAATTAAATAAATTTAAAAAAATAACAAAGGGGAGAAAAATTAAATAAAAATATATTTTTTTAATAACAATAAAGTCATTTTGTATATAACATAAGAACCAATCCTGAGCAGTAACCGCAGAATTGTTTTTTTTTTTCCCTCCATTACCCTTTGTTATTCAGTACATGGAAAGTTATTGTGTGTCATTGAAAACAACACCCGATCCTGCAAAAAATAAGTAACATATGTTGATGGTGAAAGTAACTTTATTAAACATGTACTGTAGCCAAATGACACATATAATCTGAAGCAGATACGCACCAAAAAAAGCTGCAAAAATGAAGCATAACCTGCTTTTTGAAAGTTTTTTTTTTACTGCCAAGAGAACAGGTTTCGCCTCCAGAAAAAAAAAACCGCAGCAAAAACGCAACTTGTAAACATAGCCTTAAAGAAGGTGGTTTCAGCATCCAATAGTGATGAACTTGCTTTACTAAATTAAAGCAAGTCAACCATTAGTGTATGCTGACACCAACTTCCTCTACTGGGAAAAACAAGAAAAAAAAAGTTATGTCTCTCAAAATATGGCGATAAAAGAACGAACGCAGAAAATAGAAAATATGGACCGTAACTCATTTTAATATGGATTTTTCTCTGCTTTACATTTTATAAAAATTTTATTATTTATATCTAATTTACATATTTGTGTTTGGATAATTTCATAGTTTTATTTATCAATATCAAATGTGACAATTTCTTATTTGTTTATTTTTATTCTCCGTTTATTATCAGAAATGAATTGGACAAGTAAGTGAATCGGTGACGGAATATTGCACAAATTGACTTTTGCAGGATCCAAATTGACATGTTCCCTCCAGATGTTTCCGGCAATAAGAATCAGCATATTGTGCTCAGCCTCGGAGACCTCGCAATTGAAGAGCTGTAGCAATAATACAGATAATTAATCTTTGGCGCATCAGCGGAATCTAATCAGGTTAGATGGGGACCCAAATGGTGATTATTTCATTTATTGCACCTGCAGCGGCTGTACTCCGCTGGTGAATCTGATATTTACCGTTAATCCCTTTGTGATACAATATTGTGACTGTGGATTAATTCTGCTTTAGGCAAACATCTATGATGTGTTATTACATGTAATGTAAGGGAGGCTTAACACACAGGAGCAGCGTTTATCTGAACCCCAATTCTTCATTATATGCATAAGGAATGATCATTAGGTTGGGTCCCGGGCCGGCATTAGCAGCATTTCAAGGGCAATACCCGCCCTGCTTGATGTTAATGTCAGTGATACATTTCTGAATGATACTTTTCCTAAATATTTTATAAACACCAACTTCCTTCCTAATTGTTCTATAGGATATAGCAGTTTTTTCCTATGCTTGTGGCCAAGAGATGGAATGGGCGACAACTGTGTTGAGCATTTTTTTTAACTCTGAGACATGGTTGTCAGCCAATTGCTCAGGCATTGACTATAACACACAACTTGATAGGCTTAAATATTCAGTAGAAAGTATCACACATTATAGGCTTAGATACATGTGCTTAGCAGGCAGTATCACACAATGTGGTATAGAAAATGTTCAGCACAGCCTCACGAGGGGAGGTGCATAGAGATAGGTTCCCAAACCTTGATACGTGGAATATTAACAACTAGCACACTCCAATAGTTGTGATGCAAAAGGGGTTTGTTTAATATACATACAATGGTCACAAATGTTTCGGTCTGCAATGGACCTTCATCAGTATGTAAAAAGGTATAGATGACGGAACCCCAGTAAGGATTAATAAATTAGTTTGCATCAAATTGTAGTGAGTTTGGGCGAGGGCTATGTATACATATATGTAGACATAGAGGCCAGTGTTAGATAGTAGGTCAGTCCACCCACTGGACTGACCTACTGTACTATCTAACACTGGCCTCTATGTCTACATATACACTGTGTTCCAAATTATTATGCAAATTGGGTTTAAGTGTGATAAAGATTTAATTGTTTTGTTTTTCATATAAACTCGTGGATGGTATTATGTCTCAGGGCTCAATGGATCACTGAAATCAATCTTAAACACATGGGATAATTAGTTTTCCAGGTGATTCTAATTAAAGGAAAACTACTTAAAAATAATGTTCCACATTATTAAGCAGGTCACAGTTTTCAAGTAACATGGGAAAGAAAAAGGATCTCTCTGCTGCTGAAAAGCATCAAATAGTGCAATGCCTTGGTGAAGGGATGAAAACATTAGAAATTTCCCGAAAACTTAAGCGTGATCATCGTACTGTTAAGAGATTTGTGGCTGTATCTGAGCACAGATGTGTTTGTGCTGATAAAGGCATAATGAGGAAGATTTCTGCCAGGCAAGTTCATCGGATTAAGAGAGCATCTGCTAAAAAGCCATTACAAAGCAGCAAACAGATATTTGAAGCTGCTGATGCCTCTGGTGTCCCTCGAACCTCAAGGTGTAGGCTCCTTCAAAGGCTTGCTGTGGTGCATAAACCTACTATTCGGCCACCCTTAAACAGTGTTCACAAGCAGAAATGGTTGCATTGGGCCCACACATACATGAAGACTAATTTCTAAACATTCTTGTTTACTGATAAGTGTTGAGCAACCCTGGATGGTCCAGATGGATGGAGTAGTGGATGGTTGGTGGATGGCCACCATGTCCCAACAAGGCTGCAACAACAGCAAGGAGGTGGAGGAGTCATGTTTTGGGCCAGAATCATGCAGAAACAGGTGGTAGGGCCCTTTAAGGTTCCTGAAGGTGTGAAAATGACCTCTGCAAAGTATATAGAGTTTCTGACTGACAACTTTCCTCCATGGTATAAAAAGCAGAAATGTGCCTTCAGGAGCAAAATCATCTTCATGCATGACAATGCACCATCTCATGCTGCAAAGAATACCTCTGAGTCATTGGCTGCTATGGGCATAAAAGGAGATAAACTCATGGTGTGGCCACCATCTTCCCCTGACTTCAACCCTATAGAGAACCTTTGGAGTATCATCAAGCAAAAGATCTATGAGGGTGGGAGGCAGCTCACATCAAAAGAGCAGCTCTGGGAGGCTATTCTGACTTCATGCAAAGAAATACAAGCAGAAACTCTCCAAAAACTACCAAGTTCAATGGATGCAAGAATTGTGAAGGTGACGTCAAAGAAGGGCTCCTATGTTAACATGTAACTTGGCCTGTTTGGATGTTTTGGCGTTAAATAGCTTTTTTGCTCAGTGAATGTGACCTCCTAATGCTGCAAATTCCACAAATGAGCATTTTCAGTTCTTTAAATCATATCAAATGTTTAGAAATTCTACTGTGCCTAATAATTTGGAACAGTACATTCTGAGTTTTTATTCATTTTGGAGATTATACTGTTATCATTGGGAGGTTTATTCAATAAAATTTGATGTATAATCTAACGGGTGATGACTTTTATTAGACTGACTGTCATTTGCACGGACCATTTAGGAAAATCAGAGAAAAATGTAATTTGCATAATAATTTGGAACATAGTGTATGTATACATAGCCCTCGCCCAAACTCACTACAATTTGATGCAAACTAATTTATTAATCCTTACTGGGGTTCCGTCATCTATACCTTTTTTCATTACTGTTCTAGCACACTGATGAAGGTCCATTGCAGACCGAAACGTTTGTGACCATTGTACGTATATTAAACAAACCCCTTAAATATCACACATAAGCTTAGATACACATGCTAAGCAGGCAGTATCACACAATGCAGGCGAGATAGACTAGCTGAGTAAAAAACATCATACGTTATTGTCTTGGATACACTTGATCAGCTGACATTATCACGCCTTAGGCTACTTTCACACTAGCATCGTACTCGGCCCGTCGCAGTGCGCCGGGCCGACGTACCGACGCTAGCAGTGAATGCGCCGCACAACGGGGGGCAGCGGATGCATTTTTCCAGCGCATCTGCCGCCCCATTGTGAGGTGCGGGGAGGTGGGGCGGAGTTCCGGCTGCGCATACGTGGTCGGAAATGGTGGTCCGTCGGCCGCAAAAAACGTTACATGTAATGTTTTTTGCCACCGACGGTCCGCCACAACACGGCGCAACCGTCGCACGACGGTTGCGACGTGTGGCAAAGTGTCGCAATGTGACGCTAATGCAAATCAATGGTGAAAAAACGCATCCTGCAAGCACTTTTGCAGGATGCGTTTTTACAACCAAACGACGCATAGCGACGTGCAGTGCACGACGCTAGTGTGAAAGTAGCCTTATAGGTGTAGATACACTAGCTCTGCAGAAAATATCACACTTTTAGGCTTAGATACACTTGCCACGTAGAAGGTATCACACACTGTAGGCTTATATATACTTGTTAAACACAAACTATCTCACATTATAGGCTTAGATACATATGCTCTAAAAAACATTATCACACATGATAGGCTTAGATACATTGGCTTATCAGATAGTATCACTCATCTTAGATTTAGATACACAGGCTCAACAGACAGTATCATATAAAATAAGCTTAGATCCTCCTGTGGATAGAAGCACACGATAGCTTAGATACACTGATTCAGCAGACAGTGTCGCAAATGATAGGCTTAGATACTACAGTGTCATGCTTGATAGAATTAGATACAGCACATTAGCTCAGGGGACAGCATCAAACATCATGAGTTTAGATACTACTACTCATCAGATACTGTCTTGGATACACTGACAAAGCAGCTCAATCGCAATCATGACCGGCTTAGATACACCGGCTCATTGGCACGCTGACTCTATTATAGAAAGCTGCCAAGTAAGTGATGTATCTGTGGGGTCAGAGAAGCACGAATGGACAGGGCAAGATTGTATATTCCTCAGCGTCAGTGATTCCTGAATGAGAGGAAGTAATTTAAGGTCATATATATTTTTTTTTTTTGCTTTTTAATTTTTTGCTTTTTTTTGTTTCTAAAGATAAAATTTCAGCCACAGAATAAAGATATTTTCTATCTCTATTATGTCCATGTGTTCAACACAGAATCACATATCAACACATCTGTTTTATCTGATCTGAAAAAAAAACCCACGGAGAAATAAAAAAATTAAAAAAACAAAAGCCCATGAATCCCTCAGCTGCAAAAATCACTTCCTGTCTGATTCAATGCAGCCTGTTGTACCTCGGCTTAGTCTAACTTCAGGTGCAACAATGGGAACAATGTTTGTCCCCCAGAACCGCTTGTATCGTCTCATTAACTGGATGCAGAAAACTGATACTAGTTTCTGTTTTGCAGTTTCACTCACTTTTTTTCTGCTCGACTTTCTTGCTGACAGAGGTCTGGTAATTGCTGATTTCCTTTACCCAATAAAAAATAGTTTGCTCTGTAGCTGATTATATCTCATAATTCTACTAAAGACAACAATTGTTATTAAAGATATAGAAAGTAAAACTGCAATGTTTAAGAGATAATATTATAAAACCTGGAGATTATGAAATGTCTGCATACATCTAAATACAACAATGCTATAATGCTCCTATGTACAAGAATATAACTACTACTAGTTGGCCCATGCAAAATTTTCGCACATTGGTTGTCGGGGGTGCAGGCAATTTCTGGAAAATCAAGCTGGTCAAATGTTAATGTACTTAATGAGATGATGAACACAGAGATGTATTTATATATGTAGATTGGTAATACAATAAATTGGTTTGATAAGTAGAGGCTAAAAAATGTCTTGAGCTTGTGGTGCCACCTGCATAATACTGCCCTTATGTACAAGAATATGACTACTATAATACTGCCCCCTATGTGCAAGAATATAACTACTATAATACTGCTCCTATGTACAAGAAAATAACTACTATAATACTGCCCCTATGTACAAGAATATAACTACTATAATACTGCTCCTATGTACAAGAATATAACTACTATAATACTGCTCCTATGTACAAGAAAATAACTACTATAATACTGCCCCTATGTACAAGAATATAACTACTATAATACTGCTCCTATGTACAAGAATATAACTACTATAATACTGCTCCTATGTACAAGAATATAACTACGATAATACTGCCCCTATGTACAAGAATATAACTACTATAATACTGCTCCTATGTACAAGAATATAACTACTATAATACTTCCCGCTATGTACAGGAATATGACTACTATAATACTGATTCAGTTCAATGTTTGATATTCCAAATTTTATACAAAGTGGTTTCAGATCCAGATGAATTCTATTAAGACAATTTTTGGTTATTGTGTAACTTCTCCTCTTTTCGGCATCTGCTCCTTCTGATTTCTCTGCTCAATCATTTCATCCAAGTCACCTGCAAGCTCTTTTATGAAGCATCATCAGTCCTAATGACAAAATGAGGCAGTTCGCTGCTTGAACACTCAGCTGAGACCTGCAATGACACTCTCCCATGAAAGTAAACACTTTTTGAGCTTTATGGATTTCTTTTAAAGGGATTGTCCTACAAGGACATTTATTATGTATATAATGGCCAATGCTGGGACCACTCAGTTTCCCCTTTGAAAATTACTAGAAGGGTCTCAAAAGCTGTGGACAGTGCTGCCCTTGACTTTTCCGTTGGGGCACCTGTTTCACCCTGATTCCACGGGAACTCTTCATTTCTCCATTCATTTAGCAAGGGATTTTGAATTGTAAATCTGTTTATAATGTCCCATCATGTATGACATCAGTTTACACCCAAAGCTCTAGTTATATCGATCATTCAAAGCTTTGAGCTGGATATTATAGATCTCTAGATACAGGTCTAAGGCACAGGAGAGGCTTTAGATTGTGATTAGAGACCTGAAATACAAACCAGACTTGGTTCTTTTTTCCACCAAAATCTTACTTAACCCATACTCACAAGTGTCATGGAAGCTGAGATATGAGGAGCTGTTTGTTAGGTCCATATATTGCTGAGCTGCTTTACATAAGTTGGCCTCTTTGACCCCCATTAGTATATAGTTGAAAAACAAAGTATGTGGAGTAACTGCACTTTCATCTGAATGTTAAAGTATTGGGTGGTTACTATTAAAGGTCCGGTCATCCATTGCATTAACTCTTCCTTTTCTGCATTGCTCAAGGCTTTATAGGAACATTGACAGTGTTGGGATAATGCCGGCTTTGTGTTTAATAACGCTTATGCTCAAGAGTAGTGTTGAGCGATACTTTCCGATATCGGAAAGTATCGGTATCGGAAAGTATCGGCCGATACCGTCAAAATATCGGATCCAATCCGATACCGATACCCGATCCCAATGCAAGTCAATGGGACGAAAATATCGGAATTAAAATAAACCCTTAATAAACTTGTAGGTTCATTCTACATGAAGGAAAACAACTAAGAATAATGTAGGATGTATTGGGGGACGTGGCGGAGATATTAAAGGGACAGAGGTTTAGCCCAATGTAATAGAATAGCAGGATTTTTTATTTTTTTTTATGAAGTTCGGCGTTAGAAAGAATTTGACTATGTTATTTTTTTTTTTTTTTATGTCAGATATTGATGTTTCACTACTTCCACGCCCTTCACCTTCTTTTTTACTTCTCCCACGCTTTCTTCTTAATTATCCTCATCATCAGCTTCTTTGACATCAACTTCTTCACCTTATTCATCTTCTTCTTCATCTTCTACCTATTATTTTTTGGGTTACATTGTTCATATTCTTTTTATTTTACTATTATCTTCATCATATTCAACTTCTTCATCATATTCTTATTTGTGACAGGCATTCCCGTAGTTGTTATCTATAAAAGTTTGAAGATTACACCTTCCGTTCTGCCTGTCACAAACCAGTTACATTTGTCCGCGTTCAGTTTGGCCTGCAGCATCAGGCTTTATCCAGGGGCACCACGAGGAGGAACGGACTCACCCCCATACACTGCTTAGTCTTCTTCTGCTTATAATTTACATAATATTTTTTTGCTCTGATATTTTGTGTTATGCTTAATGTCCTTCTGCTCTTTGTTCTGCAGCCTCTTGTTCTTCTGCTTCTCGGTCTTCCAGGTCGTCGTCGTCTCCAGGGTCGTCGTCTCCGGGGTCGTCGTCATCGGGGTGGTCTCCGGGGTCGTCGTCATCGGGGTGGTCTTCAGGGTCATCGTCTCCAGGGTCGTCGTCATCACGGTGGTTGTCGTCTCTGGTGTCGTCGTCATCTTAGGGGTGTTCTTCCGGGTCATCGTGTTTAGTCTCTTGAACTTGGAAATGTAGCAGAAGGTACAAGAAGGCTGAGAAAATGCCGAGAACCAGCTGATGGAACTGGAACTCGGATGGCTACCCGAAGGTCCAAGAGCCAATGGAACTACCGAGGACCAGCTGACGTTACTGGAACCCGGTTACTAAGCAGGAGGTACCCGTGCCTGAAAGCACTACCAAGGACCACCTGACGTTGGTGGAACTCGGATACCCAGAGGGAGGCACCTAAGCCAAAGGCTCTGCCCGGAACCAGCTGACGGTACTGGAACCAGGATGGGGAGCAGAAGGTACAAGAGCAAAAGACACTGCCGAGAACCAGCTGACGGTGCTGGAACCCGGATGGGTAGCCGAAGGTCCAAGAGCCAATGGAACTACCGAGGACCAGCTGACGTTACTGGAACCCGGTTACTAAGCAGGAGGTACCCGTGCCTGAAAGCACTACCAAGGACCACCTGACGTTGGTGGAACTCGGATACCCAGAGGGAGGCACCTAAGCCAAAGGCTCTGCCCGGAACCAGCTGACGGTACTGGAACCAGGATGTGGAGCAGAAGGTACAAGAGCAAGTGTCTGCGTGGCTTTTGCAGGACACGTTGCCGGCTGCACAGCAGGGGAACAGCTGGCGGTGCTGGACCCCACTGACACATTGGCGAGGTGTTTGGCTCTGTGCAGCCAGCACTTCCGGACAGCAACGAGCGGTGTTGTAGCCCGGGCTCTGCAGGGGGAGCAGAGTGTAGGCCGAAGCCTACTTGAACCAATTTCAAAGGTAACCTTTAACCCCCCCTCAGGGGTTAGAAAGTAGAAGAGCCACAGCTTATGCAGCAGTAGTGCTGCACAAGTCAAAGGTTGCTCTTTTAATTTCGCTCCTTGCACACGCTGAATGAAACACGTATAACATTTAGCCCTTTATACAGTCAAACTGTGTTGGAGGCGCGAGTTCCCTTTGTAATGAGACGCAGCACAGATGTCAAGAATCCCACCTTGGTGCTGGGTGCAGCCTCCTGAGCGTTGTTATTTGCTGTACAGGAGTCTGCGCTGTCGTGTTATCCCCTGGCCTAGCGCCGTTAGCGCTGCCCATCTTCTGACCTCATTTAATGTTGGCCGGTGCGGTTCGCGATGCCCATGAATCACAGCCCCGCAGTGTATTGACATAGTTTAAACACTGCGGGGCTGGGATTCATGGCCTGGCGCAGTACATATGTTCGCCTCTCGCTTGGGTTCTTACACCCGCTTCAGACTATGCGGCGTCATCTGATCCCTTATCGCATGCCACGGCCATGAAGCCGCACAGTCCGAAGAAGGCGGAAGGAGAGGAGGGACAGGCGAACTGATGCACTGATCCTGCCCATCAATCACACCCTCGCAGTCCCAATAAATAAGACACCGAGGGGCGTTGTGTGGGTCAGGGCGGCCGCAGAGGCGCAGGCAGCCAAACCATGATGCCAGAAGACGGGCAGCGCTACCAAGGGGGTTGCAGCGTGTCATTACAAAGGAAAGTCACACCACCGGGACGGTTAAATGGTCACACAGAGGACACATTGCAGACGTGTTTTCAGTTCCACATGTGCGAGGAGAATACGTTTCTGAGCCACCTTGCACACATGCAGCATTACCGCTGTACAAGGTGGCTGGATAACGTAAAAACGCCTGGGGGAGGGGGGACAGGTTCCCTTCAATTTCAGTTCTTGTGTCTGCGTGGCTTTTGCAGGACACGTTGCCGGCTGCACAGCAGGGGAACAGCTGGCGGTGCTGGACCCCACTGACACATTGGCTGGTGTTTTTCTCTGTGCAGCTAGCACATCTGGGCAAAAACTGGCGGTGTGTTAGAGCCCAGGGACAGCAGGAGGAGGAGCAGGAGGAGGAGGAGCAGGGGGAGGGGAGTGTAGGCCGAAGCCTGCACAGGCGGCAGCTTTGGGTGTGTTGTGTCTGCGTGACTTTTGCAGGACACGTTGCCGGCTACACAGCAGGGGAACAGCTGGCGGTGCTGGACCCCACTGACACATTGGCGAGGTGTTTGGCTCTGTGCAGCCAGCACTTCCGGACAGCAACTAGCGTTGTTGGAGCCCGGGCTCTGCAGGTGGAGCAGAGTGTAGGCCGAAGCCTAATTGAACCGATTTCAAAAGTCACCTTTAACCCCCCCTCAGGGGTTACAAAGTAGAAGAGCCACAGCTTATGCAGCAGCAGTGCTGCGCAAGTCAAAGGTTGCTCTTGTAATTTTTCTCCTTGCACACGCTGAATGGAACACGTATAACATTCAGCCCTTTAGACAGTCAAACTGTGTAATGGAGGCGAGAGTTCCCTTTGTAATGAGACGCAGCACAGGTGTCAAGAATCCCACCTTGGTGCTGGGTGCAGCCTCCCGAGCGTTGTTATTTGCTGTACAGGAGTCTGCGCTGTCGTGTTATCCCCTGGCCTAGCGCCGTTAGCGCTGCCCATCTTCTGACCTCATTTAATGTTGGCCGGTGCGGTTCGCGATGCCCATGAATCACAGCCCCGCAGTGTATTGACATAGTTTAAACACTGCGGGGCTGGGATTCATGGCCTGGCGCAGTACATATGTTCGCCTCTCGCTTGGGTTCTTACACCCGCTTCAGACTATGCGGCGTCATCTGATCCCTTATCGCATGCCACGGCCATGAAGCCGCACAGTCCGAAGAAGGCGGAAGGAGAGGAGGGACAGGCGAACTGATGCACTGATCCTGCCCATCAATCACACCCTCGCAGTCCCAATAAATAAGACACCGAGGGGCGTTGTGTGGGTCAGGGCGGCCGCAGAGGCGCAGGCAGCCAAACCATGATGCCAGAAGACGGGCAGCGCTACCAAGGGGGTTGCAGCGTGTCATTACAAAGGAAAGTCACACCACCGGGACGGTTAAATGGTCACACAGAGGACACATTGCAGACGTGTTTTCAGTTCCACATGTGCGAGGAGAATACGTTTCTGAGCCACCTTGCACACATGCAGCATTACCGCTGTACAAGGTGGCTGGATAACGTAAAAACGCCTGGGGGAGGGGGGACAGGTTCCCTTCAATTTCAGTTCTTGTGTCTGCGTGGCTTTTGCAGGACACGTTGCCGGCTGCACAGCAGGGGAACAGCTGGCGGTGCTGGACCCCACTGACACATTGGCTGGTGTTTTTCTCTGTGCAGCTAGCACATCTGGGCAAAAACTGGCGGTGTGTTAGAGCCCAGGGACAGCAGGAGGAGGAGCAGGAGGAGGAGGAGCAGGGGGAGGGGAGTGTAGGCCGAAGCCTGCACAGGCGGCAGCTTTGGGTGTGTTGTGTCTGCGTGACTTTTGCAGGACACGTTGCCGGCTACACAGCAGGGGAACAGCTGGCGGTGCTGGACCCCACTGACACATTGGCGAGGTGTTTGGCTCTGTGCAGCCAGCACTTCCGGACAGCAACTAGCGTTGTTGGAGCCCGGGCTCTGCAGGTGGAGCAGAGTGTAGGCCGAAGCCTAATTGAACCGATTTCAAAAGTCACCTTTAACCCCCCCTCAGGGGTTACAAAGTAGAAGAGCCACAGCTTATGCAGCAGCAGTGCTGCGCAAGTCAAAGGTTGCTCTTGTAATTTTTCTCCTTGCACACGCTGAATGGAACACGTATAACATTCAGCCCTTTAGACAGTCAAACTGTGTAATGGAGGCGAGAGTTCCCTTTGTAATGAGACGCAGCACAGGTGTCAAGAATCCCACCTTGGTGCTGGGTGCAGCCTCCCGAGCGTTGTTATTTGCTGTACAGGAGTCTGCGCTGTCGTGTTATCCCCTGGCCTAGCGCCGTTAGCGCTGCCCATCTTCTGACCTCATTTAATGTTGGCCGGTGCGGTTCGCGATGCCCATGAATCACAGCCCCGCAGTGTATTGACATAGTTTAAACACTGCGGGGCTGGGATTCATGGCCTGGCGCAGTACATATGTTCGCCTCTCGCTTGGGTTCTTACACCCGCTTCAGACTATGCGGCGTCATCTGATCCCTTATCGCATGCCACGGCCATGAAGCCGCACAGTCCGAAGAAGGCGGAAGGAGAGGAGGGACAGGCGAACTGATGCACTGATCCTGCCCATCAATCACACCCTCGCAGTCCCAATAAATAAGACACCGAGGGGCGTTGTGTGGGTCAGGGCGGCCGCAGAGGCGCAGGCAGCCAAACCATGATGCCAGAAGACGGGCAGCGCTACCAAGGGGGTTGCAGCGTGTCATTACAAAGGAAAGTCACACCACCGGGACGGTTAAATGGTCACACAGAGGACACATTGCAGACGTGTTTTCAGTTCCACATGTGCGAGGAGAATACGTTTCTGAGCCACCTTGCACACATGCAGCATTACCGCTGTACAAGGTGGCTGGATAACGTAAAAACGCCTGGGGGAGGGGGGACAGGTTCCCTTCAATTTCAGTTCTTGTGTCTGCGTGGCTTTTGCAGGACACGTTGCCGGCTGCACAGCAGGGGAACAGCTGGCGGTGCTGGACCCCACTGACACATTGGCTGGTGTTTTTCTCTGTGCAGCTAGCACATCTGGGCAAAAACTGGCGGTGTGTTAGAGCCCAGGGACAGCAGGAGGAGGAGCAGGAGGAGGAGGAGCAGGGGGAGGGGAGTGTAGGCCGAAGCCTGCACAGGCGGCAGCTTTGGGTGTGTTGTGTCTGCGTGACTTTTGCAGGACACGTTGCCGGCTACACAGCAGGGGAACAGCTGGCGGTGCTGGACCCCACTGACACATTGGCGAGGTGTTTGGCTCTGTGCAGCCAGCACTTCCGGACAGCAACTAGCGTTGTTGGAGCCCGGGCTCTGCAGGTGGAGCAGAGTGTAGGCCGAAGCCTAATTGAACCGATTTCAAAAGTCACCTTTAACCCCCCCTCAGGGGTTACAAAGTAGAAGAGCCACAGCTTATGCAGCAGCAGTGCTGCGCAAGTCAAAGGTTGCTCTTGTAATTTTTCTCCTTGCACACGCTGAATGGAACACGTATAACATTCAGCCCTTTAGACAGTCAAACTGTGTAATGGAGGCGAGAGTTCCCTTTGTAATGAGACGCAGCACAGGTGTCAAGAATCCCACCTTGGTGCTGGGTGCAGCCTCCCGAGCGTTGTTATTTGCTGTACAGGAGTCTGCGCTGTCGTGTTATCCCCTGGCCTAGCGCCGTTAGCGCTGCCCATCTTCTGACCTCATTTAATGTTGGCCGGTGCGGTTCGCGATGCCCATGAATCACAGCCCCGCAGTGTATTGACATAGTTTAAACACTGCGGGGCTGGGATTCATGGCCTGGCGCAGTACATATGTTCGCCTCTCGCTTGGGTTCTTACACCCGCTTCAGACTATGCGGCGTCATCTGATCCCTTATCGCATGCCACGGCCATGAAGCCGCACAGTCCGAAGAAGGCGGAAGGAGAGGAGGGACAGGCGAACTGATGCACTGATCCTGCCCATCAATCACACCCTCGCAGTCCCAATAAATAAGACACCGAGGGGCGTTGTGTGGGTCAGGGCGGCCGCAGAGGCGCAGGCAGCCAAACCATGATGCCAGAAGACGGGCAGCGCTACCAAGGGGGTTGCAGCGTGTCATTACAAAGGAAAGTCACACCACCGGGACGGTTAAATGGTCACACAGAGGACACATTGCAGACGTGTTTTCAGTTCCACATGTGCGAGGAGAATACGTTTCTGAGCCACCTTGCACACATGCAGCATTACCGCTGTACAAGGTGGCTGGATAACGTAAAAACGCCTGGGGGAGGGGGGACAGGTTCCCTTCAATTTCAGTTCTTGTGTCTGCGTGGCTTTTGCAGGACACGTTGCCGGCTGCACAGCAGGGGAACAGCTGGCGGTGCTGGACCCCACTGACACATTGGCTGGTGTTTTTCTCTGTGCAGCTAGCACATCTGGGCAAAAACTGGCGGTGTGTTAGAGCCCAGGGACAGCAGGAGGAGGAGCAGGAGGAGGAGGAGCAGGGGGAGGGGAGTGTAGGCCGAAGCCTGCACAGGCGGCAGCTTTGGGTGTGTTGTGTCTGCGTGACTTTTGCAGGACACGTTGCCGGCTACACAGCAGGGGAACAGCTGGCGGTGCTGGACCCCACTGACACATTGGCGAGGTGTTTTTCTCTGTGCAGCTAGCAGTACCGGGCCCCAACTGGCGGTGTTGGAGCCCAGGGTCAGCAGGAGGAGCAGGGGGAGCGGAGTGTAGGCCGAAGCCTGCACTCGAGCAAGTTGAAAGGAAACCTTTAACCCCCCCCCCCCCAGGCGTTTGTAGCTGAAAGAGCCATTGTGTACAGCACTAATGCTGGAAAAGGTAAACTTAGCTCTTTTAATTATGGTCCTTGCACATGCGGAACCTAACAGTTATGAAATGTGTCCCCTCACAGCGTTAAACCGTCCGGTAGGTGGAACTTTCCTTTGTCGTGTGACGCAGCACAGCCATCATTTTTACCCCCTTGGCGCCGTGCGCCGCCTCCTCAGCGTTGTTTTAATCTGTCCCGGAGCCTGGGCTGTTAGGTTAGCCCTTGGCCATGCACACATTTTGCGCTGCCCGTCTTCTGACATCATTTGGTGTCAGGCTGGCTGCGCCTGTGCGGGTGCGCTGGCCGAGATCCCGCCTCGCAGTGTCGTCTAATGTAATCCCACCGCGGGCCTGTGATCCGTGCCCGTGCGCAGTGCATATCCTCTCCTCTCACTCCCCTCCCTACGGCTTTTTCAGACTGTGCGGTGTCACGGCCGTGGCATGCTATTAGGGACCAGCTGACATCGCACAGTCTGAAGAAGCCGTAGGGAGGGGAGTGAGAGGAGAGGATATGCACTGCGCACGGGCACGGATCACAGGCCCGCGGTGGGATTACATTAGACGACACTGCGAGGCGGGATCTCGGCCAGCGCACCCGCACAGGCGCAGCCAGCCTGACACCAAATGAGGTCAGAAGACGGGCAGCGCAACATGTGTGCATGGCCAAGGGCTAACCTAACAGCGCAGGCTCCGGGACAGATTAAAACAACGCTGAGGAGGCGGCGCACGGCGCCAAGGGGGTAAAAATGATGGCTGTGCTGCGTCACACGACAAAGGAAAGTTCCACCTACCGGACGGTTTAACGCTGTGTGGGGACACATTTCATAAGTGTTTGGTTCAGCATGTGCAAGGAGCATCACGAAAAGAGGCACTTTTTCCCTTTGCATCATTACTGCTGCACAAGGTGGCTCCTTCAGTAACAAACGCCTGTGGGGGGGGGGGGGGTCAGGTTCCCTTACATTTAACTTGTTGTGCCTGCGTGGCGGTCGCAGTACACGTTGCCGTATACACAGCAGGGGAACAGCTGGCGGTGCTGAACCCCACTAACACATTGGCGAGGTGTTTGGCTCTGTGCGTACAGCACTTCTGGACGGCAACTGGCGGTGTTGGAGCCCAGGGGCAGGTGGAGGAGGAGGAGGTTGGAGGAGGTAGGAGGAGGTAGGAGGGATTGCCACACACACAGCAGGGGAACAGCTGACGTTACTGAACCCCAATAACAGAGGAGGGACTGTTGACTGTGCGTACAGCACTTCTGGACGGCAACTGGCGGTGTTGGAGCCCAGGGACGGGTGGAGGAGGAGGAGGTAGGAGGAGGTAGGAGGGATTGCCACACACACAGCAGGGGAACAGCTGACGTTACTGAACCCCAATAACAGAGGAGGGACTGTTGACTGTGCGTACAGCACTTCTGGACGGCAACTGGCGGTGTTGGAGCCCAGGGACGGGTGGAGGAGGAGGAGGTTGGAGGAGGTAGGAGGGATTGCCACACACACAGCAGGGGAACAGCTGACGTTACTGAACCCCAATAACAGAGGAGGGACTGTTGACTGTGCGTACAGCACTTCTGGACGGCAACTGGCGGTGTTGGAGCCCAGGGACGGGTGGAGGAGGAGGAGGTAGGAGGAGGTAGGAGGGATTGCCACACACACAGCAGGGGAACAGCTGACGTTACTGAACCCCAATAACAGAGGAGGGACTGTTGACTGTGCGTACAGCACTTCTGGACGGCAACTGGCGGTGTTGGAGCCCAGGGACGGGTGGAGGAGGAGGAGGTTGGAGGAGGTAGGAGGGATTGCCACACACACAGCAGGGGAACAGCTGACGTTACTGAACCCCAATAACAGAGGAGGGACTGTTGACTGTGCGTACAGCACTTCTGGACGGCAACTGGCGGTGTTGGAGCCCAGGGGCAGGTGGAGGAGGAGGAGGTTGGAGGAGGTAGGAGGAGGTAGGAGGGATTGCCACACACACAGCAGGGGAACAGCTGACGTTACTGAACCCCAATAACAGAGGAGGGACTGTTGACTGTGCGTACAGCACTTCTGGACGGCAACTGGCGGTGTTGGAGCCCAGGGACGGGTGGAGGAGGAGGAGGTAGGAGGAGGTAGGAGGGATTGCCACACACACAGCAGGGGAACAGCTGACGTTACTGAACCCCAATAACAGAGGAGGGACTGTTGACTGTGCGTACAGCACTTCTGGACGGCAACTGGCGGTGTTGGAGCCCAGGGACGGGTGGAGGAGGAGGAGGTTGGAGGAGGTAGGAGGGATTGCCACACACACAGCAGGGGAACAGCTGACGTTACTGAACCCCAATAACAGAGGAGGGACTGTTGACTGTGCGTACAGCACTTCTGGACGGCAACTGGCGGTGTTGAAGCCCAGGGACGGGTGGAGGAGGAGGAGGTTGGAGGAGGTAGGAGGGATTGCCACACACACAGCAGGGGAACAGCTGACGTTACTGAACCCCAATAACAGAGGAGGGACTGTTGACTGTGCGTACAGCACTTCTGGACGGCAACTGGCGGTGTTGGAGCCCAGGGGCAGGTGGAGGAGGAGGAGGTTGGAGGAGGTAGGAGGAGGTAGGAGGGATTGCCACACACACAGCAGGGGAACAGCTGACGTTACTGAACCCCAATAACAGAGGAGGGACTGTTGACTGTGCGTACAGCACTTCTGGACGGCAACTGGCGGTGTTGGAGCCCAGGGACGGGTGGAGGAGGAGGAGGTTGGAGGAGGTAGGAGGGATTGCCACACACACAGCAGGGGAACAGCTGACGTTACTGAACCCCAATAACAGAGGAGGGACTGTTGACTGTGCGTACAGCACTTCTGGACGGCAACTGGCGGTGTTGGAGCCCAGGGACAGGTGGAAAAGCAGAGGAACACAATGTAGGCCGAAGCCTGAGAAAGTCGAAAGGGAACCTTTAACCCCCCCCCCAAGGCGTTTGTAGCTGAAAGAGCCAGCTTGTGCAGCACAAAAGATGCAAAAGGAAAAGGTGGCTCTTTTCATCATGCTCCTTGCAAACACAGAACTAAACACTTATAAAATGTGTCCCCTGCAACCGTAAAACCGTCCCGGAGGTGGGACTTTCCTTCGTAATGTGACGCAGCCCAGCCGTCATTCCTACCCCCCCGGCGCCGCGCACCGGCTCCTCAGCGTTGTTTTATTCCGTCAAGGAGCCTGCGCTGTTATGTTATCCCGTGGCCAGGCACACTTAGCGCTGCCCGTCTTCTGGCATCATTTGGTGTCTGGATGGCTGCGCCTGTGCGGCCGCGCTGGCAGAGAGCCCGCCTCGCAGTGTCTTCTGATTTAATCCCACTGGGGGCCTGGGATCCATGGACATGCGCACTGCATATCTGAACCTCCACCTCTCACTCATCTCCCTATGGCTTCTTCAGACTGTGCGGTGTCACGGCCGTGGCATGCTGTTAGGGACCAGCTGACACCGAACAGTCTGAAGAAGCCATAGGGAAATGAGTGAGAGGTGGAGGTTCAGATATGCACTGCGCATGTCCATGGATCCCAGGCCCCCAGTGGGATTAAATCAGAAGACACTGCGAGGCGGGCTCTCTGCCAGCGCGGCCGCACAGGCGCAGCCATCCAGACACCAAATGATGCCAGAAGACGGGCAGCGCTAAGTGTGCCTGGCCACGGGATAACATAACAGCGCAGGCTCCAGGACGGAATAAAACAACGCTGAGGAGCCGGTGCGCGGCGCCGGGGGGGTAGGAATGACGGCTGGGCTGCGTCACATTACGAAGTAAAGTCCCACCTCCGGGACGGTTTTACGGTATCAGTGGACACATTTTATAAGTGTTAAGTTCTGCGTGTGCAAGGAGCTAAACAAAAATAGCTACCTTTTCCTTGGGCAGCATTACTGCTGCACAAGGTGGCTCTTTCAGTAACAAACGCCTTGGGGGGGGGGGGGACAGATTCCCTTACATTTCAGTTGTTGTGTCAGCGTGGCGGTCGCATGACACATTGCCGGCTACACAGCTGGGGATCAGCTGACATTACTGAAACCCAATAACACTGGGTCGTATGTTTTGACTGTGCAGACGGCACGTCTGAGCCTCAACTGGCGGTGTTGGAGCCCAGGAATTTAAGTTCAGGTGGTAGAAAGATGAACACAACAGGAGACCTGGATAACGTATACAGTGACCTAATTATTCAATCAGGAGGAGGAGTGGCAAATTCCGGCGAGATCCAGGCCTTGTTCATTTTCAGGAAAGTAAGCCGGTCAACGTTATCGGAGGATAGTCGCATGCGACGGTCAGTTAGTACACCACCTGCAGCACTAAAGACACGTTCCGATAATACACTGGCCGCAGGGCAAGACAGCACCTCCAATGCATACTGGCTTAGCTCTGGCCATGTATCCAGCTTTGAGACCCAAAACTTGAAAGGGGAAGAGCCGTCTGGGAGTACAGCAAGAGGGCAAGACATGTAGTCTGTCACCATCTGACGGAACCGTTGCCTCCTGCTGACTGGAGCCGTCTGTGATGGTGTAGACTTTTGTGGCGGGCACAGAAAACTGTGCCACAGTTCGGCCATACTGGTCTTGCCTTGGGCAGAGGCACTGCTTCTGCTCCCTCTTTGTGCAGAGCCTCCACCACTGCCTGGACGCACTGAGCTGCTTTGGAATGCACTAGCAGCACTTCTCTCAGTTGGAATGGAGAAGATGATGGAATTGACCAGTGTGTCTTGGTACTCCCGCATTTTTCGCTCCCGGTTCAACGGTGTGATGAGGCTTTCTACGTTGTCCCGGTAGCGAGGATCGAGGAGGGTGAACACCCAATAATCAGACATGTTGAGAATGTGGGCGATGCGGCGGTCGTTTCTCAGGCACTGCAGCATGTAATCCACCATGTGCTGCAGACTGCCAACTGCCCAAGAAACGCTGTCCCCTGCTGGAGGCGTGATCTCTGCCCGCTCGTCATCACCCCACCCTCGCTGTACACACTGAGTACTGGACAATTGTGTAACTCCCTCCTCTGGACGGATGTCTTCCTCCTCCATTGACTCCTCCTCATCCTCCTCACAAACGGTCCCCTGCCTACGCGTTTGTGAGGAACCACGTGGCGCTGACTGTCCAGAAGATGATGGAAATGGTGAATCCTCATCCTCCACCTCTTCCACAACATCATCCCTTAGCGCTTGCAGTGATTTTTCAAGCAGGCAGATAAGGGGGACAGTCATGCTGACTAGTGCATCATCTGCACTCGCCATCCGCGTGGAATAATCAAAGGGACGCAAAACCTGGCAGACGTCATTCATAGTGGCCCACTCTGTGGTTGTGAAGTCTGTACGGCGCTGACTGCGACTTTTTTGCGCCTGAAGCAGCTGGTACTCCATTACAGCTTGCTGCTGCTCACACAACCGCTCCAACATATGTAACGTGGAATTCCACCTGGTAGGTAGGTCACATATGATGCGATGTTCCGGCAGGCGGTGTCGGCGCTGCAGAGCCGCAATGCGCGCTTTTGCCGTGCTGGAACGCCGCAAGTGAGCACACTCTAGGCGGACCTTGTGCAGCAGTGCATCAAGATCCGGATAGTCCCTCAAAAAGCTCTGCACGACCAAATTGAGCACATGTGCCAGACATGGGATGTGAGTGAGGTTGCCGAGGCCCAGAGCTGCCACCAGATTTCGGCCATTATCACACACTACCATGCCTGGCTGGAGATTCGCTGGCACAAACCACACATCGCTCTCCTGCTTGATGGCATTCCAGAGCTCCTGCGCTGTGTGGCTACGATTCCCCAAGAAAATTAATTTCAAGACGGCCTGTTGACGTTTGGCCACGGCTGTGCTCATGTCGGTCGTAACAGGTACACGTTCATCACGGGTCCATGTGGAGGTGGACTGTGACGGCTCCTGCAGCGATGATTCTGAGGAACTGGTGTAAGAGGAGGAGTCAATGCGTACAGAATGGATTCCTGCAATCCTTGGAGTGGGCAGGACACGTCCTGCGCCACTCGCACGGTCTGTACCCGGCTCAACGACATTAACCCAATGGGCAGTGAGGGAAAGGTATCGCCCCTGTCCATGTTGACTGGTCCACGCATCGGTGGTGAGGTGGACCTTGCTACTGACGGCGTTCAGTAGCGCGTGTTTTATGTGTCCCTCCACATGCTTCTGCAGGGCAGGGACGGCTTGCCTGCTGAAGTAAAAGCGGCTGGGCACTTTGTACTGTGGGACTGCCAATGACATGAAGTCACGGAAGCTGTCAGTCTCCACCAGCCTGAATGACAGCATTTCCAGTGACAGAAGTTTGGCAATGCCTGCAGTCAGAGCCTGTGCTCGTGGGTGGTTTGACGAGAAAGGCCGCCTTTTCTCCCATGCCTGTACTACCGATGGCTGTAGACTGGGCTGGGAGTGTGTGGATGACTGGGAAAGTGGCGCTGCGGGTGGAATTACAGCGGGTCTCTGGACAACAGGGGCAGAGGTTCTTCCACGGCGATCCTGGGAGGACGCCGAACCAGCTGCGTGTGAGGTAGAGGAAGAGGCAACACGAGCTGAAGAGGTGGTAGCTGCCGCTGTTGGTTGGCCTACCTCTTCAGTGTGTTTTTCTAACTCCGCCGGGTGCCTGTTGCGCACATGTTTCCACATGTTGGAGGTATTGAGGTTGCTGACATTTCGACCTCTTTTGACTTTTTGATGACACACGTTGCATCTGACATAGCAAATGTCATCTGCAACTGTGTCAAAAAAGGACCAGGCACTGCAAGTCTTGGGAGCGCCCTTTTTGGCTTTTGGAAGAGACATGCTCCTAACGGGTGCCAAAGCGGAGGCTGCAGGATCCGCAGTCTTCCCCCTCCCTCTCCCTCTTTGGGCCGTACGGGGAATCTCTTCCTCAGAGCTGCTCCCACCACCTTCCTGTCCCTCACGCCAAGATGGGTCGAGGACCTCATCATCTACACTACCCTCTGCCCCCAACTGCTCCTCCTGGGTAGTCTCAGCAGCAGAGCACGCACCAGTAAGTGGCACCTGAGTGTCATCATCAGCTGATGCGGCCTGCGATGTGGTGACCGGAGCCACTGGCCCACCCGCCTCTTCAGAGGAAGACAGAAAAAGCTGTTGGGCATCACTGCACCCTGCCTCTTCTTCCATTTCTCCAATGCTGCTTGGCTGGCCCCCTGTTTCCAAGCCAAGAGATTCAGAGAACAGAAGTAGAGACGGCTCCTGTCCTGGGCTCTCTGTCTGCCTGGGCAATTTGGCAGGTGGTGAAGAGACAGATGGCTGCTCTCCAGTGCTCTGTGTCTGAGAGGATGTGGCACTAATGGAAGTTGATGCATTAGCTGCCATCCATCCGACAACAGCTTCAATTTGTTCTTCACGCAGCAGCGGTGTACGGCGCTCGGACACAAAGCTTCGCATGAACGACTGTTGCCTGGTGAAAGTGGGTGCTGATGAGTCACCGGTGCCCGCAGCAGGCACAGAATCCCCACGTCCCCTCCCTGCTCCGCGACGGCTCCCACGCCCCCGTGCCTTACTCACTGCCTTCTTCATCTTGGTTGACTGATAAAGATAAGCAGAAAAGTACTAACGGATTTGTGTGCTTATTCCTGAGCAACTCCTCCTAACAGGTATAAGAAGCACTAATTATCTAAAGTGTGGACTAGACACAAATATGAGCTAATGTGGCCTACAGAAATGTAAAGTGGTGTAACTGGTGTGTTTGGTGAACTTTATTATTTATTTATTTTTTGGGGGCTGAACTGACAACAGATAGAGCTGCAGTCACACGGAGACCGTGCAGACAGACGTAAACGGCGCTACAAGGCCCAAAAACCCTCCTCTACTTTATCCTATGTAGTGTTTTTCCACAAATTAGCTGGAGACGGGTGGAAAGACACTAATAGGATTTTTTTGAATAAATTAGCAGCAGACTACACTATTTTGAAAAAAAAGAAAATTGATTTGGCGGTATGACGCAGTGAAAAACCCTGAGCTGGAGACAACCAGGCTATAGCTGCTCACAGATTACAGGGCGAGCTGCAGTCACACGGAGACCGTGCAGACAGCCGTAAACGGCGCTGCAAGGCCCAAAAACCCTCCTCTACTTTATCCTATGTAGTGTTTTTCCACAAATTAGCTGGAGACGGGTGGAAAGACACTAATAGGATTTTTTTAAATTAATTAGCAGCAGACTACACTACTTTGAAAAAAAAGAAAATTGATTTGGCGGTATGACGCAGTGAAAAACCCTGAGCTGGAGACAACCAGGCTATAGCTGCTCACAGATTACAGGGCGAGCTGCAGTCACACGGAGACCGTGCAGACAGCCGTAAACGGCGCTGCAAGGCCCAAAAACCCTCCTCTACTTTATCCTATGTAGTGTTTTTCCACAAATTAGCTGGAGACGGGTGGAAAGACACTAATAGGATTTTTTTAAATTAATTAGCAGCAGACTACACTACTTTGAAAAAAAAGAAAATTGATTTGGCGGTATGACGCAGTGAAAAACCCTGAGCTGGAGACAACCAGGCTACAGCTGCTCACAGATTACAGGGCGAGCTGCAGTCACACGGAGACCGTGCAGACAGCCGTAAACGGCGCTGCAAGGCCCAAAAACCCTCCTCTACTTTATCCTATGTAGTGTTTTTCCACAAATTAGCTGGAGACGGGTGGAAAGACACTAATAGGATTTTTTTAAATTAATTAGCAGCAGACTACACTACTTTGAAAAAAAAGAAAATTGATTTGGCGGTATGACGCAGTGAAAAACCCTGAGCTGGAGACAACCAGGCTACAGCTGCTCACAGATTACAGGGCGAGCTGCAGTCACACGGAGACCGTGCAGACAGCCGTAAACGGCGCTGCAAGGCCCAAAAACCCTCCTCTACTTTATCCTATGTAGTGTTTTTCCACAAATTAGCTGGAGACGGGTGGAAAGACACTAATAGGATTTTTTTGAATAAATTAGCAGCAGACTACACTACTTGGGAAAAAAAAAAAAAAAAGGAACAGTATGAGGCAATGAACCACCCTCCCTGAACTGAATACAACCAACTATGGATGGCCTATGTGGCTGCACTCAGACTGGAGACTGGGCTGCACTCACACACACACACACACAGACCCTGCAGATCGCTGTGAAAACAGCGCTACAAGGCAAAAGCAAGGTGAATAGTAGGTGAACACAGCGGTTGCTAAATTAGCCTTTGGAAAGCACAAAGAAGCAAATCGCTATCTCTAAACTGTCCCTCAGTCAGCAAACAGCGTCCTGTCACTAACTGAATTCACAGCAGAGTGATCGCAAAATGGCGCCAGCGACTTTTAAACTGCATCATGACATCATTACACCAGCCAATCACAGCCTTGCCAGTAGTTTCATGCCCTCCATGCTAAACAGGATGTGCCCACACTTGGAATCAATCTCATTGGCTGAATTTCTGCTTTTTGAATCTTAGAACTTCCGATTCCGGTATCCGATACGCGGCAAGTATCGGAATCCCGGTATCGGAATTCCGATACCGCAAGTATCGGCCGATACCCGATACTTGCGGTATCGGAATGCTCAACACTACTCAAGAGATACTTGTAAGAAGAGTGAAGAATCAGCAATTTCCAATCACTTTAGCAGCCACAAGTGATGGAAACGCTTCCACTTCAACAAC
Organism: Ranitomeya variabilis; assembly: GCF_051348905.1. Lineage (NCBI taxonomy): Eukaryota > Metazoa > Chordata > Amphibia > Anura > Dendrobatidae > Ranitomeya > Ranitomeya variabilis. The sequence continues at coordinate 20,556,781 of NC_135239.1, forward strand.
CTCAAGTGACTCCTGCTCAACTAATTTGTCTCTGAATCTGCAGAATGTAGGAAAATTAAGGGGGTAATTGTATCGCCCGTGCAAACAAAGTTCATTTTTACCTTGAGCAAATTACATGTGTCCACTGAGGGACTGAGCACAATATTGGCGGGGTCACCAATTACTAAGTGATGGCATATTCTAGTAATTTAACATCAAATACTGACATGGGAAAAGCCCTTTAAAGGGTAACCAGTGTTAAAAAAAAACAAAAAACATTTTCAGTTAGGCTGGTTTCACATTTGCTTTTTTTGCCGCTGCGTTTTAGTACAAAAAAAAGCATGCGTTTTTTTTCCTATATTTAACATTAAAAATGCATGCGTTTTTTTGTATGCGTTTTGCCGCGTTTGACGACGCATGCGTCGTTTCTATGCTTGCATTTTGTTGCGGAAATGCAACATGTAGTAATTTCTAGAGGCGTTTTTTTGCTGCAAAAAAATGCATGCGTTTTTTTTGCGGCAAAAAAAGTATTGCTGTCTATGTAAACGCATGCGTTTTTAAGCACATGCGTTTGGTTGCGTTTTTAAACGCATGCGTTTCAATAGAAAAAAACAAGAATACACACTGATAAGCCACCCCCCACCGTCAAGGTGATAAAGGGATCCAAACCCTAACCCTAACCCTACCCCTAACCCTACCCCTAACCCTAGGGATCCTAACCTTAACCCTACCCCTAACCCTACGGAAGGTATGTATATTGTTGGTTTATTATTTTTAATTTGTTACAGAGGGTCTTCAGGTGGATTGAGAGAGCAATAAAATATTACAACAACCTGTGTGTTTATTTCATTAAAGTACTTTGCAATATTGTGTGTGTGTTTTTTTTAACCATTTCATACAATTGGATTAATAATGGATAGGTGTCATAATTGACGCCTCTCCATTATTAATCTGGCTTAATGTCACCTTACAATAGCAAGGTGACATTAACCCTTCATTACCCCATATCCCACCTCTACACGGGAGTGGGAAGAGAGTGGCCAAGGGCCAATAACCGTGGACCCTCTCCAGGCTATTAACATCTGCCCTGTTGTGAATTTGCTTTTTGCTCCCTCTAGTGGTTACTAGTTTTTTGACTCTGGTTTTTCTGTCATTCCTTTTATCCGCACCTGGGTCGTTAGTTAGGGGTGTTGCTATATAAGCTCCCTGGACCTTCAGTTCAATGCCTGGCAACGTAGTTATCAGAGCTAGTCTTCTGTGCTCTTGTCTACTGATCCTGGTTCCAGTTATATCAGCTAAGTCTGCCTTTTGCTTTTTGCTATTTGTTTTGGTTTTGTATTTTTGTCCAGCTTGTTCCAAATTTATATCCTGACCTTTGCTGGAAGCTCTAGGGGGCTGGTGTTCTCCCCCCGGACCGTTAGACGGTTCGGGGGTTCTTGAATTTCCAGTGTGGATTTTGATAGGGTTTTTGTTGACCATATAAGTTACCTTTCTTTATTCTGCTATCAGTAAGCGGGCCTCTCTGTGCTAAACCTGGTTCATTTCTGTGTTTGTCATTTCCTCTTACCTAACCGTCATTATTTGTGGGGGGCTTCTATCCAGCTTTGGGGTCCCCTTCTCTGGAGGCAAGAAAGGTCTTTGTTTTCCTCTACTAGGGGTAGCTAGATTCTCCGGCTGGCGCGTGTCATCTAGAGTCAACGTAGGAATGATCCCCGGCTACTTCTAGTGTTGGCGTTAGGAGTAGATATATGGTCAACCCAGTTACCACTGCCCTATGAGCTGGATTTTTGTATTCTGCAGACTTCCACGTTCCTCTGAGACCCTCGCCATTGGGGTCATAACAGTTTGCCAGGCCAGTATTAAATGTTTAATGCATTGCAGAAGAGGGATTATAAGAAAGAAGATTCTGAGTTTTTTTTTTTCTTCTTCCCCTTTACCTCAGAGTGGCTATGCTTGCTGCAGACATGAATGTCCAGACCTTGATTACAAGTGTGGACCAGCTGGCTACTCGTGTGCAGGGCATACAAGACTATGTTATCAGAAATCCTAGGTCAGAACCTAAAATACCGATTCCTGAACTGTTTTCCGGAGACAGGTTTAAGTTTAGGAATTTCGTGAATAATTGTAAATTGTTTTTGTCCCTGAGACCCTGTTCATCTGGAGATTCTGCTCAGCAAGTAAAAATTGTTATTTCGTTCTTACGGGGCGACCCTCAGGATTGGGCTTTTTCGCTGGCGCCAGAAGATCCGGCATTGGCTGATCTTGATGCGTTTTTTCTGGCGCTCGGTTTACTTTATGAGGAACCCAATCTTGAGATTCAGGCAGAAAAGGCCTTGCTGGCTATGTCTCAGGGGCAGGACGAGGCTGAAGTGTATTGCCAAAAATTTCGGAAATGGTCCGTGCTGACACATTGGAACGAGTGTGCACTGGCCGCTAATTTTAGAAATGGCCTTTCTGAAGCCATTAAGAATGTTATGGTGGGTTTTCCCATTCCCACAGGTCTGAATGATACTATGGCACTGGCTATTCAAATTGACCGGCGGTTGCGGGAGCGCAAAACCGCAAATTCCCTCATGGTGTTGTCTGAACAGACACCTAATTCGGTGCAATGTGATAGAAAAACCGCAAATTCCCTCATGGTGTTGTCTGAACAGACACCTGATTTAATGCAATGTGATAGAATCCTGACTAGAAATGAGCGGAAAATTCATAGACGCCGGAATGGCTTGTGCTACTACTGTGGTGATTCTACACATGTTATCTCAGCATGCTCTAAACGTATAGCTAAGGTTGTTAGTCCTGTCACCGTTGGTAATTTGCAACCTAAATTTATTCTGTCTGTAACTTTGATTTGCTCACTGTCATCTTATCCTGTCATGGCGTTTGTAGATTCAGGTGCTGCCCTGAGTCTCATGGATCTCTCATTTGCTAAGCGCTGTGGTTTTACTCTTGAACCATTAGAAAATCCTATTCCTCTTAGGGGTATTGATGCTACACCATTGGCAGCAAATAAACCGCAGTATTGGACACAGGTTACCATGTGCATGACTCCTGAACACCGCGAGGTGATACGTTTCCTGGTTTTACATAAAATGCATGATTTGGTTGTTTTAGGGCTGCCATGGTTACAGACCCATAATCCAGTCCTGGACTGGAAGGCTATGTCAGTCTCAAGTTGGGGCTGTCGTGGTATTCATGGGGATTCCCTGCCTGTGTCTATTGCTTCTTCTACGCCTTCGGAAGTTCCGGAGTATTTGTCTGATTATCAGGATGTCTTCAGTGAGTCTGAGTCCAGTGCATTGCCTCCTCATAGGGAATGTGACTGTGCTATAGATTTGATCCCAGGCAGTAAATTTCCTAAGGGAAGACTGTTTAATCTGTCGGTACCTGAACATACCGCTATGCGTTCATATATCAAGGAGTCTCTGGAGAAAGGACATATTCGTCCGTCTTCTTCCCCTCTTGGTGCGGGATTCTTTTTTGTGGCAAAAAAGGACGGATCTTTGAGACCTTGTATTGATTATCGGCTTTTAAATAAGATCACTGTCAAATTTCAGTATCCTTTACCGCTGTTGTCTGACTTGTTTGCCCGGATTAAGGGTGCCAAGTGGTTCACCAAGATAGACCTTCGTGGTGCGTACAACCTTGTGCGCATTAAGCAAGGTGATGAATGGAAAACCGCATTCAATACGCCCGAAGGTCATTTTGAGTACTTGGTGATGCCTTTTGGGCTCTCCAATGTGCCTTCAGTTTTTCAGTCCTTTATGCATGACATTTTCCGGAAGTATCTGGATAAATTTTTGATTGTTTATCTGGATGATATTTTGTTTTTTTCTGATAATTGGGATTCGCATGTGGAGCAGGTCAGGTTGGTCTTTAAAATTTTGCGTGAAAATTCTTTGTTTGTCAAGGGCTCAAAGTGTCTCTTTGGTGTACAGAAGGTTCCCTTTTTGGGGTTCATTTTTTCCCCTTCTGCTGTGGAGATGGACCCAGTCAAGGTCCGAGCTATTCTTGATTGGACTCAGCCCTCGTCAGTTAAGAGTCTTCAGAAGTTCTTGGGCTTCGCTAACTTCTACCGTCGTTTTATCGCTAATTTTTCTAGCATTGTGAAACCTTTGACGGATATGACCAAGAAGGGCTCCGATGTAGCTAACTGGGCTCCTGCTGCCGTGGAGGCTTTCCAGGAGTTGAAACGCCGGTTTACTTCGGCGCCTGTTTTGTGCCAGCCTGACGTCTCACTTCCCTTTCAGGTTGAGGTGGATGCTTCGGAGATTGGGGCAGGGGCCGTTTTGTCGCAGAGAGGCCCTGGTTGCTCTGTTATGAAACCTTGTGCCTTTTTCTCTAGGAAGTTTTCGCCTGCCGAGCGAAATTATGATGTGGGCAATCGGGAGTTGTTGGCCATGAAATGGGCATTTGAGGAGTGGCGTCATTGGCTCGAGGGTGCTAAGCATCGTGTGGTGGTCTTGACTGATCACAAAAATCTGATGTATCTCGAGTCTGCTAAACGCCTTAATCCGAGACAGGCCCGCTGGTCATTGTTTTTCTCCCGCTTTGATTTTGTTGTCTCGTATTTACCAGGTTCAAAGAATGTGAAGGCCGATGCTCTTTCTAGGAGCTTTGTGCCTGATGCTCCTGGAGTCGCTGATCCTGTTGGTATTCTTAAAGATGGAGTTATCGTGTCAGCTATTTCTCCGGATCTGCGACGTGTGTTGCAGAGATTTCAGGCTGATAGGCCTGAGTCTTGTCCACCTGACAGACTGTTTGTCCCGGATAAGTGGACCAGCAGAGTCATTTCCGAGGTTCATTCCTCGGTGTTGGCAGGTCACCCGGGAATTTTTGGCACCAGAGATCTGGTGGCCAGGTCCTTTTGGTGGCCTTCCTTGTCAAGGGATGTGCGGTCATTTGTGCAGTCCTGTGGGACTTGTGCTCGAGCTAAGCCTTGCTGTTCTCGTGCCAGCGGTTTGCTCTTGCCCTTGCCTGTCCCGAAGAGACCTTGGACACATATCTCCATGGATTTCATTTCTGATCTTCCGCTATCTCAGGGCATGTCCGTTATCTGGGTGATATGTGATCGCTTCTCCAAGATGGTCCATTTGGTTCCTTTGCCTAAGCTGCCTTCCTCTTCCGATCTGGTTCCTGTGTTTTTCCAGAACGTGGTTCGTTTGCACGGCATCCCTGAGAATATTGTGTCAGACAGAGGATCCCAGTTCGTTTCCAGGTTCTGGCGATCCTTTTGTAGTAGGATGGGCATTGATTTGTCGTTTTCGTCTGCTTTCCATCCTCAGACTAATGGACAGACGGAGCGAACCAATCAGACTTTGGAGGCTTATTTGAGGTGTTTTGTCTCTGCTGATCAGGACGATTGGGTGACATTCTTGCCGTTGGCTGAGTTTGCCCTTAATAATCGGGCTAGTTCCGCCACCTTGGTTTCGCCTTTTTTCTGCAACTCTGGTTTCCATCCTCGCTTTTCTTCGGGTCATGTGGAGCCTTCTGACTGTCCTGGGGTGGATTCTGTGGTGGATAGGTTGCAGCAGATCTGGAATCATGTGGTGGACAACTTGAAGTTGTCACAGGAGAAGGCTCAGCGCTTTGCCAACCGCCGCCGCGGTGTGGGTCCCCGACTACGCGTTGGGGATTTGGTATGGCTTTCTTCCCGCTTTGTTCCTATGAAGGTCTCCTCTCCCAAATTTAAACCTCGTTTTATTGGGCCTTACAAGATATTGGAAATCCTTAATCCTGTATCTTTTCGTCTGGATCTTCCTGTGTCGTTTGCCATTCACAATGTATTTCATAGGTCCTTGTTGCGGCGGTACATTGTGCCTGTAGTTCCTTCTGCTGAGCCTCCTGCTCCGGTGTTGGTTGAGGGCGAGTTGGAGTACGTGGTGGAGAAGATCTTGGATTCTCGCCTCTCCAGGCGGAGGCTTCAGTACCTGGTCAAGTGGAAGGGCTATGGTCAGGAGGATAATTCCTGGGTGGTCGCCTCTGATGTTCATGCGGCCGATTTAGTTCGTGCCTTTCATGCCGCTCATCCTGATCGCCCTGGTGGTCGTGGTGAGGGTTCGGTGACCCCTCACTAAGGGGGGGGGTACTGTTGTGAATTTGCTTTTTGCTCCCTCTAGTGGTTACTAGTTTTTTGACTCTGGTTTTTCTGTCATTCCTTTTATCCGCACCTGGGTCGTTAGTTAGGGGTGTTGCTATATAAGCTCCCTGGACCTTCAGTTCAATGCCTGGCAACGTAGTTATCAGAGCTAGTCTTCTGTGCTCTTGTCTACTGATCCTGGTTCCAGTTATATCAGCTAAGTCTGCCTTTTGCTTTTTGCTATTTGTTTTGGTTTTGTATTTTTGTCCAGCTTGTTCCAAATTTATATCCTGACCTTTGCTGGAAGCTCTAGGGGGCTGGTGTTCTCCCCCCGGACCGTTAGACGGTTCGGGGGTTCTTGAATTTCCAGTGTGGATTTTGATAGGGTTTTTGTTGACCATATAAGTTACCTTTCTTTATTCTGCTATCAGTAAGCGGGCCTCTCTGTGCTAAACCTGGTTCATTTCTGTGTTTGTCATTTCCTCTTACCTAACCGTCATTATTTGTGGGGGGCTTCTATCCAGCTTTGGGGTCCCCTTCTCTGGAGGCAAGAAAGGTCTTTGTTTTCCTCTACTAGGGGTAGCTAGATTCTCCGGCTGGCGCGTGTCATCTAGAGTCAACGTAGGAATGATCCCCGGCTACTTCTAGTGTTGGCGTTAGGAGTAGATATATGGTCAACCCAGTTACCACTGCCCTATGAGCTGGATTTTTGTATTCTGCAGACTTCCACGTTCCTCTGAGACCCTCGCCATTGGGGTCATAACACTGCCCTCAGTCACTGGCTTTACCACTCTGGGGGAGAAAATTGCGCGGGAGCCCACGCCAATTTTTTTCGCTATTTAACCCTTAGATTTAATAGCTACAGCGCCAAAACCCTAACCCTAACCCTACCCCTAACCCTACCCCTAACCCTAGGGATCCTAACCTTAACCCTACCCCTTACACTACCCTTAACCCTACCCCTAACCCTAGGAACCCTAACCCTACCCCTAACCCTACCCCTAACCCTAGGGATCCTAACCCTAACCCTACCCCTAACCCCAACCCTAGCTATTTCTATTTATAGTGGGTTTTCTTGTTGATTTTGATGATTGGCAGCTGTCACACACTTCTCAGCATGCGTTTCAAAAATGCAAACGCAGGAAAAAACGCATGTAAACGCGTCAAAACGCCGCGTTTTTTTACCGCATGCGAAAACGCATGCGTCTAAAAAACGCAGAGTTTGCACGCGTTTACATGCATTTTTTTCACCACCTGCGTTTGCGTTTTAAACGCTGCATTTTTAAACGCAAATGTGAAACTAGCCTTAAGTGTTCAGGACTAGTGTTGAGCATTCCGATACCGCAAGTATCGGGTATCGGCCGATACTTGCGGGTATCGGAATTCCGATACCGAGATCCGATACTTTTGTGGTATCGGGTATCGGTATCGAAACAACATTAATGTGTAAAATAAAGAATTAAAATAAAAAATATTGCTATACTCACCTCTCCGACGCAGCCTGGACCTCACCGAGGGAACTGGCAGCGTTCTTTGCTTAAAATGCGCGCGTTTACTTCCTTCCGTGACGTCACGGCTTCTGATTGGTCGCGTGCCGCCCATGTGGCCGCGACGCGACCAATCACAGCAAGCCGTGACGTAATTTTCAGGTCCTGACTGCCTAATTCTAGGCATTCAGGATTTTAAAATTACGTTCCGGCTTGTGATTGGTCGATTCGCGGTCACATGGGCGATGCGACCAATCACAAGCCGTGACGTCACGGGAGGCAGGAAACGCGCCCATTTTTAAAATTATGTCACGGCTTGTGATTGGTTGCGTGCCGCCCATGTGACCGCGACGCGACCAATCACAGCAAGCCGTGACGTAATTTCAGGTCCTGAATGCCGAATCGGGAAAATTACGTCACGGCTTGCTGTGATTGGTCGCGTCGCGGCCACATGGGCGGCACGCGACCAATCAGAAGCCGTGACGTCACGGAAGGAAGTAAACGCGCGCATTTTAAGCAAAGAACGCTGCCGATTCCCTCGGTGAGGTCCAGGCTGCGTCGGAGAGGTGAGTATAGCAATATTTTTTATTTTAATTCTTTATTTTACACATTAATATGGATCCCAGGGCCTGAAGGAGAGTTTCCTCTCCTTCAGACCCTGGGAACCATCAGGAATACCGTCCGATACTTGAGTCCCATTGACTTGTATTGGTATCGGGTATCGGATTAGATCCGATACTTTGCCGGTATCGGCCGATACTTTCCGATACCGATACTTTCAAGTATCGGACGGTATCGCTCAACACTATTCAGGACCCTCTTTGAAGGAAGAACAGCTAAGTAGGACATCTCTTGGTCTGGAGGACTTGGTTCATCGGTGGATTACACCGACTACTCATTGATATCAATGTGAAATGTGTAATGCTTCATTTTTCCTGTGGCAGCGCTGCAGGGAAAATGGACACTTGCTGTTCAATTGATCACAGCCAATCTATGGGAATTAAAGCGCATGTGCTAAAAGAAATTATCTAAAATACACAACCATATTAGAAATGGTTACTTGTGGTAAACCCCATATTCTATAAGCTTGTTTTGGGCATTTTAAGGAGTTTTGCAGGTCTCACTAATTGTTATACACCTGTCCCTGGTTTGGCCTCTGCTCCCTAGATTCCGCTCCGCTAAACTTTATTGTGCTCCACGACAGGCTTTGCAAGTAGTCTGGTGTATTTCCTTGTGTAGAACTTCTCAGACCTTCCCAGACCTGTGTCTTGGTATTAAGATTTTCTAGTAAGACTTTTAGTTTGTCTGTGCACAGTTCCTGTCTACAGTCTCCAGGACATCTCCTTTCTGCCTGAGGATTCCAGCCACTGAGTTAACTATCTGCAGATTTTAGTACCACTGCTATCTGTCTGCGGCTTTTAGGACATCTCCTGTCCACTTGCAGCTTCCAGGACTTCATGAAGACTTTTAGTTTGCCTTGCTACATGTCCACCTGCAGCTTTCAAGACGTTGCAGTTCACTTGTGGATTCCAGGACCTCATGCATGCTCTAGGACGTCTCCTATCTGCCTGCAGCTTCCAGTATCTCTTCTACCTGTCTGTGCTCTCCCCAATGTCTCTGGACTGCCTGTGGCTTCCAGTAGCTCAGCTACCTGTTTCCTGCATGCAACACCCAGCTGCTGCACTGATGCAGCTAAACCCTGGGCATAGCGGATTCACTTCAACTAGTGAGCCTTTTGGTGGGACTAATATTAGCTTCAGCATTTGTAGATCAGGCTCCAATTCATAAAGTGTTAAGTCTGATCCAAACTCTTTGAAATCATTCCTCCAAGATCTCGTATTAAAGCGAGATGTTTCCATCGGGAGCGTCAAGGCAAGCTCGCAACTGAATGTTTAGTGCTGAATGATCCTCCATATGACAGCACACAACAGGATATTCTCATGGACACAGCAAGTTGACGTTGACATCGATCATATATAAAAGGCGTCATTGCTGGTTTTGCCCGGGGCTGAATAACTGATCTGCTGCCTGCGGTGCCCATCAGTCGAGCTTCGAATAAAACACAAAACACCATGCTGAGTCTTCATAGCTACATAAATAGATCTGCACATGACAATTGCGGCCGCATTGTGACATTCCCATCAGCATTGTTAACGCCTTTCATCCGTCATTAAAAAAATTCTTTTTAATAGCCCTTGAGCTTTATTCCCCTTTTCAAAATAAAATCAAGGCTTTTGATACAATTTAATTGCAATGCAATCATTGTCAATACCCACTAACAAATAATTGGCAGCCGCCATTCATCAGATGACAGAGAGCATGACTTTATTTACGGAGTTGATGGTGGCAGCTGATAATTTCCTGGATCATCAGGAAAACGGAAAATATAGATACAAAATAATTGCAATGTATCACTGACTTCTTCTTAATTGGTACTAAACGAGTAAGTAAAAAAGTTTCTTTGTAGCAATCTTGTTTGTGCCATGTACATGAGCTCAGCCTCGCACAAACCGCGCATAAGGCTTGCAGCTATAAAGGTGGGGTTTCCATCTTTTTAGCTGCTTATTACTTAGGTATTGGCATCTCTGATTAGTGACTTAGATCAAAGCTTATAAAACCTATAGAGCCAAATAGGTATTAACCCAATCTGTAATCAGTCATCTAATAATATTGTACAATGGGAAATGTCATAGATTTTGTTTCCTGGCCTCACTAGTACAGTGGGGAACATAAGTATTTGCTACACTGCAGATTTTGCAAGTTTTCCCACCTACAAAGAAAGGGGAGGTCTGTAATTTTTATCGTAGGTATGCTTCAACTGTGAGAGACAGAATCTTACAAAGAAATCCAGAATCACATTGTATACTTTATATGTAATTAATTTGCATTTTATTGCATGAAATAAGTGTTTGATAAAATAGAAAAACAGAACTTAATATTTGGTACAGAAACCTTTGTTTGCAGGTACAGAGGTCAGACGTTTCCTGTAGTTCTTGAACAAGTTTACTTTCAGGGGCTGTCGCTGGACAACATTGATTTTCTATTGGCTTCAGTTCTGGAGACTGGCTAGTCCACTCAGACCTTGAAATGCTTCTTACGGAGCCACTCCTTAGTTGCCCTGGCTGTGTTTTGGGTCAATGTCATGCTGGAAGACCCAGCCAAGACCCATCTCCAATGCTCTTACTGAAAGAAGAAGGTTGTTGGCCAAAATTTTACGATACAGGACCTCATCCATCCTCCCTTCAATACTGTGCAGTCGTCCTCTCCCCTTTGTAGAAAAGAACCTCCAAAGTATGACGTTTCCCCACCATGCTTCACAGTTGGGATGGTGCTCTTGGGGTTGTACTCATCATCCTTCTTCTTCCTCCAAACACGGCGAGTGGAGTTGATACCAAAAAGTTCTATTTTGGCCTTATCTGATCACATGACCTTCTCCATGCCTCCTCTGGATCATCCAGGGCTTCTTAAAAAAAAACAAAAACTAACAGGTCTGTGAGAGACAGAATTCTTTCTGCTTGGTCGGTGAGCAAATACTTATTTCATGCAATAAAATGCAAACTAATTATAGAAAATTCATGCAATGTGATTTTTCTGGATTTTATTTTTAGATTCTGTCTCTTACAGTTGAAGTGTACCTACGATAAAAATTACAAACCTCTTCATTCTTTGAAGGTGGGAACACTTGCAAAATCGGAAGTGTGTCAAATACTTATTTACCCCACTCTATGCCAACAACCATGAAATAAGAGAGATGTGTGTATTTTATGAAAGTAAATAGGGGCAGTATTACAGTAGTTATATTCTTGTACATAGGGGCAGTATTATAGTAGTTATATTCTTGTACATAGGGGCAGTATTATAGTAGTTATATTCTTGTACATAGGGAGCAGTATTATAGTAGTTATATTCTTATACATAGGGGCAGTATTATAGTAGATATATTCTTGGACATAGGAGGCAGTATTATAGTAGTTATATTCTTGTACATAGGGGCAGTATTATAGTAGTTATATTCTTGTACATAGGAGCAGTATTATAGTAGTTATATTCTTGTACATAGAGGCAGTATTATAGTAGTTATATTCTTATACATAGGGGCAGTATTATAGTAGATATATTCTTGGACATAGGAGGCAGTATTATAGTAGTTATATTCTTGTACATAGGGGCAGTATTATAGTAGTTATATTCTTGTACATAGAAGCAGTATTATAGTAGTTATATTCTTGTACATAGAGGCAGTATTATAGTAGTTATATTCTTATACATAGGGGCAGTATTATAGTAGATATATTCTTGGACATAGGAGGCAGTATTATAGTAGTTATATTCTTGTACATAGGGGCAGTATTATAGTAGTTATATTCTTGTACATAGGAGCAGTATTATAGTAGTTATATTCTTGTACATAGAGGCAGTATTATAGTAGTTATATTCTTATACATAGGGGCAGTATTATCTACTATATAATTGTCTAAGGGGTACTTCCGTCTTTCTGTCTGTCTGTCTTTCTGTCTGTCTGTCGCGGATATTCATTGGTCGCGGACTCTGTCTGTCATGGAATCCAAGTCACTGATTGGTCGTGGCAAAACAGCCACGACCAATCAGCGACCGGCAAAGTCCAGCGGAAAAATGGCCGCTCCTTCCTCCCTGCAGTCAGTGCCTGCTCCATACTCCCCTCCAGTCTGCCCTCACACAGGGTTAATGGCAGCGGTAACGGACCGCGTTATGCCGCGGTGTAATGCACTCCGTTACCGCTGCTATTAACCCTGTGTGACCAACTTTTTACTATTCATGCTGCCTATGCAGCATGAATAGTAAAACGATCTAATATTAAAAATAATTAAAAAAATTAAAAATCGTTATATACTCACCGTCCGTTGGCCCCCGGATCGACAACAGGCCTTTCCCGCTCGCGACGCTCCGGTAACCGGTCCATGCTGCGATCTCGCGAGATGATGATGTAGCGGTCTCGCGAGACCGCTACGTCATCATCTCGCGAGACCGCAATGCACTCTTGGGACCGGAGCGCACCAGCAGCGTAGGTAACCGCTTCGCTTGGATCCGGGGGCTCCGGGAGGTGAGTGTATAACTATTTTTTATTTTATTTCTTTTTGTAACAGGGATATAATGCCCACATTGCAATATACTACGTTGGCTGGGCAATATACTACATGGGCTGTGCTATATACTATGTGGCTGGGCAATATACTACATGGGCTGTGCTATATACTACATGGACTGCGCAATATACTACATGGGCTGCGCAATATACAACGTGGGCTACGCAATATACAATGTGGGCTGCGCAGTATACAATGTGGGCTGCACAATATACTACGTGGGCTGCGCAATATACTACTTGGGCTGCGCAATATACTACGTGGGCTGCGCAATGTACAACGTAGGCTGCGCAATGTACTACGTGGGATGTGCAATGTAATACTTGGGCTGCGCAATGTACTGCATTGGCTGCGCAATGTACTGCGTTGGCTGTGCAATGTACTGCCTGGGCTGCGCAATATACTACGTGGGCTGTGCTATACACTATGCATACATATTCTAGAATACCCGATGCGTTAGAATCGGGCCACCATCTAGTAGTAGTTATATACTTGTACATAGGAGCAGTATTATAGTAGTTATATTCTTGTACATAGGGGCAGTATTATAGTAGTTATATTCTTGTACATAGGGGCAGTATTATAGTAGTTATATTCTTATACATAGGGGGCATTATTATAGTAGTTATATTCTTGTACATAGGGGCAGTATTATAGTAGTTATATTCTTGTACATAGGGGGCAGTATTATAGTAGTTACATTCTTGTACATAGGAGCAGTATTATAGTAGTTATATCCTTGTACATAGGAGCAGTATTATAGTAGTTATATTCTTGTACATAGGAGACAGTATTATAGTAGTTATATTCTTGTACATAGGGGCAGTATTATAGTAGTTATATTCTTGTACATAGGAGCAGTATTATAGTAGTTATATTCTTGTACATAGGAGCAGTATTATAGCAGTTATATTCTTGTACATAGGAGCAGTATTATAGCAGATATATTCTTGTACATAGGGGCAGTATTATAGTAGTTATATCCTTGTACATAGGGGCAGTATTATAGTAGTTATATTCTTGTACATGGGAGCAGTATTATAGTAGTTATATTCTTGTACATAGGAGACAGTATTATAGTAGTTATATTCTTGTACATAGGAGCAGTATTATAGCAGTTATATTCTTGTACATAGGAGCAGTATTATAGCAGTTATATTCTTGAACATAGGGGGCAGTATTACAGTAGTTATATTCTTGTACATAGGGGCAGTATTATAGTAGTCATATTCTTGCACATGGGGGCAGTATTATAGTAGTTATATTCTTGTACATTGGAGGCAGTATTATAGTAGTTATATTCTTGTACATAGGGGCAGTATTATAGTAGTTATATCCTTGTACATAGGAGCAGTATTATAGTAGTTATATTCTTGTACATAGGAGCAGTATTATAGTAGTTATATTCTTGTACATAGGAGCAGTATTATAGCAGTTATATTCTTGTACATAGGAGCAGTATTATAGCAGTTATATTCTTGTACATAGGGGCAGTATTATAGTAGTTATATCCTTGTACATAGGGGCAGTATTATAGTAGTTATATTCTTGTACATGGGAGCAGTATTATAGCAGTTATATTCTTGAACATAGGGGCAGTATTATAGTAGTTATATCCTTGTACATAGGAGCAGTATTATAGTAGTTATATTCTTGTACATAGGAGACAGTATTATAGTAGTTATATTCTTGTACATAGGAGCAGTATTATAGTAGTTATATTCTTGTACATAGGAGCAGTATTATAGTAGTTATATCCTTGTACATAGGGGCAGTATTATAGTAGTTATATTCTTGTACATAGGTGCAGTATTATAGTAGTTATATTCTTGTACATAGGAGACAGTATTATAGTAGTTATATTCTTGTACATAGGAGCAGTATTATAGTAGTTATATTCTTGTACATAGGAGCAGTATTATAGTAGTTATATCCTTGTACATAGGGGCAGTATTATAGTAGTTATATTCTTGTACATGGGAGCAGTATTATAGCAGTTATATTCTTGTACATAGGGGCAGTATTATAGTAGTTATATTCTTGTACATAGGAGACAGTATTATAGTAGTTATATTCTTGTACATAGGAGCAGTATTATAGCAGTTATATTCTTGAACATAGGGGCAGTATTATAGTAGTTATATTCTTGTACATAGGGGCAGTATTATAGTAGTCATATTCTTGCACATGGGGGCAGTATTATAGTAGTTATATTCTTGTACATAGGAGGCAGTATTATAGTAGTTATATTCTTGTACATAGGAGGCAGTATTATAGTAGTTATATTCTTGTACATAGGGGCAGTATTATAGTAGTTATATTTTATTCTGGACTAAACTTACAAGAAAAGCTAGCCAAACATGACAAGTGTGAACTTACTTTGTTGTCAATGATCCCACGCTCTCTAAAACTTGTGTTCCAATGAAAACTCTGCTTATTCAGAGATCTCTTAGATAAGGCTACATTGTATTTTAAATATTATTCAGGGTCAATTTCATGAGTTCCCCAAATTAGCCCTCCTGATAACTAGTTATACTCAATTCAAGTGGCAATAACATTTGCTTCCTTCCGTCTGATAAACATTCATATTACATGATTTTTCAGAGTTCTGCTCAGTAATGTTTTACAGGCACAGAGAAGATTGCTGCACATCCTGTATAACAAAACTGTGAGCGGTGTAAGAGTCTGGACTGCAGCCAGAGGGTAATGATTTTTACTTCTGATGAAATGCGACAAGAGGTAAACTACTCGCCCTGTTCACAGGTCATCAAAATGTAACATAGCTTTTAATCAGTATGCAAAGGTTTTGTTTCTGAAACATTGTAGAGATTTCTGTTACTGGTATCAATCTATGTCCTTTACATGAACTAGAAACTGAATTAGAAAAAAGAGAAATTCCATTTTTATACATGGAAAAAGGCAGTATGAAAGTAGTTATATTCTTATACATAGGGGCAGTAATATAGTAGTTATATTCTTGTACATAGGAGCAGTATTATAGTAGTTACCGTATATACTCGAGTATAAGCCGACCCGAGTATAAGCCGACCCCCCTAATTTTGCCACAAAAAACTGGGAAAACTTATTGACTCGAGTATAAGCCTAGGGTGGAAAATGCAGCAGGTACCGGTGAATTTCAAAATTAAAAATAGATACTCCATACCGTTCATTATGGCCCCATAGATGCTCCACATAAAGCTGTGCCACATATAATGCTCTGCACCGTTCATTATGGCCCCATAGATGCTCCACATAAAGGTGTGCCATATATACAATGCTCTGCACCATTGCCCCATAGATACTCCACATAAAGCTGTGCCATATATACAATGCTCTGCACCGTTGCCCCATAGCTGTGCCATATATATAATGCTCTGCACCGTTGCCCCATAGCTGTGCCACATATATAATGCTCTGCACCGTTGCCCCATAGCTGTGCCATATATATAATGCTCTGCACCGTTGCCCCATAGCTGTGCCACATATATAATGCTCTGCACCGTTGCCCCATAGCTGTGCCATATATACAATGCTCTGCACCGTTGCCCCATAGCTGTGCCATATATATAATGCTCTGCACCGTTGCCCCATAGCTGTGCCATATATATAATGCTCTGCACCGTTGCCCCATAGCTGTGCCATATATATAATGCTCTGCACCGTTGCCCCATAGCTGTGCCACATAGTGCTCTGCACCGTTGCCCCATAGCTGTGCCATATATATAATGCTCTGCACCGTTGCCCCATAGCTGTGCCATATAGTGCTCTGCACCATTGCCCCATAGCTGTGCCATATAGTGCTCTGCACCGTTGCCCCACAGCTGTGCCATATAGTGCTCTGCACCGTTGCCCCATAGCTGTGCCATATAGTGCTCTGCACCGTTGCCCCATAGCTGTGCCATATATATAATGCTCTGCACCGTTGCCCCATAGCTGTGCCATATAGTGCTCTGCACCGTTGCCCCACAGCTGTGCCATATAGTGCTCTGCACCGTTGCCCCACAGCTGTGCCATATAGTGCTCTGCACCGTTGCCCCATAGCTGTGCCATATAGTGCTCTGCACCGTTGCCCCATAGCTGTGCCATATAGTGCTCTGCACCATTGCCCCATAGCTGTGCCATATAGTGCTCTGCACCATTGCCCCATAGCTGTGCCATATAGATAGTGCTCTGCACCGTTGCCCCATAGCTGTGCCATATAGTGCTCTGCACCATTGCCCCATAGCTGTGCCATATAGTGCTCTGCACCATTGCCCCAAAGCTGTGCCATATATATAGTGCTCTGCACCGTTGCCCCATAGATAGCTGTGCCATATATATAATGCTCTGCACCATTGCCCCATAGCTGTGCCATATATATAGTGCTCTGCACCGTTGCCCCATAGATAGCTGTGCCATATATATAGTGCTCTGCACCGTTGCCCCATAGCTGTGCCATATATATAATGCTCTGCACCATTGCCCCATAGCTGTGCCATATATATAGTGCTCTGCACCGTTGCCCCATAGATAGCTGTGCCATATATATAGTGCTCTGCACCGTTGTCCCATAGCTGTGCCATATAGTGCTCTGCACCGTTGCCCCATAGCTGTGCCATATAGTGCTCTGCACCGTTGCCCCATAGCTGTGCCATATAGTGCTCTGCACCGTTGCCCCATAGCTGTGCCATATAGTGCTCTGCACCGTTGCCCCATAGCTGTGCCATATAGTGCTCTGCACCGTTGCCCCATAGCTGTGCCATATAGTGCTCTGCACCGTTGCCCCATAGCTGTGCCATATAGTGCTCTGCACCGTTGCCCCATAGCTGTGCCATATAGTGCTCTGCACCGTTGCCCCATAGCTGTGCCATATAGTGCTCTGCACCGTTGCCCCATAGCTGTGCCATATAGTGCTCTGCACCGTTGCCCCATAGCTGTGCCATATAGTGCTCTGCACCGTTGCCCCATAGCTGTGCCATATAGTGCTCTGCACCGTCCATTATTGCCCCATAGCTGCTGCTGCTGCAATAAAAAACAAAACAAAACACATACTCACCTGTCTTGCTTGCAGCTCCTCACGTCCCGTCCCGGCGTCTCCCCTCACTGACTGATCAGGCAGAGGGCGGCGCACACTATATGCGTCATCGCGCCCTCTGCCTGAACAGTCAGAGCGGAGAGACGCCGGGAAGATGGCGCGACGCCCGGCGTGTGGAACGAGGGAAGGTAAATATGACATACTTACCTGCTCCCGGCGTCCCGCTCCTTCCCCCGGACAGCTGGTCTTCGGTGCCGCAGCCTCTTCCTCTGTCAGCGGTCACCGGCACCGCTGATTAGAGAAATGAATTATGCGGCTTCGCCCCTATGGGAGGTGGAGCAGCCTATTCATTTCTCTAATGAGCGGTCCCACGTGACCGCTCAGGGGAAGAGGCTGCGGCACCCGGAGACCGTGGGACAGGCAGGGGGAGCGACAGGAACGCCGGAGCTAGGTGAGTATATGACAGTGCTCACCCGCCGACCCCACCACCGATCATGACTCGAGTATAAGCCGAGAGGGGCACTTTCAGCCCAAAAATTTGGGCTGAAAATCTCGGCTTATACTCGAGTATATACGGTATATTCTTGTACATAGGGGCAATATTATAGTAGTTATATTCTTGTACATGCAGGTGCTTCTCACAAAATTAGAATATCATCAAAAAGTTAATTTATTTCAGTTCTTCAATACAAAAAGTGAATTTCATATATTATATAGTCATTACAGACAGTGATCTATTTCACGTGTTAATTTCTGTTAATGTTGATGATTATGGCTTACAGCCAATGAAAACCCAAAAGTCATTATCTCTGTAAATTAGAATACTTTATAACACCAGCTTCAAAAAATGATTTTAAAATCCGAAATGTTGGCCTACTGAAATGCATGTTCAGTAAATGCAGTAAGTACTTGGTCAGGGCTCCTTTTGCATCAATTACTGCATCACTGCGGGGTGGCATGGAGGCGATCAGCCTGTGGCACTGCTGAGGGGTTATGGAAGCCCAGGTTGCTTTGATAGCAGCCTTCAGCTCGTCTGCATTGTTGGGTCTGGTGTCTCATCTTCCTCTTGACAATACTCGATAGATTCTCTATGGAGTTAAGGTCAGGCGAGTTTGCTGCCAATCAAGCACAGTGATACTGTTGTTTTGTAAACCAGGTATTGGTACTTTTGTCAGTGTGAACAGGTGCCAAGTCCTGCTGGAGAATGACATTTCCATCTCCAAAAAGCTTGTCAGCAGAGGGAAGCATAAAGTGCTCTAAAATGTCCTGGTAGACGGCTGCGCTTTGGTCTTGATAAGACGCAGCAGATGACATGGCTCCCGAAACCATTACTGATTGTGGATTGTGGAAATCTCATTAATGAGATTGTTACGTTTTAGCTTAATAACTTGCGAATATTTTCTATTATGCTTTTCTCTGACGCAGGAATGAAGTTGACATTCGCTGTATATATAGTAAGAATGATGCCAGTTCTGGTCTATAAGATATTCACTTGTTTCAATTATATTGATTGCACGACGATTCATCCACTCTGTTTGCATTTCTAAGGCAAGAAAGAAAAGTTGCCTAGATCAGTTGTTAATGTGACCGGAAATCCCTTTAATCTTGATGCTGTAAGCAAGAAATCCGCAAGATGAAGGAACGAATACGTCTTTGCCTGCGCGGTGTTGTCATATCAGCTTAGAATTCATTTCTGGCCACACAGGCAGATAGATTCAAAACAGATTTCATTCCCTATGTGAACTGGAAAGGTACAGAATAAAACTCAGAAACCACCAACGTTCTGTGTTTCCTACATGTTATCTCAAATCAGCACTGAACTACACAAATGCCAAAAACTATACACGTATCGGGATTTTGCATAGGTTGAAATATTGGTTATGTCACTTTAAAAACTAATGGATAAATATTGATTTAAAGGAGTGATTTACGCTTGTCTTGATCCCTAATTAATAAAATCTACAAGAATTATTGTATCAATAATATTCATGTAATGCAGGAAATATTTTTTTCTTATGGGGCTTAGCTGAGATTGGAGCATGGGTTCCTCGTGGGCGGTACATGTGGGCGTTTCCATGTGTAACATTTGCAATCAATGGAATGGAAAACCAGGGGTAATGCTCTTATTGCAATTTTAACGGGGTGCATACAAGCATGAACAAGTCCCTATTTTCTGAAAGGATAGTCAATAAATATTGGGCCCCATTTTAATGTCTACAATATGTCCTCTGTTGAGCACTGATGCTATGGACACCTACTCCCATAGTTATTTTACTTGTACCTTTAAGAGAAGGCTGGTGTGACCCTTAGACAGGTTTTATTCCTTGCCCCAAGACATCGCCCCAAAAAGATTGACACCACCTATGAGGAACTGGAATGGATCCAACATGAGTGGATCTCTTCTTTCCATCGACCCCATAAAACTTGTAGGTGCTTCATCTAGGGCAGATGCTTGAGCAGTGCCATGTTATAGTCAGATATTGCAGGGTGCCTCAGAGTGGACCCCGGGTGGATTTCCATTTCTTTGTCTTGTATAATAGTGCCACCATCTTGTTTGGGTGCTGTTCTTTTTCTTCTCAATTTATTCTCATTATCTAATTTTTAATGACTCGATCATATGATGCCAGGGTAACTTCATAAATAATCAGGTCACAAAATTATCCCCCTTTAGCAAGCAGCCAAACTCTGCAGAAACCCATCTCGGTGAAATATTCATTGCTAAATGAACTAAACAGGAGAAATACTCGTTATATAAAGCTTATTTAAGCATGCTGCGTTTTAATTAGATTTGTCTTAGCCACAAGTAATCCCAGCAGTGCCAGGACTGGAGGTTCTGCCT
This sequence comes from Ranitomeya variabilis, assembly GCF_051348905.1. Taxonomy (NCBI): domain Eukaryota; kingdom Metazoa; phylum Chordata; class Amphibia; order Anura; family Dendrobatidae; genus Ranitomeya; species Ranitomeya variabilis. The sequence goes on from NC_135239.1 coordinate 20,577,302, forward strand.
TAGCGCCATGCTGTGAGCCCACCTGTTTCTGTCAGCCGCTCTACCCTGATGGCCCTTTAAAAGGTTCATGTTAGTCTGAAGGATTCGGCAGGTCAGGAGGAGACGTGGCACCGATGCCGGAGCGGCCAGGATCGCCTGGATATTTGTCCTGGACTAGGTCAGGCTACATCTAATGGCTGGGGAGTTATTATGTACAAATGTGTGCAATGTACAATGTAGCAAAAATTGTGTATTTTGTGGCCATTTCATTTATATCAATGAGTAGGAATTAGATATATGAGGGCAATTCTCCCACTGTCAGCTCGTCTGTGGATAGTAACATAGTAACATAGTAACATAGTTAGTAAGGCTGAAAAAAGACATTTGTCCATCCAGTTCAGCCTATATTCCATCATAATAAATCCCCAGATCTACGTCCTTCTACAGAACCTAATAATTGTATGATACAATATTGTTCTGCTCCAGGAAGACATCCAGGCCTCTCTTGAACCCCTCGACTGAGTTCGCCATCACCACCTCCTCAGGCAAGCAATTCCAGATTCTCACTGCCCTAACAGTAAAGAATCCTCTTCTATGTTGGTGGAAAAACCTTCTCTCCTCCAGAGAATGCCCCCTTGTGCCCGTCACCTTCCTTGGTATAAACAGATCCTCAGCGAGATATTTGTATTGTCCCCTTATATACTTATATGTTATGACCCCAGTGGACAGGGTCTCAGAGGAACGTGTAAGTCTGCAAGATACAAAAATCCAGCTCATAGGGCTGTGGTAACTGGGTTGACCAAATAGCTACTCCTAACGCCAACACTAGAAGTAGCCGGGGATCATGCCTACGGTGATCGCTAGATGACTCGCGCCAGCCGGAGAATCTAACTACCCCTAGGAGAAGAAAACAAAGACCTCTCTTGCCTCCAGAGAAAGGGACCCCAAAGCAAGATACAAGCCCCCCACAAATAATAACGGTGAGGTAAGAGGAAATGACAAACACAGAAATGAACCAGGTTCAGCAAAGAGAGGCCAGCTTACTAATAGCAGAATATAGCAAGATAACTTATCTGGTCAACAAAAACCCTATAAAAATCCACGCTGGAGATTCAAGAACCCCCGAACCGTCTAACGGTCCGGGGGGAGAACACCAGCCCCCTAGAGCTTCCAGCAAAGGTCAGGATACAGATAGGAACAAGCTGGACAAAAATACCAAACAAAACAAAAGCAAAAAGCAAAGAAGCAGACTTAGCTTGAAAAACAGGAACCAGGATCAGAAGACAAGAGCACAACAGATTAGCTCTGATTTCAACGATGCCAGGCATTGAACTGAAGGTCCAGGGAGCTTATATAGCAACGCCCCTGAACTAACGGCCCAGGTGAGGATATAGGAAAAGACAGACGCTCCAGAGTCAAATCACTAATGACCACTAGAGGGAGCAAAAAGCAAAATCACAACACTTATACATGGTTATTAGATCGCCCCTCAGTCATCTTTTTTCTAGACTAAATAATCCTAATTTCGCTAATCTATCTGGGTATTGTAGTTCTCCCATCCCCTTTATTAATTTTGTTGCCCTCCTTTGTACTCTCTCTAGTTCCATTATATCCTTCCTGAGCACCGGTGCTGTGCTCTTGTACTGTGCCTTGGATAATGTTGTATTTAGAGATAAGCAAATCAGTTTGGACAATTGATTCCTTCCGAATAAAATTTGCTCCAAAAAGATGTTTATTGTGCACTGTGGTCTTTCCAAACCCCGTAGCATAATACACAGCATCATGAAGTTGTCTGGCTACCGCAGCTCCCCGTCCGGTCTTCTGCTTGCTTCAGATCAGTCTTCTCTTTGGTCTTCGGATCACTCTTCAATCCGGGACTTATGGCGCTGGCTAGACCTCACGTGGCATTGTGGGGTGCCATACACATCATTAACTATAGTGATGTGTGTTGTGCCCCGCCTGTCTGAATGAGGCCTGGCCAGAAGATCTCTACTAGAGAGAAAACCGATTGGACCCAGGACAGGTGAGGGGTGGACCCAGGACAGGTGAGGGGTGGACCCAGGACTAGTGAGGGGTGGACCCAGGACAGGTGAGATATGGACCCAGGATAAATGAGGGGTGGACCCAAGACAGGTGAGAGGTGGACCCAGGACAGGTGAGATATGGACCCAGGACAGGTGATGGATGGACCCAGGACAGGTGAGGGATGGACCCAGGACAGGTGAGATATGGACTCTGGATAAGTGAGGGGTGGACCCAGGACAGGTGAGGGATGGACCCAGGACAGATGAGGGATGGACCCAGGACAGATGAGGGATGGACCCAGGACAGGTGAGGGGTGGACCCAGGACTGGGGAGGGGTGGACCCAGGACAGGTGAGATATGGACCCAGGATAAGTGAGGAGTGGACCCAAGACAGGTGAAGGGTGGACCCAGGACAGGTGAGATATGGACCCAGGACAGGTGAGGGATGGACCCAGGAAAGGTGAGAGGTGGATCCAGGACAAGTGAAGGATGGACCTAGGCCAGGTGAGGAGTGGACCCAAGACAGATGAGGTCTAAACCCAGGAAAGGGGAAGGGTGTAGTCACAACAGGTGAAGGGTGGACCCAGGGCAGGGGGTAGTGGACCCAGGACAGGTGAGGGATGCAGCCAGGACAGGTGAAGAGTGGAGTAAGGACAGGTGAAGAGTTGACCCAGAACAGGTTATGGATGGACCCAGAACAGGTGGTGAATGGGCCCATTAAGGTGGATGAGTGTAGCCAGGACAGGTTAGGGGTGTACCCAGAACAGGTGAGGGTTGTAGTCTGGACAGGTAAAGAGTGGACCCAAAACAGGAGAGGGATGGACCCAGGACGGGTGAATATAATCCGCTTTTATTTTCTACCCCTTCTGGACCAGTGCGTTGGTGTAAGATGCACTACATTCATTTAGAGGTAGGCGATTCTTAATGTATTTGGCGCATCTTTTCTTGCGATGTCGCATGACAATTAATGTTCTGGGGCTGAAGTACATATCTGTCCTAATTTATGACATTATGATGCATTTGTCATCCTTGTTCGGCCAAACCTCCTCCTGGATGAATTCCCTCCATTTTTCAACAAATTGTCAGAGTTGGTCAGGATTATCATAAAAACACCAAAAGTCACAACTTTTTAGTGCTCCTTATATTTTACGCAAACATTTTGCGAAATTTCCGCTGTACATTGTACTGAACACACTGATTATATTCCCATCATGTTTGAGCCTTCCCTCGACCTCCATGTGTCATCCGTGTGTCCGTCTATGACATCTCTATGACATCTGTCTTTATACAACAATTGAACAATGACACAAGACCAGATACAGTTTTCTAAGTTAATTGCAATAGATGTGTAAAAAAATTGATGGTGTCATGTGGGATCATTTTTTTTAACGTCACTGTTAATTTTAATGGACAATTTTGATCCTAAAAACAGATTAGATTAGTGCAGGCTGCAATTTTTTTCCAGGTGGACAATCAGTCTATGTGCAATAATATTTATGCAAAATACCCTTTGACTTTCATTGGTCAATGCACTGTCTTCAGATATATAATACAGTCATCTGTATGATCCCCAAGAGTTAAATAGTGGGAGAAGAAACCACACAAGGCTTTTCAGGATGACGATGTGATGATTTTGTGGAAGATCAGACAATGAGTGTTCCACACTGAAAAGAGTAGGTACCACAGTAGCACAGAGTATTTCAGGAGAGGATCATGTTGATCTTGTGGGTGATATTAATCTGTCCTCTTATGTGATGATATTAGTAATGGCATGGCTGTATATGACAGTCTAAGTGTCACGATGTGGGAAATCACAAACTGAGAGTTCGATAGGAGTAGGGTTTCCAGCAGCACAGAGGATTTCAGAAGAGAAGCATGTTGTTAACCTATTCATTAATAGGGCGATAAAATAATAAAGACAGTTTTGCAAGTAACGGGACAGTATGATGTGTGGATAGAAATGAAGAAAAGTCGTAGATGGATAGTGTAGGTGGCATTGAGCAGTCTGGCTCCAGTTCCCCCCATAAGTTTGTCACAAAGATTTCCTGATGTACAGAATTCTGCAGCATACAGAATGCTACTATTCTGTCATTTGTCTATGTAAAAAATATATATATACCACGATGTCCTTCAATTTTTTTTGCTGGATCCCTCTGCAAAGAATAGTCTGTGACACTATTGTATACAGCAAGACAAAGAGTATACTGAAGAGTAGCGGGCTGACAGAGGACAGGAGGGCACGCTTTTGGCATTCGTAGGGAACAGATACTGTTGACATATGTTTTTTGTGGTTTAAACAGCAAACATAGATCTATAACGAGATATCATATGATCAGAGCCTCAGATAAAAGACAAATTATATGTCCATCACAGAGCAGAACAGCTATGGGAAGTTTAGCAGCCCCCATCAATTTTCCAGAAAGCGCATAAAAGCAATCAGAGAGGCAGCAAGAAGGAGCATGATGTGAAAAATAAGGGTAGTAGTCGTTTATAAATATTACACGGTTTAGGTCCTAAACAAATAATATTTACAATAACTTTGCTGGATGAGATGAAACATTGTATCATTTAGTAAATAGTTTATTTTTTCATTGGCAGAGTTGGGAGATATTAGAGAAATTGGCTCCGCCGTGGTTATATATACGACAGCTGCAAGATGGCTGGAAGGAAATGAATATGAAATTGTTCTGTTGTGAAAATATTATTATGACAAAGTGCAATGAGCAGAGGAGACGGTTGTGTGAGGAAAACAGAGTTTCCGATGTATGCGAGCGCAACGCAACAAATGGCTTCCAATTACAGCTAATGACTTGATGGCTACTTTACTGAGACGTTTACTTGGGTGATGATGCTTATTTGTCTCCTACAATCAGACTAAGTTGTTATTGTTGGATAACTCATTAAAGCTCATTGATGAGTCGACGCAAGATAGCAATGTATTAAAGGGGTTGGCCACCTTTTGGGGATTTTTTTTTGCTTAAATATAAATATTTGGGGCTAAGAGTCAACTTTGCAATTGGTTTTCATTAAAAATGTAGCATGGTTTGCTTCCATAGCAGATCTAATCGGGTCATTTTTGGGAAAGGGGGAATTTTATTAGAAAAAATGTTAAAGAAAAAAAACTGCTGACATTTAATTGTTCAGAACTCCTTTATGCAAATCTGTTACTAGTCCAATTTGACAGCCGTACAAGCCACAGCTATACTACAGCCTGGCACCATATTTTGTTTTCTGTACGTGTACTTACCTACTTAGTTTTTCTTATAACGCCCATTTGGCAATTGTTTAAAACATTGTGAAAAGATAATTATAGTGTTGTACAAAGTGTATTGTGAAAGAAAACATGAAAATTACAATAGACGGGGTAGTGTAAAAGTAAAGAAAAAACAGCACACCACGGCTAAGAATGTGGGAGCCGCTAGCATCAGCAGAAACACCATCACCACACCTGGCACTAGCCGTCCGGGCAGTAGTATCACCAGACGCAGGTCATAATTGTCATCCTTTACCTCCAAAAAGCATATTGGGGAAGAAGTTAAGCACATTATGGACTATATCGCAAATCCTTCATCTCAGTCACAGGAGAATGATGTTACCTCTGACAGCGACACTGTCAAGTTTAAGAAAGTGCCTCACCAAACGGTCTGCCAAATCACAGATGACTGAAAGGCATAATTTTTGGACCATTTTTGAAAAATAAATAAACCATGAAAAGCCTGTCAGTGCTCTATAGGAGTCTTCTATTGTGAGGTTATTTTGACATTAATAAGGTAGTGTTTGGGATAAATACGTGAACGGGGTTGAATACAGTCCTAGGAGAACTTAAACACATATTTTCCGAGAAATTGGAAGCTTTTTTAAATTTGACGAACATGGGGAAATGGAATTTCAAAATATTCTATGGTCTCAAGAGTTGAATGGATATTATTATGCAGTGAGGTCTCTCCAGACCAGTGTTTCCCACCTCTAGTCCTCACGGGCACCGACACATCATGTTTTCAGGATTTCTTTACTATTGCACATGTGAGAGAACTGACTACAAAGTTAACACATCACAGCCTAATTAGCACAGAAGATACCAAAGATGGCCCTGTAAAGACCATATTATTGCATTTTTAACCTCCTGAAATCCAAATTTTTCAGGAATTGTAGGAATCGCCTACAATCTTGAATTCTAGCAATTTTGAACTTTTCGCAAAATTTGGGATGAGTTCGACACTTTTCAAAGCAATTTGCTCATCTCCAGTGGTGGACTTACTCCTTCAGACAGATAAATTTGGTATTTTATTGACCCCTGGGCCATTTCCGAATCCCAGGGTATGCTACTAATCCTGTCCTGCAATGGAGGGGAGTCCTGCAATACATCTCAATATGTGGTAGGATTAACCAGGACTGGACCCCCTATCTCCTATTGAAAGTTCATATGTCCTTGAACGGTCCCTATGATGCTGAGTCCTATCCCTTTAAACCCTGCATGTTTCCTATTAACCAATGAAATGCAGCCTGACTGTCTTTTCCGAAACACAAAACCGGCAACCGTGAGTTGAAGTCGTAATCATATACTTATAGCTTTGCCTCCAAATTGCCACAGTGTTTTCAAGTGTTCATTTCCTGTTTTTGGATTAAAGATCACTTAAAATAAACAGTCTTAACGAGAGGCAGATACGTCTCCTCTCCATACGGCAGTGCAATTTAGGGCGCATTAATAAGAGCTTTGTAAATGAGTTCTTGGATAAAGCTAAGGATACCATAATCATCCTAAATCCTCTTGTGAGAATCGTTCTCCTAAATATCCTGATTGATTTTCACCCAATAAGCTTATTTTATAGTCTTTTCTTTTAATTGGAATTTTTTTTTCATCCTGGATTGATGTCAGGACTGTAATATTATTTCCCGCCGGTTGGAACCCTCCATCGTATGGGCTAGCTCTGCCTTGGATCTTGCATGCTCTCACCTTTTTTTTTTTTCATTCTTGGCAATGAAAGTTGCAAGCGGTAAAGTCCCAGGCAGAGTGGTAAAGAATATCTCGTCTCACGTTCCCTACCCTGCGCGTTCCCAAATGCCAGATGGTGTTTTTGGAGTCCGTTTCACGATGTGTGATATGACAATACTTTTGTATATTGGTAAATAATGCATAGCCATTTTAATAGCCTGAGACAAGACTAAGCCGTGGAAAATAAAATCTTATAGGCGGAGAGGAAAAGACTGAGCCAACACAAAGATTACAAAGGCGCCATTGTAGCAGTAGTAGTAGTAGTAATAGTAGCAGTAGTAGTAGATGAGAAACAAGGCACACCATAAGGGTGATCTGCTTTTTTAGGCCTGGATACAATGTTGCGCAGTGAATGGGTTTGGATTTATAAAAATGTTGCAATTTACAAGTTTTATCCAGATTGCATTAGAGTGGAACTTTTTGTTGGAAAATGTATCCTACGGGCAGAGGAAGACTGCAATAAAGGCTAATTAATATTTGTGGAATGAAAAGTTTTCCCAATGTCATGTTTGTATCGATTGCTCATGGTTTTCAAGATGACTTTTTACAAGATTTTAATAAGATATAGTTGGTGCACAGGAGCACAACTTGTAAGAAACAAATTCTAAAGTTACATTGAGACGAAATGATCATCTTTATACAAGTAGCTGGCAATCACTTCTGGTTAGAAAGGCAGACGAAAACTGATGGGAAAAGAACGATTGTTAATACAGTTGTTCTGTGCCGGTTGTTGGCTATCTATATGGGCCTTAAAGGGGTGGTTTCATCATCTTACATGGAGAAAAGGGGTAAAAGTAAGCAACTTTTCAATTTGCTTATTAAAAATTCTCTCCATTCTCAAGAACTGAGGGATTTTTAATTAGTTTACTAGTCAATGTCTAGTATACTGGCCACTGCTACAGTCTTGCAGTAGTGAGCGTTTTTCTAGATAACGAGTATAGCACATGCAAGTGGCTCTTTTCCATAGAGCTTGTGAGCGCTGCTCTGAAATAAAATCCATCAAACTTCAGTGCCCCTGTGCTCCGCCGATGCTGAAAAGGAAAAGCTGCCTCAGCTTGCAACATTGGAAAGCACAAAGTTTAATCTCGCAGCCAATCCATGCTGAACTGTCAATCAATCAGGAACGCACCGCCCCCCATCAAGCAGGAAGCGTTGCAGTTCTGAACAAAAAAGATGCAATGGGCCCATTATTGTTTAACATTTATTGTTCTTTAGTTCTTTCTTATGTTTATTTTTATATTAATATTTATATTTTGTAATTTATATATTTATATTTTGCTCCTGTTATTAAATATTTCAATACAGGGCTAATTGCAATTTAAAGGGATTGTTCAATCTATTTTTGTCCTTAAAATATAGGACCTTCACCTTTAATGTTGCAGGGGATAATGCAACTTCTTCATCTGTCAATGACGCAGCAGCAACCCTCTGAGATTATATTTGGGGTCCCCGAAATTCATAAAGGGGTTGAGACGAGGGAAATCTGACACCATTTCTCTTTTGGAAAGTGAGTTCTAGAGCTTTAGGCTGAGTTCACATGACCGTATAAGAAAACTAACTGAATTTCATGCAGAAAAAGCAGACGATTTTTCATCTGTTTTGTCATCCGTGCAGCATTCATTTTTACACAGCAATTAAAAAAATTTCCAAGACCAAAGTTAAGAAATGCAATGTAGCAACACACTTGCATGTAATACTGATGGTCCATACAGGATCTGATTTTTTTGGGACACTTATAGATTTGAATTAAGTACAAAAAATAATAATGCATGCTGCAAGTCTTTTCTTCACAGACTTGCCATCTTCTGAACAGCCCCATTGAATAACATTGGCATCAGAGCTGTACATGTGATGTCAGCCTTTTCCATGGACCGACGTTACTGTCATGTCAACATACTCTTAAAGGGATATTCCCATCTCCAAGATCCTATCCTAATATGTAGTAAGTGTAATAATAATATTATCAAATACCTCCAATTAGAAATACAGTATAGTTCTTCTGGTTCACTATGTCTATTACCCAATGTGTTGCTCATTGCTGTAGCTTAGATATCCATAGTTACAACCAATAACAGCTACCTTACTGTGACTATATGAGCGATTCTAACCATAGATACCTAAGCTACTGCAATGCGTGCACATGGGGTAAGCGACATAGGTAATCAGAAGAACTATACTACATTTCTAATTAGAGGTATTTGCTAATATTATTATTACACCAACTACTGGGACAGGATTTTGGACGTGAGAATACTCCTTTTTAAATAAGTGCTTATTCACACCTCAAACCATTCACATTAATAGTACTGGGAAGGTCTATCAGAGCCAGGCTTAGATTAGCCTGATGCACATCAGAGTAGCATAATGGCCTCCAGTCATATTAATGAGTCCAGCAAAATAAAGCCTTATATGTAGGAGGTTTTGGTTGGACTTCACAAACGATCTCCTCTTATTAGGTTTTGTTCACACTGTTTATAACAAGGTCATCATCACCATAAGATTTCTGTTGAGGTTTTGATATTTTTGATATCAAGATTATTGCTGCTCTATTATTCATCAATGATACAATCCCAGAATGAAAAGTATATAGCACGTATGTGAAATGAGCCCGAGGATGCCCTTATACGTAAGGGGAAAATTGGCTGAATCTGCCAATATCAATGGGATCAGTTGTCTAACATATATAGGGGTCTCCTGACTCTTCTCTGTTAGCATGACAAGCGTTGGGTCAGATGTTGGATTTTTATCCAGAGGCGTTGGACAGCATCCTTATTCAATTAATAAAATAAGATAAAAAATAAAATACAAGTATATATACAACAAAAATAAGAATAAATACGTAAATAATAATAATAAGAGAAAAATAGAACAAAAGTACACAAAAAACTAATTAGGTAAATAATAATAATAAAAAAGATAAAAATATATACAAATATATATAATATATACAGTATTACAGTATATATTTGTTATATATTTCTATTCCATTTTTGTATTATTAACATATGTTAATAATAATAAAAAAATAGAATAGAGATATATATATAACAAAAATAACAATAAATAATAATCAAAATAAAAAATACAATACACATATGTATACAAAATACCAAATAGGTAAATAAAAATAATAAAGTAGAATACAAATATATATATATATATATATATATATATATATATATATATATATATATATATAATGATAAAATGATAAATTCTATAATGTAATATAGTGTAACCATTTATAATATAAATAATCATAAAAAAATATTAATATACAAAACAAGAATGATAAAAAAAATCTGATGATCTTGAGAAGGTTAGAGAACATCAAAGCCAGAGCTTATCCTCCATATTGACCAGCCTTATCCAGATCACCCTGTCTGATGGATTTTTATTACCCGCTCCTCCTTTTTTGACTTATTGTACCCCCCATGACATTTTCATCCTATTATTATCTACAGCACGTATCAAAGACAGACAATCCTTAGATCATACCGATCAAATGACTGATACATTATTAACACCAACATGGACCCAATGCAATTGTAGAGCCATAAACGGGTGAGGGATGGGGTAAACGTATGGGAGATCTCGTCTTTGTCATTTTAGAAAGAAGCCCCCATGCTGAGACGCTGGTTGCTGAGTGACGCTTTGTAGTCTATAGCAGACACTTCTACAGGACCAGCTGCTTTGGCAGGTAGCCTACGAGCAAGGAGATAGCTGCCAAACTCTACTATACAATGGATGTGGTGCTGGAGTGAATGGCAGACTTGCAGGGAAAGACCTCTGGACCCTGAGCCAGCATGCATCCCATATTCATGTCTCCCAGACAATCACATCTTTCATTGCAGCACATACAATGATTAGAAAGAGGACTGTGCTGCAAGTGTTTGTTAATTTACGCCACCGCCCCCCCTCACAGAAAAATAATCCCATCTCCATCCTTATATCCCAATCACTTCCTTAGATTTCAAAAAGTTCCAAAACTGCAAATTTAAAAAACATTCCCTTTTTTTTTTAATAAAAAGTTAATATGATCATCTCCTCCTCTCCTGGCACATAACATGGGATAGACAGACAAGAGCAATTCAATGAATTCATCAAGACTTAGGATCAAAGATGAAGGAGAGGGGGAGGGGGGAAGATTTGCCAAGTTTAACTAACTGTCTGAAAACCTGTTATAGACCATATGTCCAATTATATTTGTTTGAAAATGCTGGGGGAAAAAAAGAGAAAAACCTTCGCTGTTTATGGGAAAGGATGAAGATGAAAAGATTCTAGAAGTCAGATTTTCCCTTATTTCGCTCCATCACGGCAGAATAAATATAGGTTTATTGCAGCCCTGGAATTATTGGGAATGATATGTAGATTAATACTTTATTTCATATTGAATTGGCTTGTTTTGGGAAAAACAATTCAATGTCATTCAATTGGGGGCCCAAAGCTTTCGCCGTCACATGTGAAGACTCCTGTGTTATCAATGGCACATTGTAGATTGGGGTCAGATTTTGCATTCGGACCCGAGATCTTAGAGCCTGGGAATATCATCTGACAAGTCCATAGCACATATCAGAATTTTACATTTTTGTGCACTTGCCCTTTAAGGAATAGGTATCATACCACTGAGGCTGAACCTATGGTTCTTATAGGGCCATTTTCCTGTTCAAAGGGCCTATATAAACCAGAGCAATTTTCTATCTATCCACATGGCAAGAAGGTGGGTGTAAG